>NC_045476.1:108471820-108786876 GCF_009650955.1 Corvus moneduloides | reverse complement strand
AAACAGCTAAATAGCACATTCAGGACAGTTAGTGTCACTTATTATCACTATTTCATAATAAGATGTTCCCTGGCAAAAAACTTCCAGACATGAATTTCCATCTACAGTAGAATTACAGTTGTGGGGTTTTTCTTTGACAAGAGATAATTCAAAACTACACTGACTGTTCTTGCTCATCTTTCAAACAATAGAAAAGTTGGGGGGGGGGGAATTTTTTGGTGGAAGATGTAAGCAATCCTATGAAATGGTGTTGTCAGACTTTGATTAGCCTTCTGCAGGAATAAATTTCTGATGGAAATTTCTTTGCAGGTCAAGAGGACCACTCTAGTAGACAGCAGGACATCAGTTACAGATGTGAAGTTTGCTCCCAAGCACATGGGTCTTATGTTAGCAACCTGTTCAGCAGATGGAGTTGTAAGGATCTATGAAGCTCCAGATGTGATGAATCTCAGCCAGTGGTCACTACAGCATGAAATCTCATGTAAGCTAAGCTGCAGTTGTATTTCTTGGAATCCTTCAAGGTATGTTATTAAAATGTAGGGTTTGCTTTATGACTGTAACAGGAAGAGAAAAATCATTCAAGGCTGAACTGCTTTGAATTCTGTTTGTGCAGAAGCACTTAATGGCTTTCCCTGTAGACCTAATGCTGTGTCCTGCTGATCCAGTTACTATTCTATTCATTAACAGTAGTCTGTGCTGAAGGTTTAGAGTACAGGCATTCACTTCAATGCATGGGATAGGATAAAATTTGATTTAAAACCTAGAATTGATCTACATTTAGCTTATGTGATTTGTCTTCCAAAACCTGAATGAAATATCACTAAATCAATCATTAAAAGCACTGCAAAGAATGCAGAATCTGCCTTGAAAGTTGTGGCAAATACTAGACTACAGATGCAGTCTATTATGGAAAGTCAATTCTTCTCTCTGGGAACATCATATTGAATTGCTAAATAATGTTGCCTAATGATTTCAGCTTAGTGAGTGTATAAAGTGGGCTTTCTAAACAACAGAGTGAAGATAGTGGTAACTGTGAATAGCATTTAACTCCTGTTTCTTTGTGATTTTTTTCTTGTGATATTTTGTAGTGTTTTGTTTCCTATATAGATAATGTATTTGAAATTTTAAAAATGGCTTGTTGTACTTTCTGTAGGATCTTTTGTAAATACAACAGTATTTGTTTTCACCTTTTAGCTCTCGAGCACATTCTCCAATGATAGCTGTAGGAAGTGATGACAACAGTCCAAATATACTGGCTAAGGTTCAAATTTATGAATATAATGAAAATACCAGGTATGCTAAATAACAATATATAACATTTGTGGGATCATAAAGTTGTTTATATTATATGGCCTTTTTTCCTGTCATCAGATGTGGAGTAGTAAATAATAATACCTTAATTTTTTCTCTGAGCCTTTGGATGGGAAAAGAGAGGGGCACCTCAGAATGGTAACTGATGTTAACAGAAATTATATTGATAATTGTATTCTCTGTCATTGCAGAAATGCCAGTGTTCTTACATTTTAAAGGGAGAGTTGTTCCTGTGTCTACTAAATCATATGTTTAATTTTGCACAAGGAATTAACAGCTGAAATTTGAGTTGTGTTGCACCAGGCTCTGTTTTGTTCAAAGCCCCCTTACAATGATTTTAAAGGCATGATTATAATGACAGAAAGCGCTCGTGAATTGTTCGTGTTCTGTCGAAGTTCAGTTTGTACAGTCGAGAGTTCACAGAACCTGGAAAGGCTCGGAAGTTTGTGCATCACCACTTCCAATTAAATGATAACAGTGGAATTGTGTTTGATTGGGAGTGATCGATGTGGGAAAGGAGCCAAAGTGTTCTGTGGATTTTATGCCCAGCTTCAGGCAATGCTCTCCATGCATTAACAATAAAGTTACTATAACTTACTAAGAAAATGAAATACGTGTTTATCATACAGCAGAGGAGGCAGACAATGGTCTACTTTAAAGCATGGAAAATTTAGTAAGTTACTGAGATGTAAATTCCCTTTAGATTTGTGAATGGAATGTTTCTTTTTATTTCCCTTTTCCAGTTGTAGACAAAAATGTTCTTTGTACTGCAATTCTTGCTTTTGTTGTATGACTTACAATAATGTAGCATACTGTACTTAGTGGCTACTGTATCTGATATGTTAAATTTCTGAAGAAATCTGCTTGAAATTATTGCCTAAATTTATGTTAAAAATTTTATTTTTACAAGTCTTACTGTGACTGTGTATACTTAACAGTTTTTCCTATGTCCACTATATCTGGTTTATATAATTTGCATCACTGGCGATTTTCATGGCATTAAAGATTAATTTCTTGTGCTGTACAGGAAATATGCAAAAGCAGAAGCTCTGATGACAGTCACAGATCCTGTACATGATATTGCATTTGCTCCAAATCTGGGAAGATCCTTCCACATCTTGGCTGTAGCAACCAAAGACGTACGAATTTTCACACTAAAACCTCTAAGGTGAGCTTAAAATGAAGATGGTTTGGTGTGATGTGATGCATACTATACAGTCTTGTTTAAATAGTCTCTGTAAAGCAAAAGTGGTAACTTAATGTATGCAGGATTGTTTTTAGCAACCTGATTTTTAAGGTGACAAGATTGTAAGCAAGGTTTTAATTTTGTCTGAATACATATCTAATAACAGTTGTTATATGAACTGCTTGAAAGATGTAGTCCTCTCTAACATAATGTTCAAGCTTAGACCTTTGAACAGTTGTGTGCAGAACTGTCACTTTTCTCTTAAACAGGAAAGAATTGACTTCATCAGGAGGATTAACAAAATTTGAAATCCATATTGTGGCACAGTTCGATAATCACAACTCCCAGGTGTGGCGAGTGAGCTGGAATATTACAGGGACAGTGCTTGCCTCCTCTGGTGATGATGGCTGTGTTAGGCTCTGGAAGGGTAAGGTCACCCACCTGAAACACACTAACTTTATAGTCTTAGAGTTAGTGTCCATTTTAGATTTGTGAAAGATAGATGTTTTTTCTATATTTCTGTTGATGTTTAAGAAAAATAGAATTCAGAAATAACTTTCTGTGCTGCAATACTTGCGTGATTTAGGCTGCTGTGAATAGTTGTTACTGTACCCTGAAATTGTTTCACCAGACTAGAGCTACATAAAATTGTCATTTAAAAGAGTAAGATAGAAGTTTTCCTGCTGCTAAACCCAGAAAATCTACTTTCAGTCACAATGTCCAGGCAAAGTGGCTTTTTTCTGTTTACATTTTTGAAAGAAAACAAAAGAAAATAACCAAATAGATGCACCTCCCCCCATGAACCAAACTAAAAAAATCCCCCCATAATCCCCACAGCAGCAACGAAAACCCACTGGTGGTTTCCTTACTCATTCTCATCTGTTCCTCAGTATTGTAATAGTGGAAACAGTTTTAAAGTATAGATAGACAGAGAATATTAGGCAGCTAAGGGGCCAGATCCTCAGCTGTGTGGAATTTATATATTGATACGGAAGTTCAGTTCTGATTCACACCAGGTGTGTGTCAATTGAAACATATTTGTAGGGAAAGCTGAGCTTCAGAAGAGAAACGTAACAGTTTCTGTATATCTGTGTTTGCAGCTAATTACATGGACAGCTGGAAGTGTACTGGTATACTGAAAGGTAACGGGAGTCCCGTGAATGGTAGTTCTCAGCAGGGAATTTTTAATGCCTCTCTAGGTTCAGCCAATACAAGTCTACAGAATTCACTAAATGGATCATCTGCCAGCAGGTAGGTTAATTAGTAGAGAGACTGATTTTCAGTAAATAGCTTTTTCTCTGAATCTTCTTAATTCCATTTAGCTCTCATAATTGTTTTACATGTTTCTAAAGTGCAATGTCATTTATGGCATGAGTACTTCTACAAGCTCTTCTGGTTTGCTCTGTGGTGTTGTCTGTTATGCCATGTTAAGAGGAAAATGAACCAAACAGTAGTCATACTGAATCAGTCCGTATAAACAAGCAATGTGAACAACTATTTTCATTTTTAGTCCTTTCACATTATTAAAAACAACATTTCTGAAATACTTTCAAAGAAGGAGAAGCTTCGTCCTACTGGTGTGTGACTGCACTTTTGCTTTAGATACATGTTTAAAAGTGAAGCAAAAGTACCAGCAACAAACTCTGTTTTCCTCTGGGATAATGTAGCAGAAGGGAAGGAGGAAAAGCTACTTCCTAACATACGGTTTAAACAATCAAATGTTAGTCTTAGTTTACTTGGTTTTGCAGGTGTGTAGCATCGATTGAATAAAAGTTTTGTGGTTTTTTTAATCTTCATATGGCATTCATATTACATATAATTTGCCTTAATCTCTGTTAGGTTTTTATTCTGTAATAATTGTTGTTTAGTGGGTAAATTTTACTGCCTCTTCTGAAAAAACATTTTAATTTGTGCATGCTGAAATGTAGAAATACACTGAGTTCTGCATCTGTATGGTGCAGTGTGTACCATCAGCTTTACAGGATTCTAAGTCCTGCATAAGAATGCGATGTGGCCAGATTCTATAGCAGCAGTTTCCAAGTTTTGTGGCCACCTTTGTTTCAGATGCCTTGGGATAGCTTCCCTTTCCATCCATGTGCTGCTCATGTGGGTTGTTTTACAGTTTGGAATGCTTATCAGTAAAGTTTACTTTTGGAGAGTAGCACCAGCCTGCCCCCTCCTTCCCTTTCAGCAGTCAGTCCTGAATGGCAGTTCAAGATCCCTAACCTTGTTGAACTGAGAAGAGGTTTCACATTTTCCTCACAAGATAAACGGGAGGACAGGAAGTGGTAATGGCCTGGTCCCTACAAGAAAGGGCAGCAGAATGATGTTGGTCTTGGCTCCAGGTTCTACTTGCAGTGTAGCAAATGAAATGCAGCCCTGCCTTGGAAACGGTATATCCAGAGCTGTGTAGCTGTATTTGCTTGGGCTCCTGTGGGGAAATGCAGGCTGTTTTACACCTCTTGAGCATAGGGTGTGGTTTCGCAGTCTCCTTATCTAAGACTGTGCTGCTGGCAAGACTAGCTGTCCCCACCCCACTGGTGGCTCTTCTCCTGTCCCTGACCTTGGTACTAAGCCATTGTGAAACTGAAATTTCTGGCATTATTTTAGACTCCCTTCATAGCTCTGTATTTTGGAAGGTGTTTTGTTTTGGTTTTTAATAAATTATTCTTGCCTCCAATATGTAACAAAATGTTAATTCCAGAATTAAGTCAGTGGCTGTGGAATTTCCAGACATATGGAGTCTTGTCCTAGGATTGAGCCTTATTATAAAAGATACACACTTAAGTATATGTTTTCTTTTGTAATGACATTGGCTCAAGTGGTGTAAGCACACTTGCTAATTTCTGTGTTACTGTTAACATGCTGATAAAGATTTATGCATTGACATTTGACTAAGCAGGTATTCTACAGATAACTTACTTTGACTGTACATGCTCCATTTCATGTCTCTACATTTAAACACTTAGAACAGCTATAGCACAGGCAGATCTGAGAAAGATTGTAAAAGCACAATGACCAAAGTAGATTTGTACTCAGAATAAATTTCAGAACAGGTGATGTAGATTGTTAGGAAATAAACCAGTAGGGCTGTATTATGTTGATGTAATTGTATGTCTAGATTTATGATACAGTTTCCATTCTCCATTTGTATTATGTCCTTTTTAACAGAAAGCAGAGCTGATACCAAGCTAACTGGAGTAACTTTGGTGTTTTGCTGCTTGTTGCATGCACACAGGAATGGAAAACGAACTCCTTTTTCCCTTCCCCAACGCCGTTTGACCTCTCCCAAGACACCAGCAGCCTGCTAACTACTAAATGCTGTTCAAAAAGCCTTTTTAAAACATGTTGTGTGCGTTTTTTGTACTAGCCTGCACAGTTTGATACTGATGGAATGCCTGATAGAAAAATATTTGGAGAGGCATCTTGTTTGGAAAAAACCATAAACAACCCACCCAACCCCCAAAACTTCCATCAGAACGTATTTTTGAAAGCTTGTCAAATTAAAAGATAGTTCATGATTTAAAACAAGAATTTTTGTCCTTGATTGGGATGGGAGGAGGGAAATGACCATTACAATAACTTTCATTAAAATTGTTTTGAGAACCAATTTGTTTTGCATTTCAGAGTGTTCAGCATTTGATTAAGATTCCTAAACATTACAAGGTTGTAACTGCTTTGTAATATATTCAACTGTTAGTTCTAAAGGAATAAGAAAACTGTTTGACAATTGTACAGATGATGGCTTTTAGTAGTTCAGTATTGTTTCATTTATATTCTTTAGTATGACTTCAAATAAATGTTTTGTAAGTACTGGCATACTTTCTTCATCCTAAGAGAAGTACTTTTTCTGATATGTATTTGTACATTCCTAGGGTAGTTATTACAATTACATGGAGTACTTAAATTCTCTAAACATAGTATCCTTAAAAAATGCAAACACTTTAGCCATACAAAGATATAAACCAAAATGCAGCTTGTTGTTAATTGTCCCATAATTTCATTAATTAACTGATAGCTGTTCCTTGATGTAAATCCACAGAATTGTAAACAAGACATGATATAGTTACACTAAAATGAACAAGTGTTACGGGTAAGTTCTAATAAAAACAGCAGCAAAATGGCATGGAGTGGCATAATTCTGAATCTTGCGTTCACCAGGAATCTTGAATTTACACTGAGGATTTTGCAGAAATGTGTAAATAGATACAATAGATACTGTATTTCATTCAAAGTAGTTTTTCTCTGTAAATGTATATTATTAATGTAAAAACAATTATGTTTTTACGTCTATTCTAGAAATGCTGTGAAATTAATCTGAGTTAGATTCATATACAGAAAATGTACTTTGATAATATTTAATGTATATTTTGTGTCATAAAGAAAGCATTACTGAAAGCTGTTAACAAACCACACAAATTCTGGGAGAATGAAAGCCTGTTAATAGCTGTACTACAACATCCTTTTGATTTCCAAAGCAGTCCATTCTTTTGTAAAAATGTATGCTGTGACTATGGTATTATTTTCAATGAATTTCAGTGGAAAAGACTGTATTATATTGTTCTAAAGGACAGTTTCCGGATTTGTCTTGTTTTGAATTACAAGCCTTGATTTCTGCTATTATGTTCTATTGGTTTTGGCATGGATATACTAAAGCCTTTTTTTTTTTCCAGCATGTCTTTTCTCCCCTTTGGTTCTCCTTGTATTTACTACCTTTCTCTTCTTTTCTTGTTTTTTGTTTTGTTTGATTTTTTGTTTTGGTGTTTTGTTCCTTTCTTAATTGTTTCAGGTATTTCTTTCCCCCTCTGGATTCCCCACGGGCTGGATCGAGATGGTCCAGTCATGCCCAGCTCCTTCCTCCTCCTCCTCTGATAGAGCAGTCTTGTGATGCTGACACTGCCAACCTCCAGTATCCTCACCCTCGCAGACGATGTGTATCTCGGCCTCTTAATCTTTTACCTGAGAATGAAGGGGTTTAATGTGTTACTTTAAATAAATTCTGAAGGGCCTGATTCTGGTGTTTGTGAATGCTTCCATTTCCAGCTACCTTCGTATTCCTTCTCTGGTACTGAAGACTTTTTTTAAAATGTGGAAACTTCTTGCATGTTTTGCAAAACAAACATCATTTAGAACATGCTATTTGTGTATCAAAGGAGCGTTTTAATTTGTACCCTTTGAACTATGGCACCACCTATAAACAGTATTAGCCACGAGCTCTTTATGGAGTAGCTGACTTCAATGTGCCTGTCCCTTTTATTCTTTTTCCCCTGCTTTTTGAAATCAGTTTAGTATGGTCTTTAATTTTTTCTTTTTGTATACTGCATTTACATGTGAAACACATCCTCAAAATTAGACATGCCTTCAAGACACTTTGAGTGAAGAATGATATTGGATCAGCTTGTTAAAGAAACTAAACCATTCCTGTGTATACTGCAGCAAAATAATTCGAAGTGTTTGGTTACTTAAGAATTTTTCATCTTGCTGTATAGATATTTAAATTTTATAATTGTGGTTGACTAATAAATTTGTTCTGAAAGGTCTGTATTTGTATGCTTTTCCTTGTAATAGGCTTTTTTCTTTTTTAATAGGTTCCTGATGAAGGAGGTTTTTTGATTCAGGTGTCCATTCTTCTAGCTCTGCTTTTGTGCCATTCTGGATGTGCAGCTGCATATTCCAGGTCTGTGCCAGAGGGTGTGCTCTGACTTTTCCCATGGGTGTACTGAAGGTCTGCAGAGACTGCTAGAGCTGTTGGATTTCACATTCTCTCTCAGTTTTTTTCCAGTGACTGAATTAAATCAGGACATTTTGAAGAAGGAGTGCTGGCTTGAAAAATGTCAATTGTCTTTTCTGATGTCAGCACAGGAACATCACTGCTGTGGATCAGTGTGTTGGCACCGACTCAGACTGGTGCCAGACAGGCAGGAAGATAATGCTGGATAAAGAATACATG
Source organism: Corvus moneduloides (assembly GCF_009650955.1). Lineage (NCBI taxonomy): Eukaryota > Metazoa > Chordata > Aves > Passeriformes > Corvidae > Corvus > Corvus moneduloides. Next base: position 108,778,429 of record NC_045476.1, on the reverse strand, counting down.
GTATTCCCAGGAGTAGCATTATTGCACAGGATGTGACTGCTGAGTTTGTTGGGCATACCCTGGGGGGAGGAAGGAAAGAGGAGACCTCTGTGCAACAGAAACCCAAAGTGTAATAGTGTATTTCAATGTGCTTCAAAATGGACTTACCCTATTTCCCGGACTCGACCACTACTATGAGGTAAGGAAGAGGGTAACCTGCATTTTTCCAAAGTGACAAGTTGTTGTGAAGTTTTACTGAAAACTTCATTTGCTCAGATCCACTGCATGTGTTTCTTTATTTCTCTCTGAGGAATTGAGTTTTAATTTAAAAACCCACGAGGTAGACCAGTGTTAGGGGGTGCTTGCTGAACATGTGTGGAGGGTGGCTGCTGATACTTTCCAGCCAGCAGGAACGGAAGTGTGGAAGAAAAAAAAAAAGTTATACACCTTTTACCAGAAAAAGTCAACACAAAACCATCCCAACTTTGTATGGTAAACAGAAATGTTACATGATTAAACGATAAGGCTTCAATGGGGGTAGAAAGTAACTATTCCTTTGAGGGAGAATGAATAATTAAAAATTACCAACACTGTGATACTGGGATCCATTCCTAAACCAGAACAAACTGTTTCTGGGTATGCAAGCAACGGAACATATTTTTGAAGTGTTAAGCCACTTGAATAATTTCTGTCTTAATTCTTGAAGAGGTGACAGAATAACCAGTTACAGTAATGACATTTTTTTGCAGCTTCTAGTACTGCATTGTTTATTCAGCATGGTCATATTATTTTCCTCTGTGATGAACACATTATTAGATATCCTAATTCCAGTCACACTTCTTACTAATGGAAACGTGCTGTTAGTTTCAGTGTAAACAAACAAGTCATGTTAGAACACAGTGGCCAAGTTTAACCTCAGCAAATGAACTCGGGCTGGTTTTGTGGCTGATGTCTGCCTTGCCCCCTGCCTGCTATTTTGTATTGACCTCTCTCCAGACCAGGACCCTTCAATCCGTATCCTTGACTTTCCACCTCCACTTCCTCAAACTCATGCTTCCTTCTATTCCCTTGACTCAAGCCTGTGAACTGTGCTTCTGTGCAGGATCTGGACCCTTCAACATACGCAGCAGAACTCTAGGAGGGAAGATTATAGAAAGGCTTTGAAAGGGATAATTACAGCAGGTACTTGGAATATTTTAAATTTATCCAGCACTTTGTAAGGCTGCTCTCCCTTTTCTTCTGAAAGGATACCCACAATAGCCCTTCTACTGTTTCTGTGCTTGGAGCACATCTCAGCTTGAACTTCCAGGATTAGAAGTTTTTGGGTCTTGTAGCCATGAGATGGCTTTGGTGGTTTTCTTTGTTTTCCTTTGTGTGTGTGTGTGTGTGTGGTGCTTTTGCTTTTGTTGTTGTTTGGTTTTGTTTTGAACATATTTGAATCCATATGAATTTCTGATTATGATAAATGTGGATTTTCACTCTTGTAGATTCTTGTACTCTCCGTACCAGGAACACAACTGTAGAAGTGCATTTTGAAAACATCTTGCACAGCACTGATTTTGATGTAGCTCTATTGAAGTTGTCATGTGCACACACACACACACGCATAGGTATGTTTGGAAGGCATCTGATCTCATCCTCTACTTAAAAAAAAAAAGTGACATGTACACTTCAGCACGGAACTGAAATTTTCCATGGTCCGTACATAACCTAAAACACAACGAACTCCACCTCAACATGAGGAAGAACTTCTTTACGCTGAGCGTGGCAGAGCACTGGAACAGGCTGCCCAGGGAAGTCGTGGAGTCTCCCTGTCTGGAGACATTCAAAACCCACCCGGAGTGGGTCACCTGCTCTAGGAGACCCTGCCTTGGCAGGGGGCTGGGACTGGGTGATCTCCAGAGGTCCCTTCCAACCCTAACGATTCTGTTGCTCAGCCTCATCTAACTGATTCAGATGGCAAAAACCGGACAGAAAACAAAGCCGGGAATATGAACAACGTCACACGAGTTAATCCGACTGAAGAGCTTTTTTTTTTTCATTTTTAGGTAGGACGGGGACAGCAGGGTCCGGCGGGATGTTCAGCAGCCCTTTTCCCGGAAGACGCCGAGCTACTCACTGGTACCGGGATCCAAACCTGGCCGGTCTGAAAGCAAATACCTGAAACCAAGTACACCTATGACAGCATCCCCTTCCCCACGGCGCCCCGGTCGGAGCTAGCGCGCGGCCCCGCGTGCCCGTTCCGGGGGGACGCGCCCACTCCCCGCTCCCGCCTAACGGACGCCGGGACGCGGCCGGGGGGCGGGGCTGGGCGGCGCCGCGCGCGCCGCGCCCAATGAGCGCCCCCGCCGCCCCTCGCCGAGCTGCCTCGGTGCCCGCCGCGCGCCGCGCCCGGCCCTTCGCCGGCTCCCCGTGCGGCTCCGCCATTGGCTGCGCGAGAGGGACCGCGCAAGTGGGAGGCGCGCGCGGCGCCGCTGCGCATGCGCCCCCGGCCGCGTCGGAGGGGGCGGCTCGCTCTCGCGGCCGTTTCCGTTGCGCGCCAGGGGAAGGAACTTTGCCCGCCCGGCCGCTGGGGGGCGCTGCGGCGCCGGCGCGGGGCGGGTCCCGAGTTTTGGCGGTCTGTCCGTCTGTCCGTCCGTCTGTCCGTGAGCGCTCTCGCTCCTCCTGGGACCCTCGGGAAGGGCAGAGCCCGTCTCCCGCTCTGTTTGGGCAAAAAGGGGGTCGTCGGCTTCCAGCCGCTTCCCCGTCCCCGGCCTGCGCGGCGGAGCGTGGCCGGTGAGCAGCCGCAGCCTTCCCTCCGCGACCCGTGGTCACACAGAGTTGGTATCGCCTCAGGTGCTCCCTGGAGGGGCCGGGGAGGGAGGAAGGCAGGCTCGGACTGCCTCGGTCCGGGCGGCTTTGCAGGCTAAATATAGGCTGGCACGTCTCGCGGCGGCGCTTCTGTGACTCGCAGGAGCACCGCTCTTTTTAGGCGGTCCAGGAAAGCTGTGAAAGTGTGTCCCCCAAAAGTCTTGGCGGGAGAGGACTGGGAATAGTTCTTAAGCACGTTTGTGGATAAAGCGGGGTTGCCCACGAGTACTGGCAGTGATGTGTGAGTAAAGCGCGTTGCCTTGTGTAAGTGTGAAACTGTTCGGATCCTGCTTGCAGATGCTGCCGGACCGGGGCTGATCGTGTTGCCGGGCCGAGGGCTGTTCCAGGCAGCGTGTGCAGGGTGATGGAAGACTTCAGGAATATTGCCGACGAGACGTTCCCGAGCTTGTTGGGCCATTCCTTCAACAGCAGCGCGAGTGTCGTCTTTGAGAATGTCACCGTCTCCTCCAACCCGGGGTTACCTGTGGCGGCCTCCACTGTTGCCAGGAGCCAAGCGGGCGGTGACAACAGGTGAGGGGGTCAGTAAGTGCCACTCAGTAATATAAAAAAAACAGTTGAAGCATTTAACTCTGGAGAGTAAAAATTAATTTCACAGATTTCTTGGTCGGTGATAAAACTATTTACCAATCAGTATGTCAGTAATCAGCAACCACAGGTTTGTCTGTATTACCAGTGAAAAATCTGCATTTAATTTGTAACAAGTAAAATACTTAACATTTACAAAAATTGCCCTTTAAGAGTAATTTAATTTTTAGACTGGTAACAGTCAAGTTTCTTTTAACTCAGCTCTTCAGCTCAGTATACTCAAGTTTAAAGTTGGTAGAGGATAATATGTTTTTTACACGTGTGTTCTCTTAACTGCTCACTGAATTTACGTGAATCTGCCTCCTTTTAGAATGTGTAAGAGCTAGTGTTATGTATAAGAATTAAAACTTGCTCAGCAAGAAATAGAGCGAAGAGTAACAAGCCTTTGCACTTAACTGCTGTCCTGTTACTTAACAACAAGTAAGGTGAGACTTTAATACCCTGTCTTTCCAGAAGTGTGTGCTCCAGAAGGACACCACTAGCCACTAAAAACTATAACGTGGCATTTCTCTAAGGAGCTACAGAAGACTGGAGAGGATCATTCAGGATACACATGTGTATCTGTAAATACAGATTAGCTAAAAACTGCTAAAATATTGAAATAACTTTCAGGAAACAAGTGGTCATTAATATGTTTTTTTTTCCCCCCAACTGTTTGGAAAACAGGAACAGTGCATTAGAATGACTCTGATGTGTGTTTTTCCTTTCCACATTTACAGGCTTTCTGATGACTGTGCATCCTATTTAGAAGGGAAACATTCACCTCTATCAGGATCTCCTCACAGCAGTCAGTCAGATCCTGAGCCAGTGGAAAGATTTGCCCTCTCCTTTCGTGATGACATGTAAGTGAGGTAGTTAAAATCTAATTCTGTCCTAAAATGCAAATACCAGTAAGTTAGTATGTAGATTTATATGTACTGTATGGCTAATTATGGGCTACTTCAGAACTGAATTGCGGAGTTGAAAACAGCAGGTTTTACTACTGGCCTGCAGTAACTGGAGAGCTCAGCTGTGCTTTAGCCTGTTAGCTTACAGTATTTGGCAGCCTGGCAGCTTTTCCTACTAAAACAGCTCCTCCATGGTTTCTGAAGAGGGGTAGTGCCAGGCCTTGTGGAAGCACCCTCTGCAGTGGTGCCACTTAGCCTGTGCAGCCCTACATGGGCAGCATTCTGCTCTTTGATTGACTAATTGGACTTCATGTACATGACAGGAATGAATCTTCGGAAGTAATGTTTTCTAGACTGTGAGGTTTTGTGTTGTAGTCACACAAATTAAAAATGTCCTCAGCATGATTATTTCATTGACTTATCTGAATGTGGCCTGTATTTACCTAGTTCACATAATCTAGAATTAAGCTGATGTTTCTGGTTCATGTCATGTGTGTGAATAGCATTTTGCACTGATTTAAATATGTTTTGGGTAAGTATCAAGCAGTTTGTGTACAGAAAGGAGCAACAATTTCTATTAAATTTGCCTTCCTTGTAGCATCAGTGATTGGTGTTTCTTAGGAAATAGTTAGTGTTAGTGATACACTTGAGAAAGCATTGCTGAGTGGTGGAAGTGTTGGAAGCTGTTGCATAGGTTATTCTAACCAAGGTCAAATTTGTTCCTGTTGTGACAGAAACTGCAATGTGTATCTTTCTCACTTTATTGGACATACTCTAGGCAGTATGTCCCTATCAAAACAAAGAATATAAGATTTGAGAGGAAGTCAGTGTCTTGATTGTACTCCAGTACTTAAGAAAAGAAAACACAGAACATGGAATAGTTGTGTTTTAGATTTTCAAATGTAAGTTTCATTTATTTATCTAAAATATCGAAGCAAAAGTATGGAAATTTTAATATCTGGCGTGATTAGCTGATCAGCCTGTGTGAAAGTTCTGTAAAACCAGAAGTGAAGGATAACTTTCCTGCATAATTACAAAAGCTGTTACTTAACTATGTGCAATTTCAGTAACTCATGTTCTTTATCATTTGGTCCCTTACCTAGTGTAACAAAAGGTTTGGTGAAATCTTGTCAAGTGTTTGACTTGGTCTCAAGTGGATCATGGAACTCGGCCAGAGTAGATCCTTTTGTCCTTATACTTGTCTTTTTACGGAAATGAAAGAGAGGAGCAAATAGGTAGAGAGGCATATGTTGCATGAAATTTCACTATTTGTTTCACAGTTTAGATTGTGAAACTGAAGTCCTTGTAATTTTGATATGTATTCTTTTATTGTAAAATGACAGGTGTCTGGAGTCTATCCTATACTGATAACAACTGACTGAGACAAAGCAGTTGGAGACTTTTTCAAATCTTTATCTTGAGAGATGATGGTCTGTGTACCTCACTGATTTTTTATTGAAATAATTCTCTTTCTAGGGAAATGGCTACACAAATTGAAGAGCCTCAGACAGCTTGTGTTAGTTTGAAAGAGACCCACTCAATATACGGAGAGCAAGCTCAGAATATCATTGAGCATTCAAATTGCAGTCAAGGTACCTTACGTGACGTTTTTCCAATTGAGCGCTTGGAAGGTATTAAATTTTGAGAAAAATGGTGTACTTATTTTCAGTGTAATGAGCTTTTTATGCTACAGAAGTCTTCTTTTGACCCTTTCGCTGTTTTATGGTGGATCATAAATGAGTTTTGAAAAGTAATCTCTTGGATTTGAGCGAACTGAAAACAGAGAAAGCTGTTGTTGAGTGGTTGACATGTTCTTGGACTTCTCCTCAAAGTACAAAGCTATACAGGAAGTTCGTGAAAATAATGTTTGTTACATAGTACCATAATTAGAATGCCAGTAGTAATCTGTCTTAGTTCCAGGAACTTTGTGGAAGAAGTGTATGTAACTTGTTCTCTACCCTTTCTGTTTCAGTAGGTGTAAGGCTGCAAGCATCTCTTCTCTTGCCCTGTTCCAACTTGTAGTAGATGTCTTTCATTGTCTTTGTAGGAGGTTGTACATGAAAAAATAGTTTTGAATACTTGCTGTGAAAACTATGCTTTTTTTGAAGTATGGATAGAGTAGTGGAAGCAAAATAATATTCCCAAACTTATTTTGAAAGCATGGTGACTGATATGAAGCTTGCCTGAGGTTTTTGCTAATGCCAGGTTCTGTGATTAAATTCTACTTGTCCCTTAAAATTCAGTAAATATAGTTAGTAAATATATACTTTTAGACATTATCCTTTTCCAAGCTTTAAGTATTTGTATAGGTTTTTTGTGAAGTATTAATAATTTTGACAGATAACATGTTCAATTAAAAAGTACTGTGGCCTGTAATATAAATAGACCCTTATTAAAAAACAAGTTCTAACAGGGAAGTGTTGACTTCAGTCATTTGTTATGGTAGTCTTGAGGAAGTGGCAGTAACTGGCAACAAAATGATGATGCTTTGGAAAGCTGAGACTGCCCAGTGTTTGGACTTGATAGTGCCCAATCAGATTTAGTTGCTTGATTTTTAACTTGTTGTTTGGAGATTTTCTTTTATTCTCATCTATTACTTAAGAATTACGAAGCTTTTTTGCTAAAATCTCTATGTGCAAGTCTAAAGTGTTCTCTGTCTTGTGGGACTTGCAACTGAATTGTATGTGGATACAACACATGGACAAGTGGAAGCTGCTTAGAATGATCCATAAAAAGAATTGGTCCAGTAGGTGAAATGCAACAGTGGAACAGAACACTTATCCCTCCTTCTGCTAGTACAAACTGTGGCTCCTTACTTTCTTGCACTGCCTATGGAAATCCTTAAGGCAGTAAATATCTTTCATCATTTTTAGAGTTCTAGCCCTGATGAAGCCCTGCCATTTTAACAAGATCCTTTAGATCATTGTCATAAGAACATACAAGGTTTGGTGCTGTGGTAATGTGTATGTTTGGGTTCTTTCTATGGAGTACACCAAGACCTTCCAGAGGCTCTGTTTACTGCCTTAGAGAACAGGTAGCACTTACTATGTTCTCATGTTTTACTACTAAAATACTGCTTACGCCACTTTCTTATGTTTCAGATTTGCCAGCTGGAATATGTTTTCTTCCAGACATTAAGGAGAGCAAGGTAAAAGCTTTTCCAAATACAGTGAAATTAAGTGTTTTCTAATACTAATATTTTAATAGACTTAATTCTGTGAGAGGAGGAGGGAGGGAGTTGAACTATGTTTATTGTCTTATGTATACCTTAAGTTTGTAAAGGTACTGGCATGCCTCGCTTTGCCTCCATTTTGCAGATCACTTAATTAGTACCATGGGAGTATGACTCCATCTAATCTTTCTCAGTTGTGAAAATTGTTGTTTGCTCCTAGCCTCTAATGTCTTGTAGTTCTATGTCAGTGTAAGGACTTTGCATTTTATCCCAGTTGTAGTCTACCTTAATGAAGTGTCTTTTGAGAAATTTTTTGTAGTGCTTTTGGAAATTGAAGTAGACAACACCAGAGCTAGCAAATAGCTGCAGGTATTGACAGGTGGGGTTGTGCTTCACCTGTTTTTAGAGATGTTAGAGATGTGTTAGAGACGCTGACAGTTTTGGGCGCAGAGATACAATACAGACAGGAATGGGAGATCTCCTGTTCCTTGTGGAAAACATGTATCAGGTTGCAGCCAAATGCTGTCCAATACATATTCCTTAATGTGTCAACTAGTATTTTGATTTAGTTTTCTGTCATTTGATTTTTGTAGGGGCCACAGTGCTCAGTGAGTTGCAGTTGAATGCTTGCAGGCTGCCTTCCGAAAACCATAATTAATTTTCCTTTCAAATTCTTTACTTTCTGAACTTTGACTTTTTTTGCTTTGTGTCAAACATTATCTGTTCATCACAAAGAATGTGAGACTAAATCTGTACCAGACATTACATCATGCTGTTTTTAAAAATCAGTCAGCTATAGAAAAGATAGAATATTTGCTGTTAGCTAGATTCAGCTGAAATACTACTTTTTGAGTAATTCAGTGTGCTCATTTAGAGAAATTTCCAGCAAAGGTTGGATCTGTGTATACAATTTCTGAAGAAGCACTGTTTTAACAGCATAGGAAACAATTGAGAGATGTCTTTGTACATTTAAGTTGGGATTGCAGCTCAATGAATGATGGAAGGCAGTTTTTTCAAGTGTAAACTCTTTAACGCAACGTTTCAGTTCTTTATTTTGAAGTCTCTTGACTTTGGTGTCCTTCAGATGCTTTTTTGCTCATCCCCTTTAATGATCCCCGTGTTTCTTGTGTGCATCCATTCTGGAAGCTAGCAGGCAAAGTCCATGGGAATTGGAGTGTCTCCTGGGATAAGTAAAAAAAGTGTGTGCGGAGTTTTGCAATATTATTAACCTCATTGATTGCTTATTATTAACTGAATTCATGAAGTGTCTTTTGACACTTTTGTAATTTCTAGAAACATTTCTTTATGGGTGCTTTTTGCAGGTTGGTCCATCTGAACCCTCTGAAAAGCTGATAGAAGGTGCTATCTCAAGTGTTCATCTTAGCAATAGTCTTTCAAGTTTTTTGGAGAATGAGAAACTCTCATCTCTTCTAAGCTCAGATGAAGATTCCACTGGTAGGTGTGTTTATAACTCTTGAGTCTGAGTCTGTAATTCTGACTCAATGTTATTGCATACTTGAGAAGAAAGATTCTGTTTTACTGAAGTATTTCATATTGGATTGTGCTTGATAAAAAAAGTAGTATAACAATATTAAAGAAAACTGTTCTTTGGAAAACCGACTTTTTAAATAGTAACAGGAGTAGGCAGCTATTGAATTTGTCAGAGAAGGTCACATTTGGAATTTTAATCTAAAAAATTAAACAACAGTCCTCAGTTACTGTGAATCAAAGATACAGGTGGCAGTGTGGGCATTGATTTAATGAAGTGGTAACTCCAGCTACATTTTCAGTTCAGATTAGTAGAGATAAAATTCTGTGGTGAAGAGCACACCACATGCAGTTAAAAAGGACTTTTGCTTGAGTTTTGAGTTCAGCTCTCGTTAGGTACTGCATGTGTGGGTTGACATCCAAGTTGGAAGTCTAGTTTACCTGCAGGCATAAAAGTGAGAGCTTGAGTTCTGTATCACTAAGCAAGAGTTTTGAACTTTTTGTGCCCTTCCAGTGGCTGCTGCAGAAGGGCAAACATGCTCTTCTTCATTAATGCAGCTGACTTTGCCCGTGACATGAAGGATGACAGGGCATGTTAGATGTGTCAATGAGGAAGGCAGAGTGATCAATAGGTTTACCGTTGTGAGATCAAGTAGCCTTGCAGTCAAGTAGAGCTGTGCATTTCTCCCATGGCATCTACTTAATGTCATGACTGTCTTTTGAAGTTTTGTTCTTTCTTGTTGCATAACTTCACTTGAGTGTTAAGCATATAAGAATTATGTTAATAGTTTGCTGAGGAAAATTACTATTGTTTCTTTTTTCACTCAAGAGGATGAAGTTACTTTTAATTGCCCTCCTGAGGAGTTGGTAGCTATTAGCTGGAAATACTTGCCTACTGAGGGTTCCAGTACTGGTAAAGCTAACTGGTCTTTTTATTTTTATCATGCAATTTAGTATTTAGTGTAAATTATGGAGTTGTTTTGATAGTATGTCAGGTGATATAAAATGTCAGTTAAAAGTGAAAAGGAGGTTTTCTTCTCTTTCCGTAGATGATGATATTGATGATGAAGAATTCTTGGATAACCAACTAGAAGCGTATTTTGAGCAGCTGATACAACCAGAAATTATAAGAGGAGATACCAACTTGCAGAAACTCTCAGAATGCTCTGCAGCACTGAAGCTTTCTGAAGATGGCTTACTGCAAGTAGGTTTAAAGTTCAAAGCTCAGCATGCCCAATGGCTTTTAAACATATTAAATGAAGTTTCAGTGGTTATATTAATTAGGTTCTTAAACAGAATTAGTTTTAACTGGGGTTTTTTTGTTTTATTTTTTTGTTTCTATAGCTATTAAGGCAACATGCTGGCACTTCTCTTTTATCATACAACAAGTTTATAAATAATCTTTTTGATCACTTTTTTTTTTCTATCTTGGATAGCAATGTCCAAGGCATTATTAAGGGTATAGCAACACAGAGACTTTTGTTTCAAGGAGAGTTAATCATTCTCGTAAGTAATTGGTAAGTGTGTGGAAGTTAAATGTAGGGCAGCAACAGGCTGGCTTGTGGTTTGCCTTTCAGCAACAGTTAGCTCCATTCCAAACAGGTTGCCAGGGATTAAATGCCTTTCCATTTTCTTGGCTTTGCAACAATGGATGTGATCCTAGCAGTCTCATGCTTGACCAGAGTGGAAAAGTGTGATTGATTTAAACAGTTAAACCACAGCTTCTGAAATTTCAGAAATTTCCCGACTGACATCAGAGTTTCCAAGCTGTGTGGGAAGTGATGTTAACCCTGTACAAGTACAGTACAGTCTGGATAGGCTACAGTACATGAAGGAAGGGATAAGTGGTTTTAGGAGTGAGAATAACAGAGCTCTGCTCTCTGATCTCAGGTCTTCTCTATTTGTGAAAGAAGTCCCTGCTTCACTGCCTTGTAGATATACAGTAGGGTAGATACAAATGGCTCTGAGTCTGATTTGGAGCTCTCATCCAACAATGGGTCAGCCAGAAGGGAAAGAGGAATGACACAGTACCCATGTTAAAGGGAATGAGAGGATGTAGTAGGAATAAGAAAAGATCCTCCCATCTTCTTGCTGTGTATGCTCTTGTAGGCACATGCATGGATTGGCATAGCCAGGAACTACTGTCCTTGGTGGTAGAGGCAAACTAGAGGTGCTGGCTATGGCAGTGTTGTACGAGTGAACAAAGTATTGTTAGTCTCTTCTCTACTAGAGAATTTTTTAACTAAAACACCCTGTAGTGTTACTTCTTTTTTCCTTTTGTATGCATATTCTAGTGGAACCTAAATATTTTATATTTTTTATTTAAAGGAGAACTTTCAGGATTCTGCCAGTTACAGGGCTGTGGCTGGAATAGACTCTGGAAATGCTAGTGATGAAGATTCACAAAATGAAGGGATAACTGGATATCCTGTGAAAAGAGAAATGCTGCCCAGAGCAGTACAGCAAATGGTATGAAATTGCCATTTAAATTCCTATTAATCATGTAGAGTAAGACTGTAGTAGAAGATGGCAGCGTGTTTGAAAACTTGTTAGATCTTCAGCTAACCACCCAACCTTTCTTTACAAAAAATTAATAATACCACTTTGATTTTAGGCATGTTTTTCAAACATAGTGGACTCAGACTGTTTTGTATCTAGAACTTTAGTACATGCAGTTAATAACTGTGCTTCTGACACTTTTTCAAATGATTGTTGTTTCCGAAGAATTCCATGACTGCTGGGGATGTGGTGGATTCCTGTGCAGCTGATGAGTTGCGATTAGATTCCCTGTATCTCCAGTTCATAGACAGCCATAAAGCTGATGTCTCAGAAGTCCTTCCAAAGCAAGAAGTAGAGTCCTCAGTCTGTCAGGCTGCTTCTTCTAATGCAGAAGAGCTACCCACAGCAAGAGGATTTTTGAGACGTGACACCACTCCTGAAGTTCTTAGTGCAAATGTACCTCAGACAGATGCAACTGAATGTAAAGTTGGTCTTCCTGATACTTACCTGTCTCCAGCTGGGGATAGCTGTGAGAACTTAAGTTTAGCTACCACAGACAAAGGTAGGATGTTTTACATACAAGCTGTCTTTACATTAAACCTATGCATTTGTGACTGTATTCTATTGCATGGAAAAAGAAATAAAATTGTAAGCTAGGCATTTTTACCTTAGTTGTAGGATTTTGGTAATAAAAACCAATGTAGCATGAATTAATTCTGACTTGCTTTTGTTTTAAGAAACAGTGATTGTTGTATGTTGCGCTTAACTGTTACTTATTTGCTGATGAAATGAATTTAAGCTTGCAGTTGCAGCAACTTGAGCTCTGTTTTTTGAACTTGTTGCAGACTTCTGGCAAGGGAACTTAATCCAAAATTAAGACATTTTGCCATGTTCCTTTTTATTTTAATCCATAATGTAGCATTTGCTGTATCTTTCAGGTGATTTACCACACAGCATTGTCTATCAAAATGAGGAGGGCAAATGGGTGACTGATCTTGCATATTATACTGCATTTGATGAAGAACAAGATTTAAATGTGTCTGAATATGATAAACTAAATGAGGAATTCATTACTGGCTGTATGTAATTTTCTTCTTTTTTAGTTAACTCTTGTTGTCTGTAATAATGTTAAGTAAACTTCCTTCCTTTTTTTTTGTTTCACTTCAACAAAGCAGTATTTGGTGTGGCAAAGCCTCTAGGTTTTAGATACTGCAAATTATTTGAAAGCTGATGTTGATAGTGGTCTGTAGTGATACTATTATTTGTAGTTCATAGCTTCTTTCTGTGTTTCCTGCTCTTCCCATGAAGCATGCTTTAAAACAAAAGAAAAAGCATTCTAACGTTTGCCATTGGTACCTATTGTATGAGCTAAAGCAACTCCTCTCACTTCCACAGTTTTTCCTTTGGACTTAAATTATTGTTATCCTTTCTTGAAAGAAAAGAAGAGGAGTAGTTTTGTATGGCAAAATGCTTATAAGACAGGAAATAATTATAAATGAGGAATTACTACAAAATCAACTAGAATGTGAATACAGTGTCAAAATTTGAGAGACTTGAAAGTGTTGAATTGGCTAGCTGCTGGTATTTTTGTGAAGTCCCTTAGGAATGTCTTGATGCTGAAAATGGTACTGGTACTGAAAAATGTTGGAGCTTATTGAGGGACTTTATGGATGCTAAAAAAGTTAGCAGAGAAATTTTCCACCTTTTACAGTCTTCTGTGAAAGTCTCTGTTCTCACGCAAACTAAGCTCAGAGATGGTTTGCTCTTTTGTAAACTATTTGCAGGTGCAGGGTGTTGTGAGAGTGCAGTGGATATTGTTTTGGTTCACTGAAGAAAATACTTTGAAATAGGCATCGTAGCATTCAGCCAGTCACTCTGGGAGGTGTATGGTCAAGCACCCAATAATGTCATTTCTCTACTGTGAATCAAGTTATATAAACGAGGTGGTAGTTAATTAAATAATGCCATTTATCCTGAAATTCCGTGTTGTGATTCTTGCCGTCCCTGGGGGCAACAGCGACTTTATGGGTACTCTCATCTTCCCTTGAATTCCAGGCTTTTTGAACCTCTGTTTATGTAAAAAGTTGGTTTTTATCCTTAAGATATGTCAGACTGATCTTCATGAGAGCCTGTATATTTGTCATACAGGCTTGGATAATACACGTGTAGTCCCATAGACAAGTTGATTCCTTATCACCAAAATGTCGTCTGCTCGTCTGTTTTATAACAGATTCAAGCAATGTGTGCAACAGCATTTCTCCTAATCTATTCTAGTTTTCAAAGCTGCCATGTGGATGGGCTAATGTATTCTCAAAATGTCCATGGTCCACTCAAGGTTCTTCTTTCTTTCAAAGAGAATGTTGTGTAACACTGTTCATTTTGAATGAATGATCAGACAGGGTTGACTGGTTGAAATAATGTTGGTCAACACTGTAGTAGTTTTCTGATGGTCCAAGTAAATATCATCCCATTTGGGAGACACTTCCCCATCTACTATGTCGGTAATGTAGAGCTCTTCCATTATTTTTCAAATGCCATTATATTTCAGACACCTTCCTGAATCTCAGACTTGAGTTGTTGAGTGATTAGAATATTTGACTGTTGGAAATTTTTCCAAGGCTACTTAGGGTTTTCCCACCTGATGTGTTTTTAAACACTTCCGCTTTCAAGTCAATGGGCTTACTTACCTCTTTGCATGGTAGATGATAACACACTGACAGGTTCCATGTGGTTGGCATTTTTCTGGCTGCTAGTCTGCTTGTCTGTCTGCAGTGGTGTTTGACAGCTGAAGAAATTGTATTTGTAAGGACAGAAAGGAAATGTTACCTCTGATTCTTTGGAGTTTCATTTATGACATGTCTCTCTGTTAGCAAACTGTGCTCACACTGTGTTCTTGTATGGAATAGTGCAGGAGTGCTCAATTGACAGTGTTGGGTGCTTCAGAAAGTCTGTGGAGGCTGTAGGGCTCATATAGAAGAGATAAAGAACTGCTACTGCCTGAGAATTCAACTGGATAGAACAATGTGTCATTGATAGTGCCAGATTGCCTTTAGGAGATGAAGTTGGATTGTTCAATTCTTTCCGCAGAGTATGTATTGTGACTTCCCATGAGTAATTTTATGGACAACAGCTGTATTCACCTTACAAGTTTGCATCCATTCTCGGCTTTTGCCCTGTGCTTCTATGCCTCTGTGTACAAGGCCATGTATTTTTGAAGTTTTGATGAGTTTAATGATACATTTACATTGTAATCAGGTGGTAGAGCAGTACTTCTTGATCAGTTTTTCACATCGTTTTGGTGAAGAGACTTTTAAGAGTTAGTTGTTCTGTAGATGGTAACTGTGAAAATAATAGAGGCATTTGAATTCAAAAGTAAGATTGAGTTATTTGGGCTGTTAATTTGCATGGGTTTTTCATGAACTGGTACAAGCCAGTATCTTTCTTTTGCTGCAATTCCAAAGTACCACCTTAATGTAAAAAATTTTCAGCCCCAAATGTAGTAAAGGTTTGATCAGAGTTAGCCATATTGTGCTTGGTTCTAGCTGGCATGGGTATCATAACCTATAAAAAGTTGTAGTTTAGCTTGGGGCTAAGGCTGTTAGAAACTTACTTTATTTGCCACTAAGTTAGTTAGCTAAATGCTGATTTTACTTTGGCTTCTAAAGAACCCACAAACACTCCTTTAAAACTAATTTCATATAACTTTTCTCACCAAAATGGGATTGAATAATTCCTAGTGTGTCCCAGACTGTCTCAGGTCTAGAATTATATATGCAATAACTTTCCATCAAATTGAATTTAATGATGACAAATAGTAATGACAGTACTTAGTAACTTATGCCTTATTTTAATAAATGTTCTCTTTGGTTTTAAGCTGAAGCAGCAGCTATGATTGCACAAGACCAGGAAGAATTTGAGAAAGCACACAGGCTTGTGCAGGTAACTAATGATCTCAATGCAAACAGAAATAGTTTTTCTAATTTATTTACAAGTTGCAATTTCTGAAATCTCTTTGTTTGCAGGCAGGAAAGGTAGGCAGTCCAAATGCATCTGAACTAGCAAATATTTCATGGAAATCTGCTAATAGCTGCTTTCTGCCGAGAACATCTGATCTTCATAAAGATGCCAGCTATTTACGTTTGTCTTTGGGGGAGTTCTTCGGTCAGAGATCTGAAGCTCTTGGTTGTCTTGGTGGAGGCAGTGATGTGAAGCGGGTATGTATCTAAATATTAATATTGAAACACAAGGAAAAGGCAAGATAAGCAACAAGTAGCGCTAGTTTTGTTATTTTGTAACCAGCTCTTTTTCACATCTAATTTTCTAAGTTGATTTTGGAAGGAAATTCTCTGTGTCTGTGACAGTTGTCTGTTTGACTGGTTTCCCGCTGGAATTTCTGGATGTGAAGTGCTGGCTGGTGTTACTGATGAGTGTTGATCTTCACCTTTTGGTCAGGAACTAATTATGTGTAGGATTAGAGGGAAGAAAAGTACATCATATACAGGAGGCTTGTTGGAGTGTCCCAGCAAATTATCCACATAGTTGAGTGAAATGCTGCTCAATACAGGGATATTTGAACAGTGAGGGCATCTCTGAATGATTGTTGAGAGTTGATGTGCTATCTGGGCAATGCCCAACTTTAGTAAAAAATGTAATCGTCTAGATTCTGACTTACCAACATCTGTATACTGTCTTGCATCTGTTGGATACCTGGTGCTTCTCTCATCTGCTGTCAGTAGACAGGATCTCATCTGTGTTTCAGACAAAAAAAAAAAAGGTGGGGAAGTGTATACAATTGGAAGAAGAAGTCACACATGCTTGTGTAATTCATGTGTGTCATGAGGAATTGTTAGAGTTGGCATGTTCTGTCCTAAGCATTCCAAGGCTTAGGAATGTTAAAGACAAGAGCATTCCAAGTGGCAGACCATGCCTCCAGGCAGAGATGATGTGAGCATATGTACTTTATTTCTTTATTTTGAGTAACTGGTAAAGTAAATCGTGTCCTGGTTTCAGTTGGGATAGAGATAGTTTTTCTTAGTAGCTGGTACAGTGCTGTGTTTTGGATTTAGTATGAGAATAATGTTGATAACACACTGATGTTTTGGTTGTTGCTAAGTAGTACTTACTCTAAATCAAGGACTTTTGAGAGTCCCATGCTCTGCCAGTGAAGCAGGTGCACAAGGAGCTGGGGAGGGCGCATGGCCAGGGACAGCTGACCCAAACTGACCAAAGGGGTATTCCTGTATCATAGAACATCCTGCTCAGTCTATGAACTGGGGGAGTTGGCTGACAGCCATGGATCACTGTTCAGGGACAGACTGGGTATTGGTCTGGGGGCAGGGAGCAATTGTATTGTGAACCAGTTGTTTCTCTTGTGCGTTATTCCCCTCTCCTTCCTTTTCATTACCAGTATTATCATTTATATCTTGTGTCAATTATTAAACTGTTCTTATCTCAACCCACAAGGTTTACCTGTTCTTTCCAATTCTTTCTGTTGGGAGGAGGTGGGGAGTGAGCAAACAGCTGCATGGTGCTTAGTCACTAGCTGGGGTTCAGCCATGCCAGTTGCTAGTTTCTTTTATGTATGTTTGGGAAATGTAGTGTATGTATTTAGATTAGGCATTTGCAATGCTAGGAGGCACATCTCAGTGGTGTGAGAGATATACTGAGCAGGCACTGTGGGCCAAAACTGCTTTGCAAGCCCATTGAACCTATTTGTTAATTATTAAATTTACTCATGCTGTATTCTGGGATTTTTTTTATAGCCATCTTTTGGTTACTATATTACATCCCCGAAGAAAAGGCAGCCTGTTGCTTTGCTAAGGCAGTCTGATTCATCAGGAGGTGACATCGGCCAAGAGATTTCACAGTTGTCTGAGGTGTTTTCAGGTAGTTATGGAACAGCTTTTTTTTTCTATGGGGCATTAAGGGAGCATGTGTATCCGAAGAATGCAGGTTTTTAGACAATTTCCTTACTGTAAATAAATTCCATGTTTGTTTGTTTGCTTTTTTCTTAGATGACTTAGAAGCACAAACAAAAGAACATGCAAATTTTACCAGCTCTGAAGATTCAGGGCATAGGGTGGATACTACTGCTGGAATACATGAAAACATTAATACAGAAGCTGCTACCAAAAGTAAAGCAAAGGTATTTCTCTTGTGTTTTTCTTTATGGTGCAACAATGAACTGAAACAAAATTAGAATTACTCCAATAATTATTGTTTCTTTGAATACAGCTAAATTTGGATGTTCGTATCAGCTCACTGCTTTTTATATTGATCATTTGAATCCTAGTAGATGCCCCTGTTTCTTAGTATAGTTTCATTAGAATGGCATGGTGCTGTAGTAAGTCAGATGTTACTATCACTATCTCATTTTCCTTTTTCTTCTAACTTCACTTTTGGAATTGCTCAGTCTGTCAGCCCATAGTTTTTCAGAGACTTGTAGTCTGTTGATGTTCCGTGATCAAGTTTCTAAATTCCAATTGTGTCTTCCCCTTCTATTGTTTTAATGAAACAACTTATCTTTAGCATGGGAATAAAATCTTTTAGTTGATAGAATTTAGGAATATGAACATGGTGCAAGTCTGAAAAAAGGTGTCTTTTCAATTTGGTAGTCCTAGATATCTACCTTCTTTGCCTGAGTGTGTCACCTCCCTAAGCTTGCTGGCAGCACTCCTCCTAATGCAGGCCAGGATGCTGTTGACCTTCTTCACCTGGCTTGTGGTCGACTTCCTGTCTACCAGGACCCTCAAGCCCGTTGCTGCCAAGCTGATTTCCAGCTGGTTGGCCCAGAGCCTGTATGGGGGTCTGGGGTTATTCCTCCTTAAGTGCTGGTCTTAGCATTTCCCTTTGAACTTCTCAGCCCATTTTTCTTTCTTGTTAAGGTCCCTCTGAATGACAGCTGATTCTCCTGGCATATCAGCCATACTTCCCAAATTTGTATGATGATGGGACTTACTGAAGGTGCACTCTGCCCCATCATCCACATCATTAATGAAGTTGTTGAACAGTACTGGCCCCTGTCTTGATCCCCAGGATAGTCTACCAGTGAGTGACTGGCCTCCTGATGGACTCGGTGCTGCTGAGCTACCCTTTGAGCCTGGCAGTTCAGCTGGTGTTCAGTCTGTACTTGTCTGCTCAGTGCTTTGTCTGTCTTCTAATGAGGATGTTGTGAAGTCATGCATGCATAGCTACAGGAGGACAGGTGTTTTCAATTCTTCCTGAGTCTGTGTCCATCTGAGAGAGACAGAAAGAAACTGGGCTCTGGACATAACTGTCTACCTACTCCATATCCTTTGCTAAGAATAGTCAGTGTGAAAACTAAGGAAGAAATCAGACTTGAGTGATAGAGAAAGCTGTAGGAATAGCTTTGTTTTCTCTCTGTAGAGGCAGATGATTTAAAGTTAATTGGGAAGTTATTGTATATTTGGTCATGGTAACTTCTCTGCTGTTTGTCCTTGATAGGATTTTATTCCCAGTTCTTTCAACTGAACTAAAGCATTTTAGGATTTTAAAAGTTTCACAGGATCTAAGGCTTCCTAGCAGGCAATACTTATCTAATCTAAAAAAGCCTTTGTGGAGTAGACTTAAAAAATCTGGAGAATGAGAATTATGTCTATGGCAGTGTTCCTTCTTGACAGGTGTTTAAAGATGCGTGAATGAGGAATGTTAATATGTTGCCATATCCTGAAATGCAAACAAGAAACAAAACATTAAACAAAAATTTTCTTACTGTGGTGCTTAACTCGTTTTGTTGTAGGATGGGATTCATAAAGACAAATTTGAGGATGCCTTATCTAATCATTCTGACTCTGTCTTGAGTATCACCACAATTGCAAATGCTATTGCTAATGCTTCCACCAGTGCTGAACCTTCCCAGCTAGCTGCTATGATGATGGCACTCTCCAATAAAAGTAAAAGAACACGTGTCCTTCCTGGAGTTGTTAAAGAGGCTGAACTCTCTGCTAATGAGGTATTATCCAGCAATGAGGAAAATAGTGCATTTGACATGGAAAAATACCTCAAAAAAAACAGATGGGAACAGACATGAAAGTGTATACGAGAGTGTTGTGAAACACGAAGCATCTGTCCTGAACCTTACATCTGATACCTTTTTACTGGGTAAAGATAAACATAAGGATGGTCTTGCAGAAGACTTGATGAATAATCATAGCAAACAGCAAGGAGTAGAGAAGCGCTTGCTGGATTATCTTATTGAAGAAAGTGACAGTCAGAATTTTTCTAGTCTGTCTGGTATTCCCAGCCATGAAGACGTAGTTGCAGATAATGTTCAATATTCAGAAAAGTTGTCAGATTTGGTGAATAGTAAACATTTACGGTCAATGGGTGCTGATGTTAGATCAGAGACACTTCATGGAAGTGAGGCCCACACATGTGGAATTCCCATAGCAGCAGAAATGGAAGTGGCACAGCAAAATCTGCTTGCTTACCAGAACAGCCATCTCACTAGTACACGCTGTATAGGGGAAGACAGAGAAACAGTAGATCAAGCAGCAAATGCTGTTCCTGAACCATGTAATGATTCGGTGGAGGGAGGTGCAGAAAACACTCCATCCCTCAGTGACTTAAAACCTGCCAAGCAATCTAGTAAATATGTCTCAGTAAGTTCTTCAACAGCCAAGCCTATGCAGAAATTGAACAATGATGAGAGGAAGCAAAATGCCAATATAGAGAAGAGAAACAAGGATGCCAGTACTCCATGTGGTGGGAATGCAAAACATGTAACTTTTGAGAAGCTCTCCCCATCTTTCCAGAACAGTACTGGTAAGTAACCCTATATAAATGCAATTAGTGGTTGAAAAGGCTTTTCTTGACAGTAAACTTGTTTCCTGTCCATAAATACTGGTTACTAAATTCTGTTTATTTGCCAGAGCATAAACCCATTCTACCTGAATGTGACTTACCTCTGGAGGATGAGCAGTATAGCTTCAGACCTTCAACTTCACCTCTGATTCATTCTTCTCCTAGTGAGACTTCTGGAACAGCATTTTCAGGGTAAATTTCTTGGTGCAGGTTATAAGAACTAGTGCTTCATAAGATTGTTGAAGGATTATGTTTTAGTTTGAATGTTGACTGTAATCTAGGTTTATAGAAGATCTTTATTAGGCTAAGACTTCATTATACGCTAAGCTGGACATTATATAGATCAATGAAGATATGTTTTTTGAACTTCCAAGTATTTCACTCCATTTGGTTCTCTGATATGTATCATTGCTTGTTATGGGAGAGGATGAGTAGAAATATTTGTATTGCTTTTGACTGTTTTGTATTTTGATACATACTTGTGTCCAAGGTTTAAGGTTTTCTTAGCAACTGAAAGAACAATGTTTCTTAAATGAGCTCCCATAACAATGTGTCATAAGATTACAACTAAATTAATTCAATAGTCATAAACATGGCCACTAGCTAATGGTTGTGTGCAGTCTTATAAAAAGATGAGGCGCCTGATTTCTCTGAACTTTTAAGTTCATTGTTTGATATTGAACTACAGTTTGTATGTGTTATTAGAATTACAGGCTGTCTGGCATTTCTCAGAAATTAATATGTATGGGAGTAGATGTATTTTCACTGGCATGTTGTACAGATACTGGAATTTCCAGTTAAAATTGTCAGTGATTTTAATTGTTGTCATGTTAGCTTGTCTTGTTGAACAAAGTGGTGAGAGATTCTGTGTTTTCAGGTGTTTGAAATGAAGAGAATCTCAGCAGTGAATAGGAAACCAGTATGTGATACCTGGGAAGTTGAATGATTTCATTTGACTTTTTAATCTCATTAGATACAAATATATTGATTCACCTCTTTTTCTTTCAATAAGTTGTGTTCTTTCTGTGGCCTTAGCATCTGAGTTCAGTTGTGGAACTCTAATGCTTTACCTGTATGGATTTATATAGAATGAAAATGAGTTTTATGTACGCCAAAGCCAGAATTTGTAACGGTTGAGAGCTGATTTCTCATTTCTACTGACTGCATTTAACAGAACAGCTAAGTAAGTTGACTTCTAGAATAGTATAGGTAATGTGTAACATTGATTTTCTTGAGGGCAGCATTAAAAATATTTATTTTAATACTGGCATACTTTGAATCTCTTTTTCAGATCTGAAAAGGACTTTACTTGCCCGTCACATTGTCAGGAATCTCCTTGCAAAGAGAGTGTACTACCTCAGTCTGTTTACTCGAGTCCAAGCATGAGCAGGTTAACCTATGTCTCTGCACCTGGCAGTACCCATAAAAACACAGCAGTGATACATAATCCAGAGACATACTGGGTAAGAAACACAAAACAGTGTCTCTGCTTTGCCCTAAACCAAAATTTACAGGTCAAAGTACTTCTAAATTAGAAAAGCCTTAAGGGTTTTGAAACAGTTTAGGATATGCTGTGCATAGGGAAAAGGTATTCTGCTTCTTTCCAGCTTCTGAGTTTTTCAGAAACTTGAATTTTGGTATCAACTGTACTAAATGCACACATTCTAATAAATACAAAGATAGTAAAACAATCAAAGAACTAGGAACTTTTGAAAATGTTAGAGTTGATGTATTTTTTTCTTCCATTTTTTTCATAATTTCTCATTAAGTCATTCTGTTCTTGGAATGTGGTGCGGTGTTCCAGTAGTATTTTGCAGGATCTATATCTGCTTTCATTGCACCTGAGGCTCCCTTGCTGTTCAGCTTCAACTGTTAGGAGAATACTTTCCCTGGTTTGTTTTTTTTCTGGAGAAATGTTTATAAATACATAATATAGCTTGTACTACTTTTTTCAGGACTGAAACTATAATTTTCTACCTCTGACAGTCATTCTGATGGCTTTTATTGCTTTAGAAAAGAATGTACATTGAGGGTGGAATTTGTGTTCAGACTTGCAATCTTAAGCTGATTAAAATAATTGACAATCTTTATCTGAATTTATGCATTCCTTGGGATCTGGAATTTGTGTTATGTCTCCCCCCTTCCAAAGTGTGTTTAATTGTGGATGGAACTTAAAAACAGGCAGACAAAACCTGAAGAACCTTTCTTACTTACATGCATGTCTGTGTAAATATGAGTGCTCATTCCAGCTACACCATACCTGTCAAAATGGCAGGTCTCTGGGCTTGAACGATTTCTTTGTGTGAGTGCACAAAGAAAATGTTTGTGTCAATGCATTTTCATGCATCTTGAATCCTTTTTGGTTGGTGATTTGGTTCAAGGCCATTCAGTTATTATTATTTTTTTTAATCTTGTAAGTATGTCTGGTGTGTTATCAATGTTGTTTGGAATACAAATCTAAAAATACAGCACCGCAGAGACTGCTGTGAAGAAAATCCACTCTTATCTCGGCCAGACCCAGTACAATGTGTCTTTAGGATATTAGACAGGTTGAAGTTGCAGGTTTTTCCTTTTTCATTGTGAAGAGCCACAGTTACAGAAGTAAAACTTCAGACAAGACAAACTTGATTATTTATATGGGATGGCAATACCAGTAAGGATCAGACAGGAAAGTTTTCTGAACAGGCAGTACCAGCATTAAGGTCTGTCTTACATGCCCTATTGCTTTTCTAAAATACGTAATACTGCATGTTATATTTGTTTACTAGGACGAAAATGCTGGTGAACTGAGCACAACAATAATTCAGGCCAGCCCAACTCCTCCTCAGGAACATACAAAGGAAAATCTAGAAGACCACTCATGTCAAAGAAATAGAAGAGAAGCAGTACTTAGTATTGACCAGAAACGAGAAGAAAATGAACTTGCTGGTCTTCAAAGAAAACTTGGTAATGTACTGGACCGAGAGCTGGCCAAAGAAGGTTTTCTGAAGAATGAAAAGCAGCTTCCATCTGTTTCGTCAAATGTACCAGCAAATCAGGAAGAGCTAGATCATGTTAAATCTGCTTTACCAAGTAAACTCTGCACCTTTCAACCACTTTCTGTCAACGCTGATGCACAAGAAGCGTGTCAGGATCAAACAGTCAAAGCACAGAGACAAGGATTACCATCTCTGAATATATTACCTCTTTATTCTGGGTTAAACACCTGTTTAACATGCAATCAAAACTCATCTGGTGAACAGTATGTTCCTATATCAACTGTTAAATCCCATGTCACTACCTCTGAGAGTCAAGCAATTTCTTCTTCTGTTCCCACCTTGCTTACAGGGCATTCTCTGGCAACAACTCCATTTGCACAGCAGCATCTGGGAGCTATACAACCTACAGGAAATGCAGTTCTGTCTCAGTTTCATGGCTGCAGCTCTGCAGGGTTTGGCCTTCCAGCAGGGCTTCCTTGTTCTGGTGTCCCAGCAGGATATGTTGAGAATCCACTTATGTTAGGAATTCCTTTAGGTCCAAATATTCGTCCTGGCTCTTTGGGCGCAGTTTCACTTTATAATCCACACCCTACTTCATGGAATAGTAATATCTTAAATATGAAACCATGTACTCGGCAACCTCTTGGAGTTGGCAGAAGTGAGTGGGAGTTGTCAAAGTCACCTGGCATAGGTAAGTGTGTTTTTTACAGTGTGTTTGAAGTACAGCTGTGGACAGGAATGGTGATAGTCACGTTGCTTATGTTATAGTAAATAAAATTAAGATGGTACTAAATGTAACTGCAATTACTGTTTATGCAAACTCTATTACTAGTTCATCTTGTTTAAAGATGTTCTCTGAATTCAGTGTCTATTCTTATAGCTCCCCTAATGG
Organism: Corvus moneduloides; assembly: GCF_009650955.1. Taxonomy (NCBI): domain Eukaryota; kingdom Metazoa; phylum Chordata; class Aves; order Passeriformes; family Corvidae; genus Corvus; species Corvus moneduloides. The sequence continues at coordinate 108,754,255 of NC_045476.1, read as the reverse complement.
TCTTAAAAAACCATTTCTCATACTTTGGAAGAATTTCAGCCGTCTTCAATATCAGCTTCAGTTCAAACTAGGCAAGACAAGTCATGCTCTTGAAATTCCATTGTATTTTATCTGGAAAGTAGAGGACATTTCTATTTCCAGCCTAATTTGGTATTAGCAGCCAGTGAAGGCCAAAACTCCTAAGAAGGCACATGGAGGGCTCAAACTATTTGCTGGTTATCAAGGGAAGGACAGGCTGCCAAGTGTCTTCTGTCCCTTCTGCTAGTACTCTGTATCTAGACTTAGCTCTAAATGTAAGCAACACAAATTACTATTTAATTTTAAAAAGTTCTTTTAACCTATAATCTTGTAAGTTGTTTTTTGCTATACTTTTTTTTCTGGCTAATTCTTTCAGTCTAAATGACAAGCTTAGAGGGGTTGAAGATTTGAATCTGTGACAGTTTAGAGCTTGTTTATTGATTGTTCCAAATCATTGATCTTGTTAGTGCATTTTAAAATAGTGAAATACTCCTTGCTGATTTTTATACTAACAGGATGTTGTATTACTAATGTTCAAATTTTCTGAGTTGGGCTAGTACTGATTAAATTGTGACCACTGAGTGTTTTGAGTGTTTTATGTGTTTTATGTTTTATATACTTTGTGGGTCTGCATGGAATATGCCATTTCCATAAGTATGTGTTTTTGTGACAGTAGAACTTAAAGATGCACATTAGAAGTGATTGAAATTTCGAATTTCATGCTTGTGGAAAACATTCTTATGAGAACTGTAGGAGTCAAACGTTTCCTTGCCGTAATGAAGCATTTGTCAGATGAGTTCATAAACTTGGTAGCAGCCTGAGTTCTGATTTGCTTCTGAGTACTTGTAACTAACAGGAGCATATTTTCTTCCAAAGGGCATATAAAAGTACCAGAAGAACTGAAGTTCCCTAATGCCTGTTGTGTGGGAATTGCATCACAGACGGTTCTTAGCATTTATAATCCAACTGATCGGTGGTTGCAGGTCAGCATTGGAATACTCAGTGTTTCAATTAATGGGGAAAAGGTAAGAGGCTTTTTTTAAATAAAGCTGAATAATACTGTAATCTTACCAGGTATCATATGTAAAATTATGCCCCTCTCTACAGATTTGTAATTTTTTCCCTGTTTTGTAGTTAGTATGCACAAACCAATGCTACTGTCTTTAGCCAGGCCACCTGGCTTCCTCCAAGTAGACTGTGTGAGGTAAATGCCACACGAAGCGATTGATCTGTAGAATTGTATTGTGTGCATGAAGTGTGGAAGGTTTGAGTTTATGGGTTATTCATTCCACCTTTGTGTATGCAAGAAAAGTCAGTCTTAGGCCAGAAGACATCCATGCTGAGCACTGTTACTGCTAAAACATTTTTGGCAGTTTGTGCCTGTTTTTCTTGAAATCAGGAGGTCTTGAGGGATGGAGAATGAGAAATATTTGGAGAAGGCTTCAAGCTAGATGGGTTGTTCTGTGGGTTGCAGCAGGTAGCTTGTAGGCCGTAAATTGGCTGTCTTGCACTTCAGTTTTGTTAAATTCTATATACTTCTGTTATCATGGTAACATGATACTTGAAAACATGAGAATGAGTTAGATTCAAGGTCCATCAAAATGATTTTTTTTTATTGATGAATACACTTAGTAGAGAAGAATATAACAACAGAACAGGATACTCCGAGCTTCTGGCAGCTTTGTACTTGGTAACTTTTGTGTTAGATGTTATTTCTGTTCTTATTAGTTTTTTGTAGACTGCTCTTTATCTAGCTAATCGGTTGAAATTATGTAGTGTTGTCCACAGTTCAGTTCAGTTGTAGATTGTATTAAGTATTGCTTTTTTCTTTTTTAAATATGGTTCTTGCTGTTTTTATTTGGTCCATATTACTGAGGAATAGCAGACAATGATTCACTTTAAATATTGCAGCTTGTAAGTCTTAGAAATCCTGATCGCATCCCTCCTTAGGTATATTTTTCCAGCAGATGTAGCACATGTCTTTCCAGGAGTATGATTTCTGGTTTTGATCTTGTTTTCTCAGAATGTTTCCTTTTTAAAGAACATCAAGCCACAATTCTGTGTGTTCATGTATGTGTGTATACATATATATATGATGTGTGTGTGTGTATATGAGAATAATGATTTCTTCCATAATTTTCTAATCAGTGTCATGGTGCTTTTATGTAGCTCCTGTAGCCAGCAATTCTGTTGTATCGAGAGGTGATTTTTTAAATGAAATTGCTTTACAGTTATTTCCATGTGTATGCATTTGTTTGCACAGTGTGATTAAAACTAATTTTATTCGGTCAGCTCTTAGATACGCTGTTGTTCTTTCTTGAAAGTCAGGGTTTTACTTATTAATTAATTTTCCCAGTGTCAATCTTCCACTAGATGGTAGAAAGAAACCTCAGCAATTTTCAGGCTGACTTCTCTGTTTAAATTAAAAGAAAAGGCCCGCAGTTGAGCGGGATGGAAATAGGCCATGGATATGAAGATGCATTAATTGAACAGAGGAAAAATATATACAAAACTTCTGTGTTAAGCAGTGGTGCTGGATAAATGTGGTATTTGAAAAGGAAATGTCTTCTGGTAAAAGGCCTGTTGAAAATGACAGGTATTTTGTTTTTCAGGTGGATCCTATGAAATATCAATGTCTGGTTTTCAAGAACAAAACCATTGTAGGATCCTACTCGACCAACGACCTGAAAATACTCTTCTTACCTTCCCATTCGGGGATCTTCCAGTGTATCCTCAATGTTTCATCTTGGCCAGTTGCTGCAGATGCTGAGACAATCGTTCAGTCAGAAGCTTTGGCAAGCAGGGTAGTTCTGACAGCAGTCGCTGAAAACCCCAATTTAGAAGTAAGTAGCTGCTTATTGTGGGTCTTTTGTTGTTGTTACAATATTATGAATAATTTAATGACACTGGAGATAATAGGATTGCAAAGTTGTTCCTCTGAGAAACCTGGAATTTCATATGTTTTAAGTGGGAATATAAGAAAAATTTTGAGAAGCTTATTGCTGTTTGGGGAGTTCCATTTGTGGAAAAGCACCTAGCTGGAAATGAAGGATTCTGTGTGGAAAGAATAAGTTAAAATGCATTACTTCTTCATTGTTGAAAGACTGGATGAGACCTTAAACGTCTGATGCTTTCTAGGTGTCTGCTGTGTTGGATTGGGCATTGAGTGTAACAAAAAGCATTTGTTTCCAATTTTAAGGATTGCTTTTTTTTTTTTACATCAAGTAGACTTTGTCTTGGTTTCTTACTACCTCTAGGTTGTTTATGATTGTAGAGAATATTTTCTTATTTTCGACTAATTAAAAATTAAATATAAGTGGATGTGTAAAATGCTTTTGTCTTGTGACTTTTCATGAAGAACAACCAGGTGGGAGGCAGTGTGACATTAAGAATTAAATCTGGCCTCATGTAGTCCTAGATTTAAGAGTATGGACAGGTAGAAAAAGGCTTGATGATACTTTTGGAGGTGCCTGAACAGATTACATGGTAGTTTGTGACATCATTGATAAAAGTAAAATTCTCAGTCATCAGCCACAGCTAATATTTTTTTTTTTTCATTTAAGGTGGTCTTTTAACTCGCTTTGGGCTAAGTATGTGTTTTGAAGTAATGAATGTACATGAATGAATATAATTTTTAATGCTTCTTCCATAATTTTTCTTTCTTTTTAATGCATTTTTTATTCTTTTACATGTAGTCCATTCTCCATGTTCTTCATAGTATATAGTTCAAACTTGTGTCATATTCAAACTAAAATTAAACCCTATGCTAAATCTCTGCATGTCTTGTTATATTCTTGAGATTGGAAAAAATACCAAATAAAAGCTGTATTTTGCTGCAGATCATGACACTTAAATGTTTTTAATTTTTTAATTTTAATTTTTTAGCAAAAATTAACAGCCCCTTAGTTATTTTCTCAACTTTTAATTTGCTAAAATGACTTTTTAACTATCCAAAACTGACATTTCTTATTTGCTAGCAATAACCATGGTTTAAACTTACTTTTAATTTGAATTATCCAAAATAATTGGATTGTGTGCTGGATTGTGGTGGATAAACACTGTGCTAAGATTGGCTTCATTGATTGAGGCAAAATGCATGGGAGATAGCCAATTGGCTGTAACCCCTTCTAATATCAAAGAAAACATGATTCTAGACTCCTCCTACCCCTGGTAGGAGGTTTGTATTATATGTGGATATAGCATTAAGAGGATGGAATAGGTGAATAACATCCTTTCTTTGCATTTGTAGGGTAGTGTGTTTTGAAGGTTTTCCTTTCTTCTAAGTTCTGCTTTGCCTTAAAACCAGGTGGAAACCGGAAAAGGAGATTGCCTGGATTTTGGTGACTTGACTTCTGGCAGTTGGAAGGCTCTTCCCCTAAAACTTATCAACAAAACCCATGCTTTTGTGCCAATTAGACTTATTATTAATGCAGTAAGTACAGTAAACTTCCTGTATGTGAGAGTTAACATCTTGTGATACTGAATTTTAATACCCAAATACTTTATGTTACATGTCATTGAGAAATATATCTTGGACAGTAGCTGTAAGGTTCCCAAGAACTCTTTTGTTAGTCAGGAAATAAATAGTTTTTGCAGGGTGGTAATCTGAGTCTGCTGTAATGGTACCGACAAAAATGCTTCTGGGATAGGTGCGGTGTTTTGTTTCATATCTGTTGGTTACTTTTTATAGCTTAGCCGTGGGATTCCAGCTCTGATGCTTGCTTTGATAGCACAGGGCAGCAAATAGGATAAAAGGTTGTTTTGCCTTCACCTTCCTCTGAGAAGCTGGAGAAGCTGGAAGCTTCCCTCTTCTTTCTGAGAAGCTGGAGACATATTCCACTATTCAAATGGAACAGCTGACTGTTCACACAAGCAGCCAAGCTTGCTACTAGCAAGTTTAACATATTCCTTCCTCCTCTGCAGGAGCAAGAACAGGACTCTTCTCTCTATCTGCTTTGTCTCACACTATATAATAGCCTGTCTGAGAGGCTACAGTGTTGTCCTCTCTGCATCTCTGGCAATGCAGTTTCAGGTTTTTGGCTAGGCTGGGCTGACTGCTGATTTGTGCTGTGGGAAGAGCTGGCCTGGTTTCCTTATACAGGGGAACAAGAAAGGACTGGCCTTATGTTAAGGTGGATCAGGTTATGTTGAGGACTAGTAATGTTTGGTCTTGAACAGCCAAACTTCTTGAAGGCTTAAGCTAACCAGACTCTGCTTATCCCCTTTTGCTACAAAAGGTTTTCCTATTGTTTTTGGAGGGTTTGCTGGACTATCATATACTTACCAAAACTATAGGCTAATTCTTGATTATTTTTTTTCCAAACTACTTGGATCATTCAAAACTTGTCTTGCATTTCTCAATTTTGTCAGCATTGCTGTTAGTGACCGTAAGAGATTTAATACTTGTAATACTTCTTTTTCTTTTTGACAGAATGCCGTAGCCTGGCGGTGCTTCACCTTTTCCAAGGAACCAGTTAACACTTCTAATGAACAAATGGATGCAGTTTCTCAGACAGCAGCTCCATCAGTTGTAAATCATGTGATACATGCAAGCTATGATGGCCAAGTGAGTAGTTCATAGTTGGCTGATTCTTCTTTTTACTTGCTGTCTGAAATGACAGTACTGAATATTTGAGTTCATAGTAATGATTTTTGGTGAGTGTACCTTTTTGAGCAGTTTTGTTTGGGTTATGTGAGTGGTTTTTTTGTTGCTTCCTCTTAATAATTCTCTCCCTCCCCATAAGATGAGTCAACAAATTTCTTTTTCAGGATCCTGAAGCTGTAACAGTTTGGGTTCTGTTCCATGCACCTAAGAAACAAATTTCTGGTTCAGGTATAGTAATTTGATTTTAGTTTCAACTGAAACAGATTTGACTTTTAACGTATACATGTGTTAGAATTGTGGGACAGACTGCAAACTTAAAACCATGTTTGGTTTGTGTGCACTAATATTTCAGGTATCACATTAATTTTTAGTAACTGTAGGAGACAGAATGCCTCTATGTCTTAAGCCTTTATGTGTTACCAGGGACACTTATACTTCAGCATGAGGCTGTAAAAAATTTGTACTGCAAGATGCATGGAATCTGTGTTACTCCTTTTACTGAGGGAATTAAACCGTCACTTAAGAAAACATTGCATTAGTTGCAAAATAGATAATAAATTTGAAGAAACCTCTGAATTGTTCTGGCTTCCTGAATAGAAAATAGTACATATATCACCTTGTTTGACTAGTGTGGTAGAATGGTTTTCTTTGTTTGCATTAGCGACAATTTCAGTCACATTTGATGAAAAGGTAAAACTCTTAAATAAGGTCCTGTGAGACTTTATTTAAAAGAGGAAAAAGGTGTTGCAGGAGTAATGAGTGAGCTTCTGTTATTATCTCCACATGAATATGCTAAGATTGAAGAGTAGCTGAAGTGAGACATGCATCCATAGGATTGGCTTTTGCTGCTGGAAGACTTGCTTGCTTTTGTTACTCATGAAATTGTTCCTAGATTCCTTGGGTCCAGCAGATGAGTTCTTGGCGAGAGTGGACGTGGAAGTGGATAGTCCAGGACCTAGCACTGTCATTAAAAGTATTTCTCTCCGAGCAAGAGCTGGAACAGCAAGGATACATGTTCCAAAGGACTTACAGGTGTGTGTATATTTACAAAGTATGTTTTAAGAATAGTTTGCCTCTCCTAGCCTTCTACTTTTGTAATGTTTGATTTTATAATGTATATATATATATATATACATACATACACACTTACCTAATTTTTACAGAAAATACATCTGTCTACTAGTGTGGGTTCAACAGTCAAGCAGCAGCTGTCATTGAAAAATGCTGGAAACATTTGTGTATATTTGAAAGTTGAGGTAGGTTGGTTTTTCCCTCTTGAAATCGTGATTTTTTTGCTGTTTATATTGTATTGAAGTAGAGCTGAGCCTTGGGATTTTAGCTCCGCTCTGTGGTTTGACAAAAGCTTTACAAGTTTATGTAAAGGGAATGAAAGATGGTAGTGATTGGCTTACACTTTTGGAAAAAGTATATGGGTGTTCTTTTGCTCAACTTCAGTTATATTTGTTTTAGCAAACATACCTTTATGATTTTTACTAAATTGTAACAAAAATATTTGTTATATGTAAAAGTAGTGAAGCCTGTGCTGCACAGCAGGTGTTAGTTAGCTGGTAGAGTAAAGCCTGCTTAGGGCAAAGATGAATATTAGCATTGGGAAACATCTATATTTTCTAACAAAACTGCATTGTTTTCAGTGTACATCTTGCCAACTCAAATACAACGTGAGTTCTTTTCAGATATGCAATGTCTTTACTTGACCTTTTTACAAATCCGTGGAAAATATGGTTCCAAACTGAAAGATAACTAAACACATTTGCAACTAGCATTTCAAAGTCAACAGAAGGAGCAGTTGGTTCCATTTTATAAAAAGAGGTTTGTTAGCCCATAATTTCTATGATCAGAGGCCATGGAAATAGGATATATGACTCCTATCACAAATGCCACATTAAGTGATGATACTGGGTGCTAGTTGATAAAATTTTGAAGACTCCACGTGTATTCAAATTGTCTGAACTGCATGTACAACAGGTGCACAACCAAATTGTATTACATGTTGTAGAAATGTTTAATCCCTTAAAATAGATAACTAAGCCTCCCTTTTGCCCTTGCCTACTTTCAGACATCAGATCAGGACAGCTGCTTTGCTGTTGAACCTGAGGGCCTTTTCCTTTTTCCTGGGGAAGAACAAGTAGTGACTGTCCAGTTTTTTCCTAAAAGCATAACAACTACAGAAAGGTAATATAACTGATTCTGTGCTGCATGTGTTAAACTGAACTACTTTTGACCTTAAAGTAATGAACAAATTGAAAGTTTTACCTGTATGAGAGACTTTGTCTTCAGTTGTTTTCATGAGAGCTCTCATCCATTACAAAAGGATTTTTGTTAAGGTTCACCTTTTCTATAGATTATCTGCCTCTTCAGGTGTGTATAGCTGAATGAAGAGGTAATATTTCCCATCAAGAAATATTCTAAGACTTGTTTAGTGTAAAAAAATGGAGTAAGTCCCTGAAGCCCTTTATATGGTAGTTATTGCTGAAGTACATCAAAGCTTCAAAATACCTACCGTCAGCAGCTCCTTCAGTTGCTTCCCTCTTTCTCTCTCTGCTGAGGCAAGGGAAATGTTATTTCTGTTGTACATGTGAAAAAACTCAAGAAGAGATCGGGATCATAAGTATTCTTTTGTCTGCTGTAATCAGATAAAAGTTTGTTCTGTACAACACTCATGTACATGTTCCTTTTGCAGATGGAAGAAGCATTCATAGTTTTGCTCATTAGCACCTGTTGAACTTCGTTCTGCAAAATAAACTTGATTGGTTCAAGTGATCATTAATACGTCATGTGAGAGTCTTCAGAGCAGCCTTTCCTCTCTTGTTACATGTTTTCTAGTTTCTGCTGTGATAGAGCAAGAATGGACAAAGGAGTATCTTCAAAATATGTTCAACTTCAGTATCTAGCTTAACCAGGCCTCTCCAGTGCATTTAAATTAAACAATGAGAAGTTCTGTGCTAGTGACAGTATGATCCTATTGGATAGATTGAAGTTTTGCAAGCTTGAGGTACTCAGGATTGGAAACTTCGTAGTCTATGTCAAAGTGCTGCCAAAAGACTGATAAACTAACTGAGACAGTAAGGAGGGTCCATGTTCCCTGCTGATGGGATTCAGGGCTTTGTCTGCAGGTCTCATAGGGATTCACTGACAGCTAGAATGGTGGTTCTTGACTTTTGTTCTTGACTTGAAGTGTATCTGTGCTATAGCAAGTGCTTCAGCCTGTAACTTAAAAGCTAGATTTCCTTCCTTGATGCTCCTGAGTACCTCATACTTGTAAAAATTCAATGAAGTTTCTCAAGGCATTCAAAAGGCATCTCTTTAATCTACAGCCAGACTTTGCTTCTTTCTAAAATTAGTCTGTCAAAATAATTAGATATTAGTAGGAACGAAAAATAATTTGGTGAGTTGTAGTCTCTGAAATATTTATCTGAATCATTTCCAGATGAAATACTTCAGAAGACTGTGTGAGGTACATGTGGCATGTGTATTTACAGCCCAGAGGATTTAAATTTTGCTATGCCTAAAGCTGGTCTTTGTCATAAAATAAAAAGAAGTATTTGTATTTTCCCCTTAAGAAGGTAGTTTTAAAAACACCTAATTTTTTTCAGTTATGTTTTGATTTCATCAGCTGATCTTGTTCTGTTGTGGGATTTAAATTTATTTATTTATTTTTAAAGTACTTTGAAAATCCTTGTGCTGCCATCTGGGCCTCAGTATGAAGTGATGATAAAAGGTGAGGTGGAATCTGGGAAAAACAGACCTGTGTCTACAGCTGCTGGGCTCTCAGACATTCCACCCATCCTTTCCAACAAGCAGTTCATTGCCTGGGGAGCAGTAGCACTTGGATCATCAGTGTAAGTATAAGTTGGACAGTTGTTCATATAGAATATCAAGTTAAGTATTTTATATTGCGCTTACTTGAAGTAAAATTTCCAATTCACATTTATAATTCACAGTGATTTGTTCTATGCCTCAAGTGAAAGAAGCAGAATATTACAATTTTTTTTCTTGTGCAAGAAAGTTTTGGAAACAAACTGATCTTGGTTGAGCTTTGTGTATTCTCAAGGACTCATTAGAATTTCATTAGAATATCTGGTTCTGTAAGTTTAGCATGTTGTGTAAGTAGAAATGAGGAGGAAAGTATTTTTCAGCTAAATTGAGAGAAAAATTCTGTTGGTTCTTTTGATACCTATCTCTTGCTAGAGATAAATTATGCTTCATCTCATCCATTACAACTAACAGAATCCGGTCTGTGTAATGTAATTTGACCATCTGAATAGCATAAACTGTTGAACATCCCTTAATTGATTTGAATGTGTTGCAATGTTAAAACTTAGAGTGATGGAGAATCTGTTTTGTTCCTAATTATGAATTGCTTTATCCTTCAGACTACTTCTTGTCTGCACTTTTTTAGTTTTATGTTTATAGGCTCAATATCCTATGCTTTAGTGAAACTGTTCATAATTGTTAGGATATTCTTTGTTTCTTTTATATGTAAAGTCTTCAAGTTTTGCAGACCTCTGAACTTCTAGTAATTATTACTTGAGGGAATCATCCACTGTTGGTTGATACTAAACTTTTTGAGGAATCTAATGATGTTCCCAGTGGTTTAAAAGCAGTCCATGTTTGTAGCCAAGAACTGTTTCTGATAGCTGTATTTCTGTTTTCCTGGTTTGTTAAGGTAGTGTGCTTCTTATAGTAGTTCTGGTTATTTGGTGTTTGGGAATTACTGCTTCTTTCCTGTATGCTGCTATCTTTTTATTTGCTGTTCCTCCTGTAAAACAGTTTTGATGAACCCTTGTTTTTAGGAAGCTGAAATTATTTCTCTAATTATGGTTTCAACAGAGTACAAAAGAGTGTCTGCCAGTGTTGATAGGGAGACGCTTTGCTCTCTCTGTCCTCTTCTTTGATTCTAACTGCATGATCTATTCTCTTATGTTTTAGCAGTTTTAGGGCTTGTCAAATTCATCTGTCAATGTTTTTTGACAAATGTTTAAATGTTTAAAATGTCAATGTTTAAAATGATGAAGGTGCTTGCTCTTGCTGGAGATGTTTCCTACCTCTGCTGAGGAAACCTCTGAGTACCAGAAGCCTGGTCAATACTAGGATGTATCACAGAGAAAAGAAACTTATTTTTTGGTCAGCCTGATTCTGTCAAATGACCATAACTTTCGGTGTTGCTATTACATTGAGAAGTACATGAAAAGGAAAGGTTATCCTGAATTTAGTTCTTTACTACTGTTCCAGTGAATCTGGGCCAGACTACTCTGAAGACTTTGTTTCCACATAACTTAGTGTCTCTGGATATTCTCATCATAACTGTGTCCTTAAGTGGGTATTTTAAAGGAATTTTTGTATTGATACAGTTGCTGGTTGCTTTCAAGGTTCAGGCTGTTAAGTACAGTATTTGAACTTCAAAAAAGACAGATATAGGTTTTTTTGGTTTTTTTTTTAATATGTAGTTATTTGGGGATTGTTTTGCTATATGAGTATTCATGTGTTGTGGTGTATGACAGTGTAGGGTGTGTAAGTTTGACAGTATAGAAATAACTTTCTATCTAACATATTCTATTGTTCCAAGAGGTGATTTTTTTCCATTAAATTACTTCAAAATTGACTGTCCCAGTTCCATTGTTTCCATTAATAAATATATGCAGTTAATTTGTATTTGCTGTAAAATCTAACCAAACATACCTTTCAGAGAGAAGAAGTTAACTCTAAGAAATGACTCTCCATCTGTGACCCAGCATTTAAGATTGTTGATAAGAGGCCAGGATCAAGACTCCTTTCAGGTGGCTGTCATTAAAATTTTTCTTTAGTGTTTATGACTATGTTTATAATGAAAATGTTTCTGCCCTGAAGTGTTAGCAGGCTATGTATTTCTTTCAAGACTGCCAAGGTGAATGTGGTAGCAGAGCTTCAGCTTCACTGGCAACCTCGGGAGCAGCTGAAATAAGAGTGCTGCAGCAAACTGGAGCTCAGTTTACAGGTCTCTAAGCTGCTGTATCACAACAGAGTCAGTACTTGGTGGAGTGATCCATCAGTCACCCTTCTTATAGGAGGGAGTCTAGAGGAGCATAGAAAAACTAGAATCAGCCTTTAGGAATTACCATGGCTTATGGGTCTTTTTGTTATGTAACCTGCATTGATTTATATCCCCTTTTTCCCTCAAATGTTCAGATTTTTTAATCTAAAGTCTTACACTGAGATGGAATTAACGTAGTGATGGTAAAATTCAGCCTTGACAGGTTGGTGACTGAGGACAAAAACCTGTTTAAACTGAGAGGCTTGAAATGTTCATTGTGGGGAATATAAACTATCATGGACTCTGTCTTTTTCATTGCATATTAAGCATTGCAACTTTAAATATGCCACTGTCAATGGAGTTAATGTGAAATTTGAAGAAGTTAATTCCTCCTTCCAAGTGTAGTAAGTTTTACTGCTGTGTTTTTTTCCTATTATAGTCACTCAGTTCTGATGTCTTTGTTTTTATAGCTGCAAAGTATATTCGGGTCAGAAGGACGCTTAGCCAGTAATTGGGAACTCAAAATCCGCCCCAAAGAAGATACTAACATCTACCTGATGTTTACACCTACTCGAGTAACTTGCTGCTTTGCAAAGCTGGAAATCAAACAGCTGGGGATACGATCAAAGCCAGGAATTAAGTTTACTGTAAGAATCCCAACATAGCTTCTAATAATTTTAAATGTACTTTTTTCATAATTATTGAAAATCTAGCACTGAATAGCTGTTTCTATAAAAAACCTGAAAATTCAAGATATATACTATGGGTATCTGTACACTTGTTAAAATCATACGGGCACTAAATTTTAGGCTTTGAACATTAGTATCAATTTTGCATGCAATTTTTTCCTTTGTGAAGGATGAAATATTTTATGTACTATATTAAAAATAGCCTAAGATTTTAACTGTAGAAGTGTTAAAAAATCTGAACTTGTCTTGTTCTATAGGTAGGTCTTAAACAAACTTGGAAGTAGAACTTGAAAATGATTGAATAAATTTAGGCTTTTCAATTTCTTGCAAGGGGTTTTCAGTTCACATTTTTAACATTTTCATTTGTTTTTCTGTAAGTCTTTATATAGTTTGCCATAGTTACGCATAGATTTTATTTATTAAGAATCTTTTTTCATTTGAAGTACTGTTTTTTTGGTGGTGGGTTTTTTTTTTTCTCTCCTAGATACCATTATCTGGATATGGAGGAACAAGCAATATAATTTTAGAAAATGTTAAAAAGTTGTCAGATAGCTGCATGGTTACACTGGAAAGATCATTGTCTGCAAGATCACAGAAAGCTTCCTTCCACGTGAGAAACACAGGTTCCCGGGCTGCCTATGTTAAAGTGCTGTGCTTGGCAAACCTGCAGACAAAAACAGTGATGGATCCTCAGGTTATGACAGTGTCTCCAGACAAGTTTGTATTAAGAGAAGGAACACATGAAGTAAGTACAGTGCTTTATTCTGAGCAATTTTTATGAATTTAAATTGTCATCAAAGAAAATGTCTGACTAGTTCCTTATTAAAATCTCACCTAATTCTTATGTCCTGTTTCACTTGTATTGCAGTAATCTGTTGACTCAGATTCCAAACATTAATACAAACAGTAAGATTTCTTTTTCCTCAGTGTGTTGTCTATTTATTTTATCAGGTGATTACTGTAACATGGAATCCGATGGAAAAGCACTTCAATACAAGCATGTTGGTATCGACAGTATGGTTCTTTTGGGGAGATGAAGTTTCGAGGCAGCAGTATCGCAGGTAAGATGTGCTTTGCTATTGTAACAGACTGATGTTTAACAAGAAGTCAAAACTAGAGGTATGTGCTGCCACAGGTATGGTTTTAACACGCTTCCAAAACCAGCAAGAACAAACTAAAAGACGGTGATGATAGGTAAAGATCTATTAAGTCTTGCATCTGTAAGTTGTTGATGGGGGTTTGTTCATTTATGGCTTTGCTTACATACTGTACCTACAATCCTAGTTAAGGATTTTATTCTATTTTAACTTTCTTAAATTCAAGTGTGTTGGGTTTTGATGAAATGTTTTCTTTTTTGTGTCGAAAGAGATCTGTGTTCTGTGTTGGTATCTCTCTTTCTAATGAGTATGTAACTTTAATTTTTAAAGAAAAGGCTCATGAAAAGAATAGTACTGATATCCAGGAGCATTAAGTTTTGAACAAGGTTCATGTCTTGGTTTGCTGAATTCTGTTGACAAAGAATGGCTTTGAGTAGATGTGTATATGAGAAAAAGAAAATCCACATATACTCATGACACACTAAGGAAACTTACTGAAAATACCTTGCTGATCTTAGATAGCAGCCATGTTATTCTGCATTTCAGTTTGTGTAACTCAAACGCACAGAAATGACATATTCTGCTTTCATTGACGTAAGTGACACTTGTGCTGTCTGTGGGGTACAGTGTAATGCAGAATGTTAAGACTAGGTAGAGCTCTAAGGTGCTGATGATCATAATTCAATGCAAAACTTGAAAACAGCATTATTTCATCATTGCTTTTAAATGTCATTGCCTGACAATGTGTGAAAGTCTTTGTATATATTCTTATCCAAAAGAAGTATTAAACACAGCTGAATTTGACTGCATAACTTTGAATAAAAAGCTCATGGAATAGCTGAGTTCCCAACCTGGATAGGAAACTGGCTTCTTTTAGATATCTTAGAAGATGCTTGTTCCTGATTTTTGTATGAATTGTTTTGTGTGAGGCAATGCTCACTATCATGGAATCCTCCTTAAAGGCCTGATTTCAAAACTTAGGGAACAGTTTTGGTCTACAGATCAACAGAAAACCCATCTAGAAGCTCAATACAACTACATGGGTATTATTGGAAACTTTTAAAATTCAGATTCTGGATGATGTGAGCGAAATGACTTGTTGATTTTATTAGCCACCAGGCTGGCATATGGTTCTTGAAAATAGTGGTCTAGCTGGTTGTTTCTTGGTGGGAGGTTCTCTGAAAACCCCTTGATAACTTGAAAGAGATGTGTATTTCTTGCAGTGACTGAGTTCTCTAAGCCAGTCCAACCCCATTCTGTAATTGTGCATTAGAATGAGAACATGATTTGAGACTTAGGTGCAGGACTGTGAAATGAGTACTCTGCCTCATCTGCCAACTTGTGCCTCAAGTTCCTTACTCCAAAATTATATATAGTCAGCAGCCTGGTAAGTAGCTTAGACCTGAGAGTTAGTAGTGCTGAGGTATTCTTTCCTCCTCCATGGCCCTGACCTTATCTGAGTGCCAGATTTCCTCTTGCTGACCTGTAGCTTCCCATTTTACCCAGGACTATTTATATGCCTGTGCCTCCCAGTCTTTTCTATTCTGTTGGCAGTCATGCTCCTTGGCTCTGTGTTCCTGCTGTTGGCTGGCACCTGCTGCCGCTCTGACATTGACTAGTCAATTTTTCCTCTCAAAAGGCTTTCACTTGTAACCAAAATAGCATTCTCCTGCTTCCTGTGGTGATTGAAACATCACTCAGATGCCTGATGTACTTATCAGAAATCTAGGTAGGTGTGACTGACAGCAGAGAACAAGTATGGAAAGACAAACATATGGTAACCATTATTTCAGTGTTTCCTTTTACTCTGCAGCAATAGAGCAGGTATTTCTTTAACCATTTTAAGACTGTGAAAAGACTTCAGTTTTAAATGAATGCTTCCAGATTTGAGCTTGGTGTAGTCAAGAAATGATGAAGTGAAAATTATGCTGGAATCTTATGAGTCTTACCAATCTTTTCAATTCGTTGTTTCTAGTATTGTGTTCAATTTAATGTCTCCTCTTTAATAGAGCTGTGATGTATAAACCCGGGGTAGAAAAACGCATAATCCCAGAAAACAACTTGTTGCGACACACTGTTTTTGATGAAGAATTTCAAGGGGAGCAACTTGTGACAGAAGGTAAGACTATGACTTCTTAAAAGAAAAATCTAATACTTATTTTTGTGGGGCAAATGTGCTTTTGGCTGGAATCCTAGTTACTTTTTCACTATTTTTTTTATAAATGTAGAAGAAAAATTCTGAATTTGGACAGTTGTATTGGGCAAAGCTTTGTTGTATTTTCTTTCCTCAGTCCTGCTGAGGAAGGGTGTCATAGAATGGCTTTGGTGGGCACCTGGCATCCAGCTAGGGTCAACCCATCACAACAGAATTTGCCGTTTTTCATTCAGTACGTATTTATTTAAATGATTTTCTGTTTTTTTTCTCCTAGCAACATGAAACCCCAATCTGTAAATATTATAGCATTAAAAATGCTGAGTTTATTTGGAAAGTATTTGCCTTATTACCTATTGAGAAAGATTCAGTTTGTTGTACACAGATATATTTGAAAAGTGAGAGGCAGACAACTTGGATGACACCAAAATTTAAATTTATTTTCCTTCCTAAATTTAATAACTTTTTCTTCTGCTTGTTAGTAAGGAATTCATTAATAAGAATACAATATATTTTAAAGGGGTCCTTAAAGCACCTCCCCCCCCTCCCCCCCACTGTTCAATCCCATAGTGTAATGAACAAATTTACTGTCAAATCCTATTCTTGAAATAGTTATATTCACATATGGAATTACTCACTGTTCTAAGGCTACTACACCTGAATAAATGTGGTCTGATTCTTTCCCTATGAATTGTATATTTTCTTTACTTGGAGAAGTAAAGATTTTTTTTATCATTCATTTTAGTTAGAGTGAAATCCTAGTGAACATTAGATACTTGGGTTCTGGAGTATCCTTTGCAGTTGTTAAGCCAGTGTTAGAGGAAAAAAGTAAGACCTAACTCTAATTTGGCATAGAATCAAATTAGTATATAGCATTTGTATAAAGGTGGAAAATCTATTATAATATTTTTATATTTATTTTTTAATATATAATATTTAATATATCTTATAATAAAAAGTTTAGAATTGGTGTGTATTTAGATTTTTATATTATATTTGATGTTAGTGTTGAGCTATGCCTGATAACTAAACTTGTAGGAAGTAGTTTTGGAATGATCTAGGATTTCTTAGCTGATGGATTATTGACTAGGTCTATGTCCTAAATCTCTGTGGTGTAATTTCTGAGTATTATAGAATTTTTCTTACTAGAATTCTCTATTACTCTCATGTTTAGTGTGTGATGTTCTACGAGGGACAAATGATATTCATCTTTTCTATGCAAATATGCAAAGGGTTATCCTTTCTGTGGTTGGATATTCCACTTGTGATCAGGATGGCTTTCAGCAGTCTCCTGGACACCGTTTGGAATTGGACAGGTACTGTAACTGTGATTAGTAATTATATGTAGTAATTATGGTTTTTTCTGGTGAGGTTAGTTAGACACTGGAACAGGTTGCCCAGAGTGGCTGTGAAGTTTTCATCCATGAAGAAATTAAAAACCTGGCTGGTCAATGTCCTTAATAACCTGCTGTAGCTGACCCTCCTTGGGGGTGTTGGACTGGGTGATCTCCAGAGGTCGCTGTGAAACGACGTACGTTGCCTTATTTCTCTCTGCAGTACTTGTTTTCTCTGTATATGTTTTATTCAAGTTATTTTATATTGTTGTCTTCTGAAGATAATTGTTTATTTTAGTTCCTTCCATTCTAAATGGTACCTCCCACTTCCAAACATTCTGTGAAAAAGCTGTGTCCTGATACAGCTGCTGAATTGTTTTTTACTTAATGGAGAATTGAATTAAATTGAGGGCCCATGTAAAAAACACTGTACTTTAATAATAAAATTTTGATAAATACTAAAAGTAGGCTATTATAATTACTCATGGGATTTTTTTCTACTGCTTTTGCTTAATGCAGTCTTTTTTTCAGGTTTGAGAACTTTGTCAGACATACCACTGCAACTTTGGATGTTCTTCCTGTTAAAGGACCTCAGGGTCCTTCATTATCTGCAAAAACTAATGTTCTGGTTCAGAATAAATCAGATGCTCAGCAGACTTGGGCTGTTACACCTGAGTATTTGACTTTGACATCTCCTTCTATTGGTAAGTATTTTTTGAAGTTAATGAAATAGCCACTTTAGTATTAAGATAAGTCTACTGCGTAATATGTTTGTAAGTGTGGCTTGGCCAGTAATCTTCATGCAGACTTGATTTGAACACAGTTCTTGGATAAATTGTCAGAGGTGATGTGCTGTGTGTATACATACAGTATACACTGCATACCTATGAAGATTTTAAAGTATTGTGAGGGTGAAATTAGGGCAGAAAATACTTTTTCATTGGTGCATCTCTGTATCTTGGGCATTTTTGTGAATTTTTTTACATGTTAGCTTTTTTTTTTGTGTTACAGGTGGAACAGCAGACACTAGACATGTACAAATTGTCAACAATTCCAATAGAATGTTGACCTTTGAGCTTTCATGGCCAGCTCACTGCCTTACTGTAACCCCACAACATGGAGCTGTTGAACCAGAGTAAGTTTCTTTCCATAAGTTCCTTTATGTGAGGAAGTGTGGTGAGGTCTTGGTGGAGTTTAGTTAGTTTAAGTGTGTAACTAATTTATGAATTTTAGCTGGTTTTTAGGAATTTACTTTAGTTTGCTTAGACTGTACCCTGAAACTATTTTAGTTCCACTTCCAGGGTGTAGACTTTTTGTCAACTAACATGCAAATCTAGCTTTTTTTAGGACCTTATCTGTTCTGTATAATGGGAATGTTCTTCTGTCACCTACATAATTATCTGGATGCCAGGAATTTTCTGTGCCTGGAAATACTATTATTATTGCATATTTTTCAAGGAGCTGGATGGCCAGTGAAGCTGAAACTTTAAAAATCTCCTTTTGCAGTAGTGTTTTGTTTAAAATTTAGCTGTGTATTTAAAAACAAAGAACAGTTCCTCCCTTCCCATAACCAACAAGCAACCCCCAAAATAACAGTTCTTATAGAAGGCTTTTCTTCTGGGGACTTAGTTTTTTTCTTTAGCAAATGTGCTGATATTCCTCACAACTTGATTGTGGTTTTTTTTTTTTCAATTTTGAGAAAACTGGGTTTTGCCATTCAACCTTTGTCTTCTCAGTACCTGCAGGTATGAAAATAATGACAAGCCAGTGTCAGCTTGCCTGTGCCTTAATTGGCATTTTTTTGGAACAGCAGTCATAATATCACTGTATATATATGAAATTTTTCACCCATGGCAGCAAAGACTTTTACAATTTATGCTTGGAAGAGGTGCCCACCTCTCCCTTCTAAATTTCTGGGGGTTTTTTAAGGTTCAGTTCAGAATAGCTCTAAGACCCTGTTATTAAGTTATTTTCATCTTACCCAAAAAAAAGTCTCCCACCAAAAAACGGGTTTTGCTTTCAGAATTGTATTTCAGTAGTTGCTTTAACCTTGAGGATGTTTGCCGAAATGTACTTTCTCTTTGGTCCTGCGTTGTCAATAGCATTTAAACACTTAATTTCATATTCATGTAGATGTAAATTGCTGGGAAACTTTCATCACTAGTGAGAACAAAATAGAGTTTCATGGAAGGGTTAGGAAAAATAGTCTCAAAAAGCAGTAACTATGAATGACTTTCCAGTAGCTGTGAAAGTAAAGACATACTGAGTGTCTCATACCCTAAATTCAGGATTGTCCGGATGATTTCTTAAAAAGAGAGTATTGAAGGCCTTCTGCAAGGAATTTTCTTGCAGTGTAGAATTTTAAAATGTGTTCACTTGAAAAGAGTGGGCAGAATCCTCACATTTTGGGTCCAGGTAAATAGTTTGGATCAAGAACAGAGGTCTGCAAGTAGGAAGCAGACCTGTGGGAACAGCTAACTTAAGCGCAGCAAGCTACACTTGCCCAGTTTTCTATTTTTCATGACCATCTCCCTGCAGTGCCAAGGGCAGTCATCCTGTCAGGACAGGAGCCAGCCTCTGCACTGTGATGGCTGGAGCCCACAGAATTCTTGAACTGAGTTAGGCTACGAAAAGAGGTGGTCTGATTTCTCAGTGATGGTGAGAGAAGGCCCTGGGATCATGGCTATTAAAGCTTAACATATTGAATATCTGATGCCTTAAATTTAATGATCTGTAGAGCATCTTCACTTACCTGCTATCTTAAAAGTGCATCCTTTTTTGGGGGGGGCTAGTGACAATTGTGGTAGATATTTATTCTAATATGAGAATCGTTCTAGTTGATTTTGGTTTTTTTTATTAGGGGCAGTACCCTAATTTTGGTGAGTCCTAATCCAGCACTTGCCACAAGACCTACATTAATTCCTTGGAGTGGCCTGATCTATATCCGTTGTGATAACGGGCTAAAGGTACGTGGTTTACTTGAGATTGGAGATTGCAACTTTTTATTTTACTTTGTCAGTTCTAATGAAGCTGCCAAAACCTTTTAGATTTGAGTCAGCAGCTCTGTCAACTTCCATTATTCTTCTTAATTTTTAAAGTTCTCTTAAAAAAAGTAGTTGAGATGCCATTTTGTAAAGTGAGATTTTTAGTTCATTCATCTCTGAAGAAATACTACAATGTGAACACTTTAACTGAATTGCCAACAAAATTGCGCTCACCACTGCCTTATGCATAATTTTCTAAAATGCTACGTACATATATGTAGGTGTGCATGCACAAAAGTAGTCTGTATCATATCTGCATCATATTTTAAAATAAAAGAAGTCAGAAGAGGTTATTGGACAAGTCATCATAGCTCCTTTTGAGCTCCCTTAAGGTAAACTTGACCTTCTGGATGACAGGTCTGTGACAAAGAATGTCTAGAACAGGTTTTGGCTCCTCATGGATTTTAATCCAAGATTTTTCCCTGATTAAGGTGAAGCATAGGAATAAAATTTATGAAGCCAACAGTTTTTCTCTTGTCAGTGTAAGAGCAAAGGGCTCCTTGGTAATCTCTCCCAAAGAGACTTTTAAAAAAATTTTTACAGACAGTGTGTGTTTTGGGTTATTTGTAACAATGCATGGAGAGAGAAATAGACACTGAAAGGATAAAACTGTATCTCCTTTCCTTTTGCATGGAGGGAAGTGTGAGGTATGATACAGAATTGGAAACTGCCTTCAAAAAACCCAAACAAACAGGGAAGTTGTTGAGAAGGAAGTGATAACTGTGCACATAGTTAACCATGTTATATTCTACAATATGAGAAAAGGATTTAAGAAATCTACTAGGACAAGTGTAGAGAATGTAGCAAAACCCATCAAATGATAGGAAATCTGGTAGTTTATAATGCTTTTGTCATTTATTTGCTACCTCTCCAAATCAGCAAAAAGTATGCTAAGATTTTATTAGCCATTAACTGAAACTTTTGAAATTTCTAATTATGTAGCAAAAGTGAACACAAAGCTCCTTCTGAATGAGGCAGTTCTGTTTCCAGTATCTGCAACAGAGAATGTTGTAGGAATTGTCAGTTAAACTAGTTGAAATTACTATTCCTGTTAAATTCAAATACCTATATAGCAAATTTTCAGTGAATATTCCTTTTCTCCTAAATTAAACTTGTCCTAGAATCTTCAAACTTTTGAGGTTGGAGTAGACCTGGGGATTTAATATATGAGAGCTTTCCTCTGTTGTAAAGCTGAACATAAGCTCTTGCAGCTCAAAGAAATAGAGCTAAATAGTTTGACTTATTAATATATCAATATTCACTGTTTAAAACTTTGCTTTTCTCCAAATCTTGTGAAAGTTTATTAAAGTGCTTATTCAAGAGGCTGTCGCACAGAGTGTATCTGGAGCAGATTTTCCATGCAGAAGATGTGATGTAATTCCTCCACAGTCTGAAAATCCTACTGTTGATGTGGCAAAGTCTCTCCCCAGGTTCCCTCTAACAAAAATGGAGATAAAGAACAGTAACATTGTTTTTCCTAAAACAAGACTTGGTCAAAGCTCAGGTAAGAGGGCTTATTTATTAAATATAGAATCTGTAGTATCTTGTGTTCAGAGGCTGTTTACTGTATGGCATGTTTGGGAACTTCAGTGCCTTGACTTTGGTTTTGTTCTCTTAGTCTGATAAGTGTGAATGACCAGTTCCCCACTTCTGCCTTTGGTTTGAAAGGCTATTCTTTTCTTTTCCTCTTTTTTTTTCCTTTGAGTTCTCCTGATACAGTATACCTTTTTTTCCACGGACAGGTTTGCATACAGGCAAATCAGTTGCTGGGTTTTTAAGCCACTTTGATGAATGCAACTACACTGTGCCTGGGAAAAGAGAGTTACAAGGTTACTGTGTCTAGTTGAAACTCTTTTGGCTCAGTGCACCTTTGCAGTAGATCCATTCTCATCTGTCTTATGCCCATAGGATATGAGATAAATCTGTGTTTAGCAGGGAAATAAATAGTCTTCCTTAAGACAGTAGGAATATCAGCTATGAGGCTGGCTGTCCTTGTCTTGGTACATAGTGATTGAGGAGGACAGTGTTGGTAGTGGAGTCTGAAATGCTTGGTCTGTACTTTTAATTTAATGCTTAAAATTCTCAAAGTAACTCTATGGAACTCTCATTCTGGTACCTAGATACCGCTTTTTTTTTTGTAGTACTTATATTTAGGTAGTGAGGGGTTTTTTAATGATTCATTGACATCAATTTTTTTCTCTATCAGACTTGAGGACTTTCAAGGCTTAATTTTATCAATTATATCTGGGCTTTTGTTGCTAAAATTATGAAAGAGGATTGTAATATACTACTCCAGTGTTTATAAATGTCATATATAATGTTTATATGCAGCTAAACTTTTTAAAGTGCTATTCTAGACTGAGATGATCTTGTCCTATTAATTCTTGCCAAGAGACATGTATTTATATGTATGCTGAGTAACAAAACAGATTTTTTGATACAACTTTATTTGGTCCCAGACTGGAATACTCTCAGTGTTTTGTCTCTGAGTGATCAAATAATGGAAGGAGTTGGATATCTTTTGGGGTTTTTTTGGTGAGGTCTAAATTTCTTGTGTATAAGCTTCTATAAAGTTTATGACTGTGCTTTGTTTGAGTCTACTCTTGAGATTTGTTATAATGAAAACTGTTTCCATTAAACTTCTGTTCATCTAGAAACGGTTTCTGCTTAACTCTTTACACCAGAGATACTTGAACAAAGACATTTAGTATATACTAGTCTGTTATTTCTCTTTTAGAGAGTTACCTGGAAATGGAGAACGAAGGGAATGAAAATCTAAAGTGGAGTTTGTCATCTTTTGCACCACCCTATGTTAAAGTGAGTGAATGCTTGCATGGGGAGTTTTATGCAAATCCCTGGGTTTATTTTAGCTTCTCTCTTTCTGCTGTGCTCTCTCCCCCTGCTGCCTCTCAAGAAGGAGTATATATTTGAGCATGACCTCAGTTACAAAGTTTTTTTTTCACTATCCATATCAGAGAAATCTTTTGCTCCTTTTTTTCATCTCTAATGTGCTCCCTGACTGTGAATGAATCAGTGCTCTGTGGGACAGTTTCTGGTTCACTTACTGCTTTACTGAGTTTGCTTGTGCTCATACAGTATCATCATCCAGATTGCATTAAGTAATCAAGCATAAATGAAAGATCGGTGTCTCTTTTTGGCTCCATAATGCCAGACTTGCCTTGTTTCGGACTTGTGCTGCTGAAATTGCACTGTATGTGGTATCTGTAGAAATTTGAGTTAGGTCAAGGATCTTTTAATTACAGTGCTGTTTCTGTGCCTAGCTGTTGCTATTTGTAAATGCTCCCCTATTTTTTTGATAGTCTGAAATGCTGTGGTGATAATTTTGATTTTGTCCTAGAATTATTATGGTCCATTGTTGTGAAATGATGAAAAATGGTTATGTAGCACTCTTGCCGGTACCCCATGGGATGGATTATGTCATGTTCCTGCCAGTGCACCACCTCTGAACTGGAAGTTGGTAGTTGTGGTGACTGGATTTAGTAGTTTCAGTCTTTATTAATTTGCTTTTAGGGAGTCAATATCAATTCTTCACTTAAAAGCAGCTCAATTGGGTGTATTTTCCTCAGTCCTCTGCAAGGGTGGTGTATGTGTGGGTGTATTGTGTGGTTTCAGGTTTTTTTTTCCTTTCCCTTCTGAATCTGACTCATAAATGTATTTGCAGGATGTGGATGGAAGTGGCTGTGTTTATAGGGTTACTTACTCCGTTTTCAGATTTTCCCATGTTTCTGGTACTCTTGAAGCTCATGGACAAGAGAAGGTAAACATTTATAAATATTTCAGGCATATTAGTGTATCTCAAGTGTAAAGTAAGATCTTAAATGAGAAATAAATTTCATCTGATGATGATAAAATGTTGGCCTTTCAGTATTGGGTTCTGGAGTGTATCAGGTAGTCTGTATCAGCTTAATTCAGCTGAGTTGCTTCTAAGAAGTCATGCAATCAAAGTAGTTTGATTTCAAAGTGGTGGCGTGTTTGTGTTATGCTTTGGGGGTTTTTAAGGACAAAATATTTTAGAATAGAAAACTATTCTAAATGTTTTGTAAAATTTCAGAAGAAAATGGAAAATAATACTGGCTTCTTACAAACCTAGTGTGAGAACCTGATTCCCTTCCTTGAAGCATTCCTGACATACTTGTTCAAGAACTCTTGTCTGTTCCTAAACTTGGTTTCATTGACTTACAATTTTAACTCCTGGCCAGTAGAGGGTTTCATAACCACAATTATAAAGCACATCCAAGGACAGACTGGATGGGTTTGTAAGGGTCTTTCCTCCCTCATGTTCTCTCACAATGCTACTTGAGTTTTATCTTTTCATCTTTGTGAACGCCTATCTTTTAATTGTTATGGATTATTATGACATTATTTCTATAAAGATGCAATTTGTCATCTATTTAGAAGAATAAAAAAAAGTATTCCTGTCCAGTTTCTGGTAATTTCATAATATTGCAAGCTGTTATTTGAATTTAAACAATTGTATTTGCCTTAGCAATCCTAGTTCAGGCCTATTTGAATAAGATTTACATCACTGGCATGCCAGGCTGTGGGCTGGAGCTGATAAGGTACAGTGATTGGCTGGTTTTTTGCAGTGGATATGATGGTTGGCTACTTAGATATAACTGTAGTGGTCTACTCGAATCTGCTGCTCTCTTTCTCTTCTTCCCTCAACCTCAATTCTGAAGACAATGCAAATCTCTTCTTGAGTTACCTGGTACAGCACTATATGGAGACAAGCCTTTGTTACATAGCTGACCTTTAAGGATGATCAAATTCATAGCTTACACATTGGTTTAAATTTCAGGCCTTCTAGTAATTTTAGCATAGTGTGCTTACAGATTTGGAGCTGGAGGAGCTGAGTTGTTCACAGCTTAGTTGCCAGATGAAGGATGGTTTTTTCAGGTGCACATATTTCCCTTTCTGGTCCCCTTTCTCTCCATTTTACTAACAGAAGTAATTGTGCCAGCACTTGCTGACTTCGCTTAAAGCAGATTATCTGAACTCAAATTTTGTTCAAAATTGCTTGGATGACATATTTCATCCAATATTTTCCAGTTGTGAGCAACGGAGGGATATTTGTATAGTTTTCTTCAAGATCACCTGTGTGTTCCATGTGTGTTCTGTAGTGTGTAAATTTTGTGGTGGCTGAACCATAACTTTGTACAGGTAAAATTGTGAAGATGTGAAGATTGGTGATGTTCTGCAAAATTTTTCTCTTTTTTTTTGTAGGTTGCTGTAATCTTTTTACCTAGAGATAAAGGAGACTACTCCCAGTTCTGGGACCTTGAGTATTACCCAGTTGAAAATCCGAGTAGGAAACACAAATTAAAATTTCAGCTTTCTGGAAAAGTGAGTATATAAAAGCTATAAACACTGTCTTGAGCACAAATTTTTGATAACATCTTGATTTTACTATACAGTACTCTTTCTTATATACACTGGTATATTATGGGAAAAAACCTCAACCCTGCTAGTATTTTTGCTGGACTAAATTGTATTTTTTTTGTTATGTTACAAAAATACCATCTTCCTCTTCTTTATGTGATAATGCATTATCTTTCGCCATTTTTGATATAAAACTTTAGTTTGCTCAGAGAAAGTAGAGACACACATTCTAGGGGAATTATTTCTGTAGGTAAAGATGTTTTTATCAGTTTTATTTGGTTTTTATATGTTGGTTTTATTTTTGTAAATAAATAGTGAAGTAACTGACCTTTGCTATAATACATAACTCAGTGCAGTTTTGGAATTTTCAAATATCCATCTTAGAGATGGATATTTGTGTCTGTAATAAAAGCTGCTTCAGTATTTTATCAGAGTGGCAATGTGGGTGGGGATAATTGTGAAAGTTATACATGGGAGCAGTTGGGTTTGAGTTCTTCTTCGCTTCCCTGTTGTTCCTCAGCTCAAACTTTATGGTAAGGCTTGGAAGAAATGGGTTGGGAGTTAAAACTGGTTTTCTGTGCTCTCAATCCTTACCTTGCTTTTTATCCCTACCTCACCGTCCATACAAGGGGAATTTACATAGGACAGAGGATTTATTACCGTAAGGAAGAATTCATTCTAATAATCAGTTAAATAAGCTGAATGTGAAGAGCTTTGTACATTCAGTATGGCATGATTGCTATATATGCTTTGTTGTCCTCTTCAGAAGGTTTGACTTGATTTTTCTAAGAAGTCCACACTAAGATTTGGGATCTTTCTGTAGAGAACCAAGCAGTAGTAGGAGTAGGAACCTTATCCTTCTTGCTGAGGTACCTTACATTTTTTTTGCAGGTTCCTTGTTCTTTCCAAATTAATTGTGTTGAAAGAGTACTTGTAAAAAAGTTTATGTTAAATAACTTCCGAGTTTTGGCATGAGAGTCCTGTATAATGTTTGGTTTTAGAGGGTTTTTTATTCAGCTTTCATCAAATTCTTTGGTCATAATTTTCCGGAAAGTGAGGAGAATATCTAAATCATTTGTCTGTTTAAAGCTACTTGAAATGGGGAGAAGATTAACAGAACTGTAGAGTTTTAAAGAATTCTCTTCTTAAAACGTGACTAGTTGTCAGAGTTGTGTAAATCTTTGAGCGGCATAACTTGATATTAATGTTTTTGAACTACTGTGTCAGATTTGTTCTTGATTTTTTTCAAAGCTGTTAACAATTAGATCTTTATAGCATCTCTGCACATGGGAAAAAAGTTCTTAGAAAATACTTGAAATGCATGTCACGATCATTTTCAGAAAGATTTGAAAAGGAAATACTGTATTTATCAACTAGGTAGGGAACCATGCATCTGTTCAGAAGAGGGATCAACACAGAACATTTACTTAGAGACTTGCAGCTTTTAGTGGAAAAGACAAGTGTTATGTTCTAGGGATCAAGAGTTTAGGCAGTGTTACTAAAACTTTGAAAAGGACTTGAAGTCTGATAGTCTTTCTGAGGTAGGGGCTTACAGCTGTGGTTAATGTGACTTTTGATGGAATGAAGTGGGAAGAGTGACTGTCATTCAGAGTGACTGAGTGGTATTTATTTATAGCACCACTTCAGAAGAAATGAAAAATTTGGAAGAGCTCAGGAAAGAACTGCAAGAACAACATTAAGTTAGGAAAATCAATGGCACATACCACTTTAATTTTTTTCCTAACAAATTAATTAACTGTAATTTTGATTATGCTCTGCATGTGTTTGCAGTCCTCACCACTGGAAACTATAGTCAGGAGTTCAGATCAGCATGTCTCCAAACCCAGTCCCAGAGACAAAGAAAAGAGGGGTTTGACATGTTTTGCAGCCCCAGCCTCTTGGTGCTGGTCATTCAAACTAAGTTTTTTCTTTACCTGAGGAACATTTGTTCCTGCTGCTGGGGGCTGTTCTAAGATCATTGAGTTAAGAATGAGTATTGTGTGCAGGAGTCTTGGACTGGTATTTGGGTCTAACTATTGGTCCCTTCTGGGTGAACTAGCAAGTACCTGCCACAAGGCTGGGACAGCACCAAAGTCCTGACTGCTCCTTTAGCATGTAGAAAGTTGAGGACTTTGTAAAGAACCCCTGCTATTTTTTTAAGATACTACAAATGTTAAATGCATGCCACTTTTTAATTTACATGGTTTACGTACTTTAAAAAGGTATGCAGTTAGACAGTTTATGGATCATTTTTCAGCAAACTGAGATGAATTCTTTCATTCTTAACACAAAAGACTTACTGCTAACTTAGAGGTCTGATCTGATTATTATCAGCAGCACAAAGCTTCATCATCTTTGTGTATCCCAGAAGTGAGAGGAGGGAAAACGTTTTTAAACTCTGTGAGCAAAATAATTCCAATTTTCAAGCTATACAAATTTCTGTGTTCCTGAGGTGTCTGGAACAGCAGCATTCAACTTTAACCATTTGGAGTGTTAATGTACTGCTCTCATTTGAAACAGCAGAAGTCAGTACAGGCTGTGGTAAAGCATGCAGTATTTCAAGATGCCCTTATAAAGACTGGGGTAACTTCTGATCATTTTCCATAATGTACCTTATTCTCATGCAGTCAACTTGCCTTTTGATAAATTAGAATTTGAATGATAACAGAGGCATGACACCCATTGTTTTTCACTATGTGGAAAAATAAAAGCTCTTGAAACAAGACACATTTGCAAATCCCTTCGTGTCTTTATGTATTCGGTTCTACTGGGGTTCATGGGTTATTTGCAACTGAAAAATATATTCTTTAAAATGAAGATTTTTTTTTTTTATGGCTGCTGCTATTTCTGACAGACTGATTAGCAGCTCTTTCAATAGAAGAAATGAATGTCTAAAAGACAAGTTTGTCATAGCAGCTCTATTGAAGATGAATCTATTTTTTTCATCTTCCCTGCGTCAGGGAATCAACTGCTTGTCTAAAACGTCAGCACCATTTCAAAAATTGACATAATGTTGTACAACCATAAGTGTAGGAGGTTCTTTTGGTTCTTTAACTTTGTTTAAGATGTTGTGACCCAAGGGGACTCCAAAGAGTATCTGGCAAGATTCATTAAGCAACGCAGAATTTGCAATTGGTTATTTGTCAAATTATTCTCATCGGGTGATCTGGTCTCCTTGTGTTAGAATACCCTAAATGGGGGTCTTGGTGATGGTAAATATTTTGGCCTAATTTCTGAATGCGGAAAATACCGTATAGTGCGTTATCTGACTCTGTCTCTCTGGAGAGACCTTTCTTTGAGAAGGATGTATTGTTCATAATACAAACTTATTACAAAGCTTTTTGCTGTTTTGAGAATTCAGATTATAATGCTGATTTATGTCTTCCTTCTTTCTGAGCACTTGTTTAGCCAACTTGGTTGTTCTTGAGGCATATGGGCATAATATCTGCAGAGGAAGTGAGGGGTTTTTTGGCTTTTAGTAAAATCTTGGTTGCTTGCAGCCTTTTTGAGATTCCACCTGCGCTGCTAGTTTGTTGTGAACTGTCTTGTAATAACTAAGTATTCGTAAAGCACAGAAGCCTGTTGATGTATTCCTCCTAAATAATTGCTTCCATCTAAATGATCCAGACTCTCATACTCCTGAAAGATTATTCTTTAAATAAGAAGTCTTGGATTGGGTAAGGGGAATGACTTACGTACCTGAATACTTAAGTACTTTTGAATGCAAAGTTTACAGTCTTCTCTGGTTTTGCCAATAGAGTGCTAAAACAGAAAATGAGACACCAATTGTGAAAGCTTCTGCATGTGGCCTTACAAAAACTGAGGTTCCAGTTACACCAGAAATGAAAGTTGACTCTGAAGGACAACCAAAAAGAATAAGGTATGTATGGACAGAACTTGAAAGGAGTGTGTCTGCAGCTGAGTAAAAGGGTGTGGGGGTAGAACACAACCCCACAACCGAAGCTTTTTTTTACTATTGGGACATCTGTGTGGTGGAACAGGCTTCACAGAGAGTCTGTGCAGTCCAGTCTCAAAGGTTTTTGGGATCTAACTGGGCAGCTTGCTCTGACCTCACATCTGACCCTGACTGGAGCCAGAGGTTGGACTAGAGACCATCCGAGTATCTTCTGACCTGAATGCTCCTATGATTCTATGTTAAAGAGTAAGCAGCTGTAAAAACAGACTTGCCAGTACCTCTTAGTGGCTTTGTATTCTTCAGTCTTCCATGCTTTTTCTTTTCAGTTGAGTTTCTAAGTTGTCTAACCATGATATGCTGTGGTAAATGAACTGGTATTGGCAGTAGAATTTTGTGTATACATTTGTATATTCAAAGTTGATGTTTTCTGGATCTTTCAATTTTTTCTGATTTATTCTCATAAAATACACCTGTTACTTCAAGTATGCAATCAATATACACAGATCATATAGGTCAGAAATGTTAATATCTTAAATCCCTTTTTCAAATCAGACAAAAAGAGGTCATTCAAGGGGTATATGCACCAGAAGACTTCTACGTTTTTCCTCTAACCAGAGTTGGGGAAACATGCACATTAAAGGTCAACTTGAGGAATAACTCCTTTACAACACACATGGTAAGTTTGACTGACTTTATCTTAAATAGATACTTGTAAGTCCTTTCAATTGTTCACCTGCACTGTTTTTTTCTCTTTTACTATTGACAAAAATTACAATAGTACAAGTCTTAGTTTGCTAGTTCCAAAAGTCTATATTGGAAAAATTTTGATGTGTAATTTTTCTCTTTTGTCTGACTGAATAACTGTGTGTATTTGTAATATATTAATATGAAAATATAGTAGATCAAAATTTGCATAGGTTTGTTGTTCACAAATGTGGGCATTCTATATTTTTAAACCTTGGGTCTGTGTAAAGCTGTATTTGTAAGTGACCTGATTTATCTTAAACATGTCATAAATTGAATATGATGGGCTTAAATATAGTGCACTTTTGAGCATTTTGTATTAAATTACAGCTGAAATTTGTAAGTCCCAGGGAGCCTTTCTACATCAAGCACTTGAAATACTCTCTAAGGTGAGTAATGCATATGCTAACATTCTCTCCTAACAAAAAAATTAACCAACTAATGCAGTGAGATAAATATCTTCTGTATATGTAGAGTGCTAAAATGTAGATATAAATATTCTGGATGTCTGACTAAAGGGCTGGGAGGTGTTTTGTTGCTTTTGTTTATAGTTAAAGGTTTGGGGGGGGATTGTGAGGTTTTTTTGGTTGGGTTTCTTTTTTTTTTTTTTTTTTTCCTAAGCTGTACTCTCTAATCTCTGTTCGAAGCAGAATGAGCCCACACAGTTATTTCTGCATCTGCCAATTTCTTCCCTGCAAATTGTTTCTAACAGTGCTTTTAATGTTAAGCCTAATGCTTCATGTAACCATTTGGCATGCTGTGCACAATCAAGTCATTCCTTCCATTTATACTTTCTGCACAACAGACCAAGCAAATTGCCTTCATCATGCTTCTAATTTGACAAACCTGCAGAGCTGCATCAAAGATTCTCTGCAAATACAAGGTTTGAGCAGCTAGTGGAATTGTCTGGTCATACCAAGTATTTCAGCATTTTACCTGCATAGAAGAAATTTTTAAGTTGGTGATAACAGTCCTGAAAACAAACCCAGTCATCTGTGGAGTTCATTACAACAACTATGTGACAGTAGTATTAGTCATCTCTTCAAGAAGTACAGCATCTCACATGCTCATCTGCAACAGTAGGATTGTCAGGAAGCAGAAATGCAACCATTTCATTAGAAGTGATACAGCATACATTCTGAGTGTTTAAACAGGTTCCCATTTTAAACACAGGGAAGCTAAGGGTATAGAGAGCAGAAATTGTGAGCAAATTGTAAATGGAGTTAGATATTCTGCCTCCTAATCTGCTCCACATTCATCACAAAGATAGGGCTGTGGTGGTGTTAGCCAGAGGTATTCAAGGTATTCTTAAGGCCACTTTTCAGTGCCAAGTGTTATAACTCCACCTAGGCATGTGTTAGTGCTTCAATTTAACTGTCATCTTTTTATTGAATATTTCACATGAGATGGCACAGAAGGGTTTTTTATGGGGGGAGTGACCAGGATAAAATCTATCCACATAAAGACAACCAGCTAGATCTGTCTGAGGCTGTACTGTAGCATACAGAGGACAGGATGACTTGATACAAAAAAATGAGTAACTTCACTGGAAGACACTTCGATATTTCAAAAATATTGTTGAGGAATGCTGAAAAAACTATTTGGTATATTTTCTGCAAGAGATTATGAACTCCTACTGCATTTATCCAAAGTAGACTTAACAAGTTTAAAAGTCAGTCTTTTTTTTCCTAGTAACTTTGGCGGTTTTTTCTTTGGCTGTAAATACCAGTTTTTCCTATCTTTTTAAAAAATAATTTCTCTGAAGTCGACATAGTGCTCTCCCATTTATGAGCATAAAGCACAGATTTACTTGACTTGGATAGATGCTTTTAAAAAAGTGTTAAAAGTGGTTTTAATGGCTTTTATTTGAGAATAGCATCAAGGAGGGTATCAATAAAGCCACTGGCAGCTGTTTCCTTCTAAACTTGGTTGTCTTTGGAAGTAATGCTCAAAACTAATTGGATGAGAAGACTCTTCACAGGAACTTGGAATATTAGTCTCTTTAAATAAGAATGGAAAGTACCATTTACCTATATGTTTTTTACCAAAAAAGTATGATGTTTTAAACATGGTCTATTGTATGCTCTTAATTTTGTGGGCCAAATTTGAAAGTAATCCTGTATAATCAAGTTTTAAATCTGGATAAAGAAAGTGAAAGTTTATATCCAATATCAAGAGTCTGACTTTCTGAATTTGGTATAGTGGCTTTGCCAGTTCTTCAGTTGGTTATGCCATCCCCAGTACCAGTACATAGCACTGCTGTGGAATTCTGTCTGCAGCTTACACCCAAAAGAGTTCTATTTGTTGACAGAGTAGAATTTGTTTTACTGCAAAGATAATACTTTTAATAATATGGCTCTTAAGTGATACAAATATATGAATTAAACATTAAAAAAAATGGCAAGTTTCTGTTTCTGGAAGTACTACCAGGTTGCTATGCCTACTTAAAAATGTTTGAAAACAAAAATGTCCCAATTTTATTGCTTTCAGAAGCTATCTGATTACAGGGTAGTTTATATTCTGCATACTAGTAAAAGATAAAACTGTTTTGTTGGGTTGTTCCCTTCACTAATTATTTTTGTTTCCAGTAGCCACCCTTCTGTCAGTGCTCACTGTTCATTGATGAACCATGTGGTTACTATGGTTTAAATAGCACTTTTTGCCCATACTCTTCTTTTTCAACTTACCTATTCCAGTGTTGTGTTTTGAGGATTAGAGGATTAGTTTGTCTATGAAGCAGGCTTCAGACATGCCTGACTTCTCAGAAATACCTCTTGAAACTGGTGCAACAACCTGTAAAGGCCATACACTATTCAGAGACTGAGGTGCAGGCGTAGTGGAAAGTTTGAAATAAAAGGGTTTTTTTTTAAGAGAAAAAGAGTTAATTGCAGCAGAATTCTACTTGTCCTGACACTATCCTTCTTGACTAGTTTCTGATTACTGTACTGGAGAAAAATCTTCCAGGTTGCTTCATTTCTGAGAACATTTATGTTATGGAGTAGCCCAAAGAGCTGTTATATCTGGAGTCTGAACTTCCCAGTTTTGTTAGCTGAGAAAATGAAAATAGCATCTTTTCCTTTGGGCTAGGAAGCAAGTGTGATGAGCCTTATCTCGATTGTGAGAAATCAACTGTCTCCTACAAAAGAGACTATGTAATTTCTGACTTATTTGGCTTTTAGGGAAGAACAGTAATGTGTTTAGCACCCACCAAATGGACACCTGAATTTAGAGATCAAGCAGAATTTAATGTAGCTGTCATATGCTAAGAAACTGCTCTGCCTCAGTACTGTTGAGGTCACATGGTTCATACTCTGGAAATTAATACTTGACAGCCAGATGTGGGCATCTTTCTGAAAGAGCAATACTTAACTTACTGTTAAGTTTTTGATATGGTGTAAGTTTGATTTTGGTCATACTGTTCTTTTTGAGTAAATGTTATATAATATGTCAGGGAGCATACATGTATTATTTTGGGGATGATACAGACTTCTGCATCTCTTCTGGCTTTCTACTGAATTTACTTTTACTTTTGTACATTCTCAGGTGGCCTAGTTATATGCAGCTTCACACTCTATTCCTACTAAAATTTATGTTTTCTAACATAATGCATTTTACTGATTAAATAATCATACTGATGCCCTTCACTTAAAAAAATGGATTTTTTAAAAAATAATCTGAGTAAACATCTTCAGCCTGTATATCATAGATGGTTAAAAAGACAAACACTGCCACATTTGTTATACAACACTTGGCAGTCGAGGATGAGACATGAAACTGATTCGGTTGTATTCCTTTGGTGCACTGTTGATTGTAGTTCACTATGGTATAATTACTTCTTTATTTTTGTATTAACCTGATTTAAAAAATACGGTACCATCCCCGTCTTTATTCTGAATGTGTGTACTCTTATTTGATTGACCAGGATGTTGTTAAAAAAAGAAAATTTGCTGATGTGACTACTTCAGCACTAAGGATGAAACTAGCAAATGAGAATTGTATGTAAGGCTGGTATTACCATTTCAAATGTAGGTGAGGGGTAGAGTAGAAGGGTCAAAGCACAGATTGATTTCAATAAGTTGGATTAGTATAGAGAAAAGGAGTATGAAAAGGTAGGAACACAGTGAGAAAAAGTAGGGGAAGGAAGCACATTCCAGAGGGCTTTGGACAATACTATATAAGGAGAGAAAATTGAACCTACAGTAAAAGCAAACAAAGCTATCTTTTCTTTTTCTACTAAGTGATGCTGTTCATAATTCCTTATTTCAGTATGTGCCTGTTACTGCTACCTGCTTCAGTGCTGGATATTTCTATTGGATGCCACAGAATCCAATAGACTGCCAATCAAAATTTTCAGCTTTTGCTTGTACAGCTTATATTTTCTAATGATTCAGTCTAGGCTTTTGACAATTAACACAGCCACCCATTACATTTGGTATGTTTTTATGTAATCCAAATAGAAGAGGAATTATGTAACCTAAAACGGTGTAAAATTTCTAAAATGCTGTTTGAGGATGGACATATTGATTTGCAATAATTCAGAAAAATATTTCTTAATGTGGAGGCAATTAGAAGTAATGAAAATTACTTTAGTAGCTTCAAATGCATGAATTTCAAAAAAGAATTGAAAATTTTAGTGTACTTGTTTGATGTTTGAAGGGAAGAAATGTAGTAATTTTGCTCTAAATAAAGTTTATGCACTGTCAGTATTGTCAAGAGGCATACCAGCCTCATCAAAGTAAACTAGCAGGAATAAAGTATTGTATTACTTTGTATAATCAGAAGGAAAAAATGACCTTCATAATCAAAATCCTTCAGAAGAAAAACAGATAATCAAATCTATAAAAATAAACTTGATGGTCCAGCACACATCCAGTATACCATTTTCATGAAAATCAAAAGTAGACAAGAATTTGTCTATCTGGTAGTATTTACTTGTTTATTAACAATGATTATGCCCATAATTGCCATTTTAGATCCTGTCATTTCATCAATGTGCCAGTCCAGTTCAAGCCAAAGGCAGAAGGAATGTTTGAAGATGTCTTCGTTGTGCTGACAGCCAAAAATGGCCCAATTAACATTCGGCTATGGGGTAAAGCTATTGCAAAAAAATAGAACAGTTTCATAACTATTTATAAGAATTTATAACAGTTCATACCATTTAAAATATTCAAAGATTTGCTACTACATTTCCATACTAATGTCCTACTTGTTTTGCCCTGTGATGCTGCTTTGATGAAAAGTCTTCTGTAAGATACATTATGGTGCTTGTTTTACAAATCTGTTTTGATCGTAAAAACATTGAGAAATAACATTGTATGTTTTAAAGTTGTCATTTTCTAATTTATGTTTCTGCACTTTTGATGAAAATGGAAGTTTTCTATTTTTGCATTTATTAAAAATAGATAGATACTGATATATTTTATTTTAAGCATTGTAAATACAGAAATAAAATCTATGTGTAAACAGTTGATGCTACCTGATTTCTGTCTCTGTTAGAGGATTCTTTGCTGTAGGTAAGGAATCAAGCTGCCTCCTCTTAGACAATGCTAAATTTCTGGGGGGCTTTGAGGGAACCGGGGAGGCATTGCAGTCCAGAAGCTGATTTGTTAATATCACATTTCCATGAGGTAATGCTGGGGTCTGGCAATCAGCCCCTACCTTTTTACAGTTCAGTGGCAGGCATAGGCATTGTTTTTAACTCTCACAATGTGAAAACAATGTAAATTTTAATATGAGCAATAGTGCCATCAGCCCTCCACAATTATGCATCTTACCCAGTATTCTGTCTCTGAAAGTCACACAAAGATGTTACTTAGGGTAATGACGTAAGCCTGGCTGCTTACCGGTTCAATTCCATTTCCTCAGCATCTGCCACCAGATGAATAAGGATGGGAGGTAGAATCCCACCTATGCCTTTTTTTCCATTTATTGGCCTGTTTGTGAATTCACCTGTTCACATTTTTTAACTCTTTTGACACCTTGTTTTCACAGCTCCATGAGGCAGCAGGCTCCGAAAGTTCACTGTATATTCTTTCAACAAAATTTGTTTTTTCTGTGATAAACTGGATTATTTCTGATTTAGTTGAGCACTCTCCAGTTCTTATATTGTAGGAGTCATTGAACAACAGTTCCACCATCACCTTAGCCATTGTTAACCATGTCATAAAATCATAGAATAGTTTGGGTTGAGATGGACCTTTAAAGGTCATCTTGTCTACCACCCCTGCCATGAACAGGAACAACTTTAACTAGACCAGGTTGTTCAGAGCCCAATCCAATCTGACCTGAAATTTTGTTTCCATGGGTAGGACATCCTCCACTGCTCTGGGCAACCTGTTCCCAGGATATGATTGGCTTTCTGGGCTGCAAGTGCACATTGCCAGCTCATGTGCAGTCTCTCGTTCACCAGCATCCCCAAGCTGGCCTCGGCAGGGCTGCTCTCCATCTGTTAGTTCCTGCGAATGATGCTGGGGGTTGCCCTGACCCAGATGCAGCCCCTTGCATTTGGTGTTGTTAAACCTCAAGAGACTCCCATGGGCCCACTTCTCGAGCTTGTCCAGGGCCCTCTGGATGGCATCCCATCCTTCAGGTGTGTCAGCTGCACTGCACAGCTTGGTGCCATCTGCCAACTTGCTGAGGGTGCACTCGATCCCTTCTTCTGTGTCATTAATGCAGCTATTTAATAACGCTGGTCCCAGTATGGATCTTTGAGGAATACCACTTGTCACTGGTGCCCACTGGGACTCTGAGCCATTGACCACTACCCTCTGGATGTGACCAACCAATTTCTTATCCAGCTGACAGTCCGCCCATCAACTCTGTCTCCAATTTAGAGAGAAGGATGTTGTGGAGGACTGTGTCAAAGGCTTTAAAGACTCCAGATAAATGACATTTGTAACTTTTCCCTTGTTCACTGATGTAGTCACTCCACTGTAGAAGGCCATCAGGTTGATCAGACAGGACTTCTCTTCAGTGAAGGATGCTGCCTGTCTCAAGTCCCTATCCTCCATGTACTTTAGCATAGCTTCTACGAGGAGCTGTTCCATGGTTTTCCCAGGCACAGACGTGAGGCTGATGGGTCAGTAATTCCTGAGGTCCTCCTTTCTACCCTTTCAAAAAAATGGGTGTAATGTTTCCCTTTTTTCAGTCACCTGGGACTTAACCATCATGATTTTTCAAATACCATGTTGTTGGTAGCCTTTGGCTCTGTCTACTATTTTATTTTTTTAGCATGGAGCTGTATGCCTGAAGTTGCTTTAAACTAGAAATGCAGGTTTTTGACGGCATTGTACATTATTCCTTTCTTCAGGTTGGTAGGAGTGTGAGCAAAATTCATTTTAGTAGGAGATTGTTTGTTTAGCAGCATTTTCAAACAATTGAGATGTGAAAAAACAGGGAGGAAAAACTTGAAGTACCCTGTGCATTGCCTTTGGTATATGCCATCAGTGTTAAGTAAAAGTATACTAATGCTGCTGTTTCTCAGCAGTCTGGAAACCAGGAAGGGAAAATTTATTAAAAGGAATTAAACCAGGGAT
The DNA here is from genome assembly GCF_009650955.1 of Corvus moneduloides. Classification (NCBI taxonomy): domain Eukaryota; kingdom Metazoa; phylum Chordata; class Aves; order Passeriformes; family Corvidae; genus Corvus; species Corvus moneduloides. The sequence goes on along the minus strand of NC_045476.1, from coordinate 108,716,690 downwards.
GAGAAGTCTTGTCAGCTCCTTATTCTCCCAACATGTAAGTTCCTGTCTGTGACCATGCTTCTTTTGCCCTCTTTTCTGCCAGGTGTTGCATGTTTCCTTAATTAATGTGATGCCTGTGTACTTCTGAATACAGAATTGGAATAGAGGGAATCTTCTGTCTGCTGCCTTACCTCAACAAGTTTGGTAGCTTTGTTTGAGAAGGGCCTTAGTGTACACAAGCCTATGTCTGTTCAGTTTTAGAAGCACAACTGGAAGTTACTTCCAAAGCTGGAAAAAAGACTAAGCTGCCTTTGAATTACAATAAGAAGCCCTGCCTTTGGATAATTAAGTATTTGGTGTAAATTCAGAATTGTCTTTGTGTTCTGTTCCTGTGGTGGGCCAGCTGTCTGTGACTCTGTTCATACTTCTGTTAGGGGCTTTTCCTGAGTTCTTGAGATGAGAAAATGGAAGGAATGGTTATGCATTTTTCCTATGTTTCCACCTGGATTGGATGTAAGGGAGGAAAAGGATGCAGAACGTGCTGCTGTGGATACTCTGGTGAACCATGTTTGTGTGCATAAATGTGTAAATATATACATGGGTGAAGCATATCTAAGTATGAACAAATGACCTGTCCTCATTATCCAAGGGAATCCGGATTTGCAGGTGATGTTAATTATTTTGGTATCTCTTTGCAGCCCACTGTTCTTGTTTCACTCATAATAACAGCTTTCTTTGCAGTCACTTCAAACTGGTTCCATTCCTACCCCACAAAATAAGACTGCTTCCTTTCCCCACGACTGCTTTACTTATATTTTAAACTTTTGTAGTCAAGACAATCTTACTTTGATTTGTCCACTGCTTACTGTGAAGAAGTCCTGATTTCTGTCTTTACTTCTTTTAGGGATACAGAAAAATAGAACAATTCTGCCCAGAATTTGATTTGATTAAGATTTTTAAGCCATAATAGTTTTAATAAAGTAAGCAGAATTAACTTTAGGTATAATTCTTTACTCATTTTGATCTTTGATAGCTTTGAAACTTTTTTCAATTTTCTTGTGTTGTTGGGTGCAATCTTTTGTCCCAGACTGGCAAGACTGACTCAAGCATCCCAAGCAGCAAACTTGAAAAAATCCCAAACAAATGATGGAACGATGTCTTTTTAATTAGTCATGTTACTTGTTGATTTTAAGACCAGAGAGCAAATTCAGAAATAAATTATTTTTAAAAATTCATTAAGTGTCTAGCACTGAGAATGTCTAGGTACCTGTTCAGCCTAATTGGGATATTAGTAATCATAATTATTCAACAGCTTTGTAAAGTTTTCACATCATTGACTACAAATGGAGTTATAATACATTCTGTACACGTGCTTCAGTGTGTTTTGGAGATTGTTGCCCTGGCATCTGAAACTAATTAGCATTCAGAAAACCTTGTATAGGTGCATATCAAGGCCTGGCTGTCTAGAAGATTATTTTGATTATATAAAAGCTTAAAATGGTAAAGAGAATTTTGTGAGTGTTTTTTGATGTATAAAGTAAGTTACTGAGGATAGTGGTGTTTTTTTGAAATAGAACACTAAATACTCTGGACATTTCTGTTGTAGGAATGCCTGATAGGAAAGATGCTAGTATATTCTTGCTCCTATGATTTGTGGAGGAGTTGGGGGGTAACAAAGTTCACCATGAGGTTAGTAGGTTATATATCTTCTGTATGTGAAGCATGTTAGCTTTCTATATTGCAGCATCTTTGGAAATGAGAAAAGGCATTCTGGGAACAAAAGTCCTTGGAAGCCAGTGAGGGAGTGGGCAGGTGACATAAGATCAGTCGTCCCTGGTACTGTAATTGAGTATCCTGGCTTTTGTCTTGTTCTACCTTTTTTCAAAAAAAAACCCCTAAATAACAGAAGTTCATGCCTTACTGCTTTCATTGTATAGCATAAATGAAGGATATGCATCTTTTTATCAGAATGACAGACATGGAATATTTGTGTGAAGAATCCACCTGTCTGCCGTGATGCCTCATATTCAGTAAGAAAGGTGACTGTTAATAATTTTTTAAGTGGTAATGTTTGCATTATACCAATTTTCTCCCCAAATTTGCCAGTTAAGTAGGATATTGATTCTAGCTTCCCATTTGAAAAATTTGAGTTGGCATTAACAGTAGAAAAGATTTTTCTCAATGTTTCTTATCACAGTAATGATATTTTGCCTTTACAGCACTGTGTTAGTTCACTGATACACCATGTAATGTGGAATCTGCCTTATGGGTTCCTATGGAGTGGTAACTTCAAGTGCAGAATAAACAAGTATTGCAAGCTGGAGCATGGTGGATTGAAAAGAGGATTTTCTTTAGACATTTTATTAATTTGCTAAAACTGTTCTGAAATCTTTTCAAACTTAATGCAATGTGCTAAATCAATACTAATAGCATAAACACCTAACTTTCAGTATAAGAAACTTGAGATAGAAAATGGAAATTCTGCTTTCAATAACATACTGTTTGACCACAAAGCTTTGCTAAGCATATTCCTCAATCCTGGATGTTTTATTTTTGCTGTATTATTGTTGGAGGACAGTCTTACATGAGCAGTTTTTAGATGTAAAATTAGATGGATATAATGCCCTTGGATTAATTTTCTGTAAATATTATCTGATAATCTTTGAATACTGGATGCTTGGTGGCACTTCTTGGCTCTAGAGATTTCCTACATGAAAATGTTGGTTTGATTTTTGCACCTTCTCTCTGATTCTAGGAATCCATATTTTCTAGAGCTGCTCAAAAGCTCAGAAAGATGCAACTAAATCGTTTGTTCTGAAGAATCAGCTTTATCCCCATTCTCAAAATTTTTATTGTTTTTTTTTCCATGGGGGGAAGAAAAAGGTAGTCAGTGTGGACAAGCTGAAGCTTTAAAAGTATAAATACCACATAAAACCATGGAATTTTTAAGTATAAGACTCTTTATAAAGCACTGTAATATTTTTCCTGATTAGTGTATTCACTACTGCCATTGTACTTGGCCATTATTTGTAGTACAAATTCATGTCTTTATGGCTCAAAATGCTGAATTCTGAAACAGTTTGTCCTTGATTCCAGGGGCAGTTTGTTGTCTGGGAATGACATTTGCAGGTACGTCTTTCCTCACAGACTCTCATCTATAGCCACCTGCCTAAATCTGACAGTTGAGCACCAGCTGGGAGTTATGACCCGGAGAAGCATAAAAGGGCTGGAGCGAGACAAAATGATCCATCAAGTCCTGCTTGTAAGTCAGGTCTCCAAACATGCATTTTCCACTCTATAAATTAAAAATTAAAATACTAATGGGTGTTCTTTTATATTCATCCAACAATTGGTTCATTAGGTAGGTATGTACAAAGAGGCTCTGCTTGTCAATGCTGTTTGGCTCTAAAAGGGGGCAAAATCGGTAGGGGTTAGGCTGGTCGTGAAATGCCCCCACCCCTTTTACCTTCCTTCCATGTTTGTTCTGGGAGGCTGGCGGTAGGTAATACTCATCCTGCATAGAGCTGGTTTGCATTGTGAGTGTTCTGTCACTAGTCACAGCTGTCAGGTATGTCAGTCATGTAGTATTGTGGTGGTGTCAGAGACATAATCAGAGAGATTAGGTGGACACAAAGAGCTCTGAATGAGGTGGTAATTGCGTTCAGGGGGAAAAGAGAGTTAAAGAAAGAAACTTTCCTTTCTCACAAGATCCATTAAAGAGGTGACAGCTAATATATTAAAGCTGGAACAAGATAATTGTGGTAAGAATCTTTGTGTGTTCTCCCTAAAATGCAATGTGCTCACAATAAATATTCAAATGCTTATTTTGTGTTGTGAATACCAGATAACCATTTACAGTGAAATGCGACCTCTTTCAAAAAGTTTAAATTCATTGCCAAGAATGTTCTAGGAACAGTTATAAAACTCAAAAGGAATATTGGTGCTATACTGAATCACAAAAATGCCATCTTATGTAAGCTTCTTTGCAGAGATTTTCTTCAAATTGGTCTAAGTGGTGGAAAAGAAATACTGAGATGCCAGCCATGGGCTGTGCTCTTCCAGACTTTGCTCTCTTTGAGTAGTACTTGAATAGTACCTCTCCCCCTCATCTCTCTCACTTTGGTTTTTTTTTTAACAGACTACTTGAGTATCTGTTTACATTACACTTATGCTGTATTGATGCCATGCTTCAGAACTGCCACTTACCCTTAAGATCCAGGAAGAACCTCCCTTCCCTTCCCTTCCCTTCCCTTCCCTTCCCTTCCCTTCCCTTCCCTTCCCTTCCCTTCCCTTCCCTTCCCTTCCCTTCCCTTCCCTTCCCTTCCCTTCCCTTCCCTTCCCTTCCCTTCCCTTCCCTTCCCTTCCCTTCCCTTCCCTTCCCTTCCCTTCCCTTCCCTTCCCTTCCCTTCCCTTCCCTTCCCTTCCCTTCCCTTCCCTTCCCTTCCCTTCCCTTCCCTTCCCTTCCCTTCCCTTCCCTTCCCTTCCCTTCCCTTCCCTTCCCTTCCCGTCTTTTTCCTCCTTGTTTTCCTCTACCTTTTGAAGCACTGAGGGTTGCTAGAAGTGTACATACAAGGTGTGTACTGGAACTTCCTTTGGCAACAGTCTTTTAAGCACCTGGTCAGTGTGTCTTGTTTTCTGTCCCTACATTTGAGGTCAGGTCCTCTGTCCCCTCCAAATAGGCAGGGATAAATGTTTTGGCATCCTCTTCAGGGTTTGAACATTTTCCTTTGTACCTCTGGAAGCTCTTAAAAACCTCAGCTAGTGTAAGGACTAGGGAAACTGCTGATCTTTACTCCCTCCTGCTCTTGTGCAAGGGCTCACATATTACAGATTTTGGTCATTTGGTGTGGGCCAATGGATTCCGAGTCAAATAGGGAAAAAAATGTCAACAGCTTTTGGAGTATTATATATTAACAGAAGAGTTGTTATGTAGACCTTCCCAAGTTAGGAATTAATTCCATGGCTGGTTGTGACTGTGGAAAAATAAGCTTCTGTGACCAACCCCATGTTCTTTATGACCCTGGTGAACAGCTACATTGATTTCCTGGCACTGCACAGCTGCTGTTGTGTTGAATGTTTAATCTGAAATCAACAGGACTGCTGAGTATTCTTTATTATCAATGAGTATAAAATTGATAAGTAATGAGTATAAAAGCCAAAAGCAACCACTAGTGACAAAATCAGTCCCACAACAAAAAATAATATCAAACATCATCCACTGTACTGCTTGCCACCAGAAAACATGAAAAGCAGTTTCATTTCTGTCCGTTAATTTCTTGGAATCTTGCTAGAGTTTCTGTGTTGACTGAAGTAAAAACCCAATCTGCCAATCTTTGCTCATAGAACTTTCAGGGCCTTCGAAGATGGCTGTATACGTACAGAAAGAAGAAAATACTATATTAGGCCCTATTGTGATAAATTTTCATGTCTCCCTTGCCATTCAAACCAACGTTTTTCCATTCTCTTTTGCAGCACTAAGTTCTAATAAACCTTACAATACAAAATAGGGAGAGAACAGTATGAGTCAGGACATCTTGATTCTTCATATAAATGGAAGTACTTTCACATTTCTCATGGTATTTATGGTGGTTTTTCAAGCTTTCTTTTCTTGCTGGCTGTTCTGATTGATAGTGAAGTGGGTTGAGAAGAGTCACCTCCAAAGACGGAAAGATTTGACGCATTTCCATTATAACCATCCTGCAAGAGCTTTTAGGATAGTTGAGCCACCATGTGTTGGTATAATGGATTGATCGGTTTGATTCTTTTATACAGGTAAATCACTTTGATGCAGGTTAATTCAGGCTGTGTTTACAGAGGTTATTCTGATCCCTTTTTCAGGCTCCTGTATGTGTTTTCAAAGAAACAATACCCCAAAACCTTTAGAGAATGAAAACCCATTCCTCCCTATTTACAGAATGGTATTTTTTCTTTCAAGCTGGAAGCCTACAAAATAAGTCTTAGGTTTTCATCATAATCCTTTATGAGTTTTAAATCTACTTTATAAGTTGGCAATTTTAAATGGTTCCTGGTGAGTAGAGCCCTGGTGAGCTTCAAAACCACACACAGTTTCAATGAAGCTGTGTGAACCTGCTTCAGAATCTCTGCAAGTTTTCCAAGCTTTTATGCTCTCGTATGGTTTACAGACAAAAACCTACAGGGGTCCCATTTAAAGCCTCCTAGCAGCTAAAAGATAGGGAAAAAATGGCTTTTAAAAAACCTGAAGTACCCTCTTATGAGTGCATTAAAAGCAATTTTGTTTGCTTTCCAGTTTCAAAATGCTTCAAGCTGCCAAAGACGCGCTGTTAGAAAATGACTCATGAGTACGAGAGAGAAATAGTCTTTGAAAGTTGGTTCATAGTAAAGGATGATAGCTAGGCAAGTGGAATTTCTGTATTCAGAAAGAAATACCTTGTGTTCTCATATTGCAGGTATTTTTTTCTGTCTCAGTAATCTGTTCTTCAGTGGTTCTTCACCTTTATCTTACAGGTTTTCAGCAACAGTGTGAAAATCAGCTCAGAACTTCAGTTTGTTCCTGTAGATACCATCTATCAACGTTTGGAGACCAGGACCTCCACAGAGAGAGAAGGCAATGCCAAAGCAATGAAGGCTTGTAATTTAACCCACCTTTCAGGTAAATCATGCTGTGTCACCCTGTGGATTGTCTGACAGTCTGTACTGTAGTTTTAGGAAATTTTAGTATTGCATTGTGGGTTTTACATTTTCATTGCAGTGTTTGGTATTCGAATGGTTACTTGATTTATTTTCTGTATGGGAAACACTGGCCCAAAGGCAAGGTATTAAAATGTCCTCCTCATTTTGATATTGCTACAGCTTCTCACAGTTTTTTTCTCTTTCTCTTCCAGTGTAAATAAAGACAACAGTGTGGAGTAGACTTTCCAAAATTCAAGAATATTTGGAGCTTGTGTTCTGTTCTAAGCCTCTCTTGAACAAATGTACTTTCCTTTCCAAATTGTATTGCTGAGTGTTAGGGAAAGAAATTGTTTGGAAAGATTCATTTAATGAACTCTAGAGATGACTTGACAAAACAAACTCTAGTGAACTGTTTTAAGTTAATTTTCTAATGGTTTAAACAGATGTTACCTCTAAGAATCTCTGACAAAATCATGCCTTTTAAAGGCTTACCTTACATACTTGATGGTCTTGTAAATGTGGCATATTTGGTATGAATAACTATGGAGGAACTTTCCATGGTTTTAGTTTTTAATTTTAAAACTACATATCCGCCAGCCCCTTAGGTTTTTCTCTAGGGAATCAAAAAGAAGAAAGGACAATTTTGATGCACTTGGCTGTTGACAATAGCTGAAAATGAGATAAATATTACAAGAATTAAAGAACTAAAAGAATTAAATGAAACTACAGAAGTGGTAGTAAAAAGTGTCTGAACTGTATTGTCTTTGTGACAAAACAGAAAGCAAGATGTGTGTGAACAGGATATGAATATAACCTGAGATCATGAGATAAAGATTCTTACTTGGTTTTAACTGTGAAAATATGACCATGACTCTAAAATTTACATCTGGAAATAATGCTGACTTACACACTAGCAAACCATTGCATAGTTGAGTACTAATTGAAGAGGTTTGGTATTTTTAGAAATCAAGTAAATTAAATGATGGAATGAAATTTTGAAAGGACTTGCATACCTAAAGCAACAGCTGGTGCTTAATCTCACCATTTACTTGTATAAACCATTTAATGCAGGCAAATTTTTTGATTCCCTAAAACTAATTTGCTGCCCCTTCACAACTGCATAGCTTTTTATGGGGTCAGTCAATCTATGTTAGGCAGCTGGTGTACGTTAGGAAGTTATTTCAAAGCCTCTTGCATATGCTACCTATTTCTTGCATAGTCTCTATAGTTTGTGTACCCCTCTCCATTGTGATCACCCCTGGAGTCCTCAGAGGAATTACTGCCAAAGCTCCAGGCATCCCTGTGTGGCCTGTATGGAACTAGTCTGTTAGCATTTTCAGTACTGCTGCAAACATGAAGAGATGTTTGAGTTTAAAAAAAATCTCCACCAAACTCCAAACCAAACAAACAGGACCCTCCCCTAGAAGAACTGAGGCTTCCCAGAACTGCTATAACAATACAGAATTACTCACAAGAAGAATAATCACTGGCACCACCAGACATGAAAACAGCTGTGCTGCAGTATGATGCTACCCTCTTAGGAAGGGTCTAGGTGAGATTCTCCTGCACTGCTTCAGTAAGGAGGTTATCGTGGGGGTTTTTTTATGGCATGGAGTTCCTTATGAACACTTTTGTAGAAAGATTAAATTTATGTTGTGTAATTGCAAAAGCACATGTGAGTGTAGAATGAAAGGGAAATTCATATATTAACATGGAGCTTGCATTTGTAACATGAAAAATAATTTAAAACAGCTTTTTATTTTTGGTGTGGTGTAGAACGAGACAAATAGGAGAAAAATGTTGACTCATTGAAGGAAGGAAGTTAAGAGGTCTTTAAAAAAGTATTTTGGGAAGAGACTTCATATATTTTAACACTTGGCCATGCAGGATTGTTGTTGGTGGATTAAGTAGAAGATGTTAGCTTTAGCTAACAAATGAGAAATAATTTTTCTTTATTCTAGCAATGTATAGAAAATAAGCTGTCTTTTAGAAGATGAAACTGCAGTTTAATGAAGTCATGGGTAGAAATTACTGCCTGGATCTTGCTATGTTTGCAGAAGAGGTAACTGCCCCTCAGCTGCTTGTCACCGTCTTTTCTGCTGGTGATTATCGTCGTCTCAGATCTGTTCGTTGTGCATGTTGTCATTTTCTAACTTGTCTGTCAAAGTGAGTTAGGTTGAAAAGACTTTTTTTTTTAAGTTAACTTGGTTCTCTTCGAAGGCAACAGATTGTGGAACATTTGTAATAAGAGCCCCTCCAGCAGATAATCTCAAGCAGAAGGGTGATGACAGGCGGCTGGAGGTTGTAACCTCTTCTGAGCTGGAGGAGTTTCTTGAGATAAATTAGTTATTCCAAAACTTGGGTGGAAGCAAGCATATCTGCTGCAGGGGCGGGGGTCTTGTAGACACCCCTCACCCTGCAAAGCTGCTTCTGACACTTCCACAGCCAGGAGCCACCCATGCTGCTGATCTGCTCCCTTCTATAGGCATGTGACTTAGAGCAGGGTGTCAGTATTTAGAGCCTGTTCGAGTCAGAAAGACATGCTGGAGTGGAAAACAGGCCAGCTTGTGACAGTGATGCTGAGTATGAGGATGCCTTTGTCAGCTTGACTAAGGACCAGCCCACCTACAGGTGCCATTTTTGATGAAATTGGGTTGAAATCCAGATGCTCTCAGCCCATAACTGCAACAAAACGGGGAACAGCTGCTGCAGGAGCAACAGCAGAGATTGTGAGGGTCTGTTAATGCCCTGGAGTGCACTGCAGTTCTTGAAAACCTGCTTTCTCAGGAATCCAATTCATATATGCTGAAGTGCTAACATGAAGGTTGTCCGAAGATGCTTTTGAGTTAATTTGGTAATGTGGGGGTTGCTAAAGCATTTGTTCTTTGAGATGCATGAGTTGAGGACTTATTAGTGTGGGAGGCCATACTTCCTCTCTGCAGAGGAAGACCTCCACAGTGCTCAGCCTAGTTAATGTATCTCAGGATATGAAACTTCATAAATATTGATATCTAAAGAAGGCAATTTATGGTTCCCCTTGCCAAGAACTTGCCCTACTTATTTATCTGGGTATAGGATGAGGTCCATGTTCTATGTTAATATGATAGGCCTGAGCTCTAGCAGGTCGGACTGATAAATGGTCTCTCAAATGGATCTTCCTGTTTGAAGATGAAGATATAATTGTACTCAGTCCCAAAGTCCAAGAGGTCATGTCAGAAAAAGCAGATAAAACAGCTATACATGTGGAGTTAGGTGTGTCAGACACAAACTCTGAAACAAAAAAGGCAAACTGAATATTTTAAGTGAAATCCAAGTAGAAGTGATGTGAGTGCAAGGGTGGGACTGCAATCCGAGGGCCATGAGAGGATGAGCTGGAGGAAAGGTGAAAAGTCTGTTGACCTGTTGTGGCATAGTGTCGATCCAACTGGGAGATGTAGAAGGACCTGTGGTGGAGATCGTTTTACTTGGTCTTGCCTTCTGTAGTGTTTAGGGTACAGATCTAATCTTGTAACTCCACATTCCTGAATTTCTGGCTTTATTCACCAAGAGCATCGTATTCTTACGAGGACTTCGGCCTTCCTATTGGCACTTAGAGAACATGCTGGCTGCTTAATGTAGAATTCTTGTGTCCAGATCAGTACTGCTATTTCAGCATCAAGCTTCTGTAATTGTCAGTCTCTGTAAATTGAAACTCTCAAAGCACTGAAGGGTAACACCGTGTCTATTGTAACTGACTCCCGTGATGTTTGTTTTAGAAACGACTCAAGTACTGTGTCAGTTCAAGAGTGAGTGTTAAGTTGCTGAAACTACTTACCGGAGATGAATCTGAAAGAAAGGATTTTTCTTTCTTACAACTACTGTGTCTGATCATCTCTAATTCACTTTGTTTAGAACTCTGGAAGGAAAAGTTATTGGAAAGGAAGTCTGTAGCTCAAAGTCTGTATTGAATGGTACTATCTATTACAACAGAGAAATTTATTTATTGTATTACTATAATGCTTTCTCCTTAAAAAAACCCCAAACCCTAAACTATAATAATATTTTCTTTCTGAAATTGTCCTTGCTGTGATTTACAAATCTAAACATTTTTTAACCAGAAACGTGCAATTGATCAAAAAGCTACATAAAGTATGTCTTTGCAGAACTTAAAGAGGACCATGCAGCAGAAAATATCAACACCAGCCATTAATGTAAATGGGTGTTCCTGAAGGTGCAATGGAATGTTCCTGACTAAAAGGTATCTTTAATCCCCTTCTGAAATGGAATTTTGCAATGCAGCTGAGGGCCAACTGATCGTAAAGGGCTTATTATGAGGCCGAGACATTGTTGGGTCTGGATACTCTTTGAATGGCATCTCGATGTCAGCCTAGCCCCATGCTGATTTTGCTTTCTTTCTATTTCTTAGGGAATAGCTAAATGACACACATTCTTCTTCCTGCTGATGAGGTAAATTGTAAACATCCCTCTAGACTCTCAAATTCACCTGCTAGAGTGATCTGTCTCAGCTGTGGCAATGCAAAGTTTCTTTTCATGCAATTAATGGGACAATTATATCAGAATGATGAGATCATGCCTTGTGCTGAAAAGAATAGGGATCTTTCATGAACAAAGAGAGCTTTATTTACATCTTTACAAATAAAGCACCATTTTATTCAGTGAAAGTGGGTGACTGCTACAATTTGGGTAGGCACAGTTTGGCATGAAGGTGAACTCACTCTGTAGAGTGGTAGGTAGAGCTTTGGGGTGGCTGTCTCAAAACAAAATCAGCAATATTTTGGGCTTTTTTCCCTGCTTACACTGACTTGTAGACTAGTGTGCAGGGAGTTCTGGTATTCCCTAAGTAAACCTATAAATGTAGAAAACCCATCTTGGTCTTTTCAAGACTTTTCATGTAGGTAGATTTTGTTCATGTAAATTAAAGTGTAGTGGTGGACAGTTCAGTACTCTGGGGGAACTACTGTGACTACTGTGATAATTTGATCCCAAGTTATGAGCCATATTTGAAACATGGAAAGTATTCTTGATTCTTTAGACATATATTTGTACAAGAGAAACTCCATTGACATTGCTAAGAGAAATACATGAGTCTGAGATATTTTTACAATTCTTTCTTTAAGCTGCAGAGCATATTTTTTCTTTAAAAAAATCATTCAGTGAATACTAATTTTAGTCTGACTTTTGACACTGTTCTAAATGACATCTGGATTTCATATAAAATCATATGTCTAGTACAAAGCTGAGACTGCCCACTGACAAATAAATTCCTATGCTCTTTAAGAACAGACAAATCACAGCTCTACTGACTCCAAAATGGTTTTGGTTTTATTTCTGGTAGCAGATGTGATTCTGAGGCCTTTTAAAATGAATTCAGCATCTAGCCTGTGCCTGGATCATTGCAGTTAACTACCAAGTAGAGCCTATACCAGTTAATAGAAGAACTTGTGGATTGGGAGGAGCCTCTTCGATATCGCTCCAGTTTTCACTGTATGGGTGAGTGGTTTGTGGAACCAGAGAGGCCCAGAAGGTGAGAGGGTGACTTGAAGCCCCTTCCAGCAGCAGCTGGGCAGCCTCTGGCTGCGTGCCCCATGCAACTGTTCAAGTGGTCCAGGCTCTGGTGTTCCCTGCCAAGATTTCCATGCTGCTGTTGGGCTGCGGTGCCAGGAATGGGGTTGAACAGAACAATATCTTCTTTGCTCTGCTGCCTTGCCCTGAGCAGAAGGGCAGATATTTGGAGGGAGAAAGGACTTGGAGATAACATCATGCCTGTTGGTCTGGGGAGGCTCTGAGGTCTCTGCGTGGCCTCACTGCACGGGGTGTAATTCAAGTTTTGATGTTGCTCATCTTTCATGCTTTCAGAGTAACAAACTGAGTACAGCAGAGAAATAAATAGCACTGTAAAAGCTATAAAGATTAAACAAAAAAAACCATTAAGAAGTTAGTTCTAAGACTGGAGAGCAGGAACAGACTTTATTGTCTTAGAGTTAGCGAGGTTTGAAGTTTGGGATAGTTACGTGCTAAAAGACTGTGAATGGCATAGCCACAAATAAACCATAAGCAGGTATTTATATGCCCTTGTTTGCACAATGGTGGAAAGTCTCAAGTTTGAAGAACAAAGACATTATTTCACACATTTTCACCTTGCCAGAAAGACATAGCTTGAAGAACTGAAATTTTTCTGGAAACAACCTAACTTAGATTGGCATAAGCTCCAGGTGTAGCTGTATTTTATCAAAATGTTGCCGGACTGTCTGACATAATGTAAGGGCATGTATATTGAGAGTATACATACACAAATAACCTGCTTGGTCTCCTCATTCTAAGGAAATTACTCCAAGTCAGCTGTTTGGCATTAACTGCCTGCATGCAAATTGTTATTGTCAGGTCAATATGAGCCAATTCCACGCCGTTTATTTTCTTGGTTAAGGACCAACTTCTTTTGCATGCACTGCTGGGAGAGAGTATACATTTTATAGAAAACAACTGAAGATGAACTGATTTATAGTAAATTTGACATCCTAGCTTAACTTGTGACAATTCGTTCATGAATTCCTACTGTTAGAGTGTGGTGTAGTGAATATGATACTAAACAACAGCAAGATGTCAATCTGCACAAGTGAGGCTAAGTTTCTACCAAGGGGAACTTCTTTCCATATGTATTGCTGATTCATCCTTTAAGCAGTTTCCATTCTATGCAATGAAGGAAAAAACTACTCTAGAAATGGTAACACAATAATAGACAATAAACAAAAGTAGAGGTTAATTTCACAGTGTAAGTTGACTCATATTTCTGCAAATGTTAATATTACATCAGAAGAATTTCCAGAGTTGCATTACTCTGCAACAGGATTTTTTTTTCAGTGTTAGGATTACAATCCATCATGTCACTTAACTTTTAAAAAACCCTCTAAAACTCTAGTATATGGCATCATCGCCTATTGTGTAAATTCCTAACCTAGGAAAACTGGTTCACTTGTGAAAGTCTGTATTACATTGTGTATAAGCTGTACCATTTCTAATCAGTTGCAGAAGACTATCTTGGAACATAGTAGTTTCCCACTCCTTAGATTTGAGAGAGAAATACAGGGGGCTTTTGTGCATCTCATTATGTTAAACACCTGAATTGAGATATTACTTTCACAACGTGACAGGGCACATCTCAGTACTTCTAACAGTCACTTGAGAGATATATGTATGACCTGTTAGGATGGTACCTATAAAGATAAAATAGAGCTTTGAAGTTAAAATTTGGAGATGTAGAAACTCTTTTTTCCTTTCACATGTTTTGAATATTTTTTCCCAGTAGTGTCTTGTTTAAAGTGATTCAGCTAACAGGGAAGAGTGCTGAAGATGGTGGCCCAAGGAGTAAACAGTGTGGTAAAGGAAAAGCATGTAAAAATCTGTAGTTTTTATGTATTTTGCACTTTTGCAACTTGTTAAACTGGTGCTAAAATAGCTGGGAAGGAGTATTTTTAATAGCTTATTTTTTATTGGCCTCTCTTCTTGGTGTCTGTATGCTATATTAGCATCTGTAGGTAACTGGCCAATAAATCAGTGGCTGAAGTATCTGAGAGAAGGAAGTATCTGAGAGAAGACACAGCAAGTTACTGGAGGAACTCCTGTTAATGAAGTCCTACAGATCTGAGCATTAGAGAACGGTTTGTCTTTTTGCAAGCGGTTTGTGATCTAGTGGTTGGAGTTTGAATGCAGGAATGAATTCTGCCACTCAGCCCTCTCTGTAGTTGTTTTCTTGTCTATAGAACAGGAATAATGCTTGTGTATGCCTGGGTTGGTGAGATTGAACTGATTAGTGACAACAAAATGCTTTGAGAGCCTTTAATGGAAGGCATTAAACAACTGCATGCTATGCAGATTTTCAATATTAAAAATATATTACAGGTGACATGCAAAAACAGTGGGAAAGTTAAAAAAAAAGTCACTGGGATTTATTTAACAAGGAAGAGCATAGAGAACAGTTCCTAAGATCCCTTTGGGAGGAGTTACCTAGAAGGGAATAATATAACAGTCTTATTTGCAATATTTCTGTAAGCAATTGTGAAAACATTTTTCCAGACATGAAAAAATGCATTTGCTTAGAGCAGCAGATGAAGCAAAGCAGGCACGTGGTCAGCAGCAGGTTCCACTTGTGCTCATTCTGGACAATACAGATATCTGATTCAGTGGTCAGTGTTAGCCTGGGGTCCCTGAAGGTGATGTAGAGTTCCTATTAGGCATGAAAAACACTCAACTATGATACTATAGGACAATATATGCAATTTGACTAGTGTCCTCTGCCCGGCCTATTTGCTTCGATTTAATTGTCTTCTCTGATGGTGAAACCTTCAGATGCATTAATACAAAGGCTTCAATTTAAAAGAAGTTCAAAAGCAGAGGGGGGAAAAAAACAAGAAAAAGAAAAGGAGGAGTTGTATAAGTGGACACTGGGAACTTCTCAGAGCTCTGGAGCTTTATCTTTTGGGAGAGTTGAAGGGTGGGCAGAACCAGAACTTTATTGGAAAGGTAGGGTTCTTAAAATGAAGGCAGTTATATTTTAAAGTTTGAGCACTGACCAGATCCCTCTGTACTGTACCAGGCAAACAGTTAAAATGGTCCTTATTTGCAAAAAATGAGGGATTTTTTTTTGGTGCTTAAATAGAAAGAAATATTCTAAGAGGACGTGAAGAAGAAGAATGGAGTGGCTTTTAAACATATGTGGATGTGTCCAGTTATTGGGAAGGTTTTGAAAGGTAGGAAGATGGGCAGCTGAATAGGAGTTATGATATTAGTGAACATCAACCCAGGTTATAGACTGTAATACTGATTTTACCATTACAGTTAAACATAAGATGATGATGATGCTCTTCTTGATTATCAGTTCTTTTATGCATTCCTCTCATATGATATCCCTTTCTTCATGGAAGATTTTCCAACGTTTTGGAGTTTTTGAGTCACGGCTTCATTTGATGTAGTAGGTGGGCAAGACATTTTTTTTAATGAATACATTTTCTGTAGGTTTTCTGTCTGTGTAAGATCAGTCTGATCATGGTTCTACTGAAGTCTGTGGGGTTTCTGATGTGGGCCTGAAACGAGGATCTTTTCCAACAATATTTGTCAATTCTTTAATTTAAAAGTGCTTTGCAAACTAATTACTTACCTCACAACTGACATAAGCCAGTATGGTGGGACTGGTAGCTAAGAAAGTAATTCTGGAAAATGTTTTTGGAGGAAAAGGGGGTTTGGTAGTACATTAAATCAAAAAGTGTAGAATAACAAGCAGTGAATAGCTGCTCTGTAATCCAGTAGACAGAATGCCATAGAATAAACCAGGAGAATTTGGATCAGTTCCCAATTATGCCTGTTCTCACAGTACATTCTTAAGGCAAATCATATTTCTTTTATAACTTAAATTCTGTATCTATATCATGGGAAATTAAGGCTTGTCCTCCACCACAAATCAGTCTGAGACTTGTAAAAGTTATTAAAAATATATTTGGGAAATTGTATTATAAACAAAAATCTGGTACCTTTCACATGGCCAAGACTTTGTTTTGTGAAGCTGAAAACATACCTATTTGTAAATTGTTTGTAAATTGATGACAACAGAGTACATCCTGTAGAACAGCCAGGGTAAGACAAGAATTTGTTTCTTATTTGATGATGAAATATGGTCTAATTGCTACATACATTTTTGACTCTCTATAATAAGATGTAGTCCAGCCCCTCTTAACAGGGCGTGTAATTTCTCTGTTTTTTATGGTGATGTACATGGTATTAGCTTATGAGATACAATTTGATTCCAGTCCCTTTTGCTTGATTCCTTGCAGGGAGTTTTGACATCATAGCTTTCTTGGCTAATACATCAGAAGCTGAAGGTAGACCTGGCAACCTGATCTGCACTCACTCGTGAACTTTTTTTGCTTTAGGCCTCCTTTTAGGAAAAAGAGGGCAGCGTTGCTGCTGTTGCAGTTTGGGGAGTCTTGGGGTGCTTCTGATATGCATAGTGCTCACTAAGTTTACAGTCTGACATTACATTTTATTTAGCATGAAAAGCTTTTTTAGTTATGTCCATCCCAAGAAAACCAAAACATCTCTTAAGAAATGTGGGATTATGTAAAACTGAGATTGACATCTAGTGACGGGGTCTGCAGGTGTGTGGGTGGAATTGGCAGATGAACAACACGTTGCAGAATGAGCATGTGTAGGTATGTGCACCCAGGAACAACAAACGAGCTGGAGTCTGACTTCAGTGAATGACTAGAACAGGCAGAGAATTTTCTACAACAGGATAATATTATAAGTAATCTTTCTTGTGCTGCCTTCCTTACATCCTCATATACGTTTTTCCCCATCATTGCTTTCATACCTACCACCTACTTAACAAGGCATACAAGATGGACAGTGCAGTCACTGGAGTGACACAATTTCCCACCACTGTAACATGTTGGAAGTACAGCCTGGGTCCTGTGTCTGGTCAAGGGGCCCTAGATTAAGCCCATCTGCACACATCTGCTGGGGCACTGAGGTGCGTGTCAAGGCCTTGCACCTCTCTGAAGCCCAGTGCAGATTGAGGCCTCCATCCCTCTGTGACTGAAACACTAGAATTTGAATTAAGATCTTGAACCATTTTGGAAAATTTCTTTCCTAAAACATTTAACAGACCTTTTTCCTTCAAAATGGCCAAAACCATAATGGCAAGCCCATGGCATGTTTTTTTTTATATGTTACTGATTTTTAAAATTCTGAGCAGATTTCATTGCTTGCCATTAGTTCCATAAATTGCCTAATATAGAAATTTTGTCCCCTGGTGTACTCTGGTTAGTCTAATCAGGAAGGAGAGTGGAAACCCTTGGAATGAATGACCTTTTTAGGAATCATCCAAGAGAAATTTAAGGCTTTAATGAGAGAGAATTGTCATGTTTTTCTTTGTTATAAAGCTTCTCTCACTAGACTCTGCCATGACAATAAACCACCACCACCAAAAAAACTACCAAACCACCAAAACTGAGCCCTGCCCTACACTCCAGAGGCTAGTTTTAGTGGGGATTTTTGGAAGTTGGAATATTGAAGGTGTTTCTGTTCCTGTGCAGGGTTCCAGTAAGGCTGCAGTCTTTTTTTGGTGAAACAGCCCCAGGTTTAGAATTATGAGCAGTGCTTATCTGCCCATGGTGGACAACTGGGAGAGGAATCTGGATGACCTGTAACAAACCCTACCAAATACTCTTCTGAGTAGTTTTAGGTGTTTGATTTGTAGCATGCTTTTATGTGTAGTTTAGCAAGGCTGGTTTATGACATGTGCCCATATGTTATTTAGCTGTGTTCTTACTGTGGTTTGAGTGTTTTTAATTTCTTCCTCCTTGTTCTCTCAGCGTAACAGATAATAGGAATCAGCAATACTTGAAATACACTGATCTGTGGCTTCCTGGTGGGAAACAAGATGAGTCACCAGTAACTAAAACCAATAGACTTTATGTCCCTGGATTCAAATTTGTTCTTCTCAGTATAATTGTTCAAATACTTGCTTTCCCCACTGACTTCCTCCCTAGCAGTGCAGCACATCTTGCAGACTGCCAGACTGAGAAGGAAGAAGTGATAGCAGTTACAGCATATGTAACAAGCCCAGAAAAGGGGCCCACCAGGGATGGATATGGACACTCAGACCTAAGTGCTTCACCAGACTGTGTATTTCCTACCATATCTAATAGCATGATTGAGCCAAAGTATTTATTATAGAATAGCAGAGATCCTGTCTGCCAGGTTTCCTGGGTTCTTGCATTTGGGTTCTGGACACGGCAGGGGTAAGTGGTGCTTCTATTGTTAAGCTACACCCATAGGAACACCGCACCTTGCTGTCTGCCAGTAACATTGAAGTCACTTTTACTATCAGATGAATGATAAAGTAGCAAAAAACCCCAACAAAACCCCTAACAGTCTGAATATTAACTATGCCATCACTATGTTTAGAGAGGAAGATAAAGAAAAGAATGAAAATCATACACAGATCTGCCTATACCTTAAATCAGTTATAAGAATTTTCACTTTTTTATCCAGGAAACAAACGGTCAGGATGTCTGTGCAGCCTTATGGAGATGAGAACCCAATATCGTGATACTGTGAGTATGGCTTTCGCTGAAGAGATATTGGGGTTTTCTTTTTTTATTTTTCAAGCTAAGTTTCTTCATATAACCAAACTCCCCCTGGGATTCTCTTTATAGTGAAACCTCTATACAACTCCAAGGTCTCCCATGACTTACAACTCTGCCAGGGAAAAAAAATGTTAGCACTCACCTTTCATTGTCTCTCTAAGCTTCAGAAATACTGACATTCTTCAGACACGTTTAAGTGGAGCAAGACACTGCACAGAACTTTCAATGGAGAATTTGGTGATTAAAAGGTAAAGGAATTTGTATACCTGAGGAAATACTGTTCCCTGGCTGGTGCCAGTATATTAGGTTGCAGGTTGTCTCTTCCAGAGACATCTTGGATAGGAACAAGCATATCAGCAGCATAGAGTGTTCTTGGCATTTCACTTTCCAGGCATGCATCCGTCACAATGTTTTCTGAGCATGTCTATGCATTTTCATCGGTTTTTGCTGTCCTCCTCCTATGTGCCCAAAATATCCCAAATTGCTGCCAGGCAAGTCTTTTCACTCAAGAGCTATTGTATAGAAATAATTTGTTACCTGGTAGGTGATTTTGTTATGCTTTCCAAGGTTTTCCATGGGTTAGGATATTCCTCTGCACATGGGAAGTCTCTCTTGATGGAAGTGAATGATTAGTATTCCTTGAGAAGCCATTGAAGGAAATACAGCTGAAGCATGTCAGACTAATTTGTTATGAAGTGTATACAGATTACCAGGGCACTTTTGGAAAGGAAGCACTTGACTCTTGGTGGCTAACTACAGAGTAAACTTAAAATCAAGGTTCTCCCAATTTGTTCGTTTATAAATAAATAAATTATAAATACCAAGTTATGGATTAACCCTGTGACCTCCTGATGATTTTTGAAACTTTCAGGGCAAGTAGCCCAAATAATTATCCATATTACTGGAAGCTCCTCCTCTCTGTAGTGTGTGATGTTCCTTTGACTCCTTGTGGCTTAATCCAAACTATGTTTGCTAAAATAATCTTTCTCTGCTGTTCTATTTCTCTGTTTTGGAAGGAATCTAGTAGTTCCCCCTTTTCCAATCACATGGTGACCCACACCACCAATTTCAGGCCATCACCTCCACAATCTTCATAGCTTGGTGCTCTGGATTCTGGGTTGGCAGATTCCTGGCTCCTTCAACCAGACTTACATCTTCCTTCCAACCTGCAATTTGGGAGAGGTGAGGCAAGAAGGCAGACAAGCTCATTTGAATCAAACATGCACATGCTTAAAGTTAGCAACATTTACACTTCTTCATGTTACTTCATCCCTACTATTTCTCCTCGTCATTCTTAGGGTCACAGGTATAACTGGGAAGGGAAAAGTTTTCAGAGTGCGTTGTGGATTGGAATATGAACTGAGGCTGATGCTCTAAATTAACAGAAATCACAGAATGGGTCAGGTTGGAAGGGACCATGGTGGGTCATCTGGTCCAGCCTCCCTGCTCAAGAAGGGTCATCCCAGAGCACGTTGCGCAGGATTGTGTCCAGAATATCGTATCGTATCGTGAATATCTCCAGTGAGGGAGACTCCACAACCTCTCTGGGTAATCTGTTCCAGTGCTCCCAGAAACAGGGATTTCTTTATTTCTGTGAGAATGGTGTGCATAAATATTCCTGCATTCAAACATGTAATAGCAACTTTGGTTGCTATACTTGTTCCCAAGTGGTTTGGGCATAGTTGAGATTAACGTGGCCATTTTACTAGATAATCTATACCACAGGCCTGCATCCCAAAGGATATTAACAGGGATAGGGGGAGGCCAAGGGCTAGGGAATGCTTGACGGTTCTATATGGGACTGCATTACTGAGCCTGGAATGGACAGTGCCTGTAAGTGAACACAGGCAAGACAGAAGCTGCCTTGGGTTTGTGCCTGCTGGGCCACAGTGTGAACTGGGTTTTCCTGTCTTGCAACATTTTTTGAAAAGTTAAAAAATTTCTCATTCTGCATGGGACAAAGTGTACTTTTTTTGCTTCCCCCACCCTGTGCCAGTCCTGACCTTTACAGAGGTGCAGGGTCAGGGGCTGCCCGAGGGCTGGTGGGTGTGTGGTGGGGCTGCCCCAGGGACACTACAGCTGCCCCTCGCCACAAGTCTGAGCTGGGCCATTCCCACACTAACGGAGCAGCTCCCAGAATAGTTAGGGTTGGAAGGGACCTCTGGAGATTGTCTGGTCCAACCCCCCTGCCAAGGCAGGGTCACCTAGAGCAGGTGACACAAGAACACATCCAGGTGGGTTTTGAATGTCTCCAGAGAGGGAGACTATGGCCTCCCTGGGCAGCCTGTTCCAGTGCTCTGCCACCCTCAAGGTAAAGAAATTCTTCCTCATGTTGAGGTGAAACTTCTTTTTTAGTTGATAGCCACTGCTCCTTGTCCTGGCTCTGGGCACCACTGAAAAGAGCCTGGCAACATCCTCTTGGCACCTGCCTTTGAGATACTTACACATTAATGAGATCCTCTCTCAGTCTTCTCCAGCCTAAACAGGCCCAGCTCGCACAGTCTCTCATAAGAGAGATGATCCATCTTTGTGGCCTCTGCTGGACCCTCTGCAGCAGCTCCTTGTCTTTCTTATATCGAGGAGCCCAGAACCGGACACAGCACTCCAGATATGGCCTCACTAGGGCCGAGTACAGGGGGAGGGTCACCTCCCTTGACCTGCTGGCCACACTCTTCCTAGTGCACCCCAGATAACATTGGCTCTCTTGGCTGCAAGGGCACTGCTGGCTCATGGTCAACTTGTCATCCACCACAACTCCCAGGTCATTTTGTGCAGAGCCGCTCTCAGAAGGTCAGTCCCGAACCTGTGCTGGTACTTGCGCCTATTCCTCCCCAGGTGCAGGAGCCTACACTTGCCCCTGTTGAACCTCACTAGGTTTCTCTCCTCGAAGGCGAGTCATGGCCGGCACTTCGGGCGCCCCCCGCCGCTGTCTGGGGCCGGTCCCGCGGAGCCGGAGCCGCGCACATCCACCCGGCAGGTGTCAGTGTGGGCTGCGGGGCCGGGCGGGAGCGCCGCCTCCCCTCCCCCGCTCCGCCCGCCCCCCCGCCGGCGGCCCCCGCGCCCGCCCGCCCGCCGGAGCCAGACTCGCTGCAGACAGGCGGCAGCCAGCGGGGCGGGCAGGGCGGGGGGGGAGGAGAAGGAGGAGGAGAGGCTGGGGATGAGTTGGAGGCAGGCACAACCTCAGCGCAGGGAGAGCGGCTGCCGGAGACAGGCAGGGGGAGGCGGCGAGGCGCTCCGGAGGAGGCCAGCGCGGCGCGGGGGCGAGCGGCGGGGGCCGGCGGGAGGTGAGTGCTGCCGCCGCGGCGAGAACGGGGGCGGCCGGGGGTCGCCGCGGCGGAAAGTGCCGGAGAAAGTGCGGGGAGGCCCGAGTTGAAGGTCTGGGAGCGTGCGGGGGACGAGGCGGCGGCTGCCGGGGGGCTCCGGCGGCGCTCGCCCACCCTCCTGCCGCGTGGGGACGGTGCCCGGCCCCCCGCGGCCGCTGCCGGGGCCGGGCTGAGCGCGTCCCTCCGCGGCACCTGGGGGGCAGGTGGGGGTGCCGGCCGGGGCGAGGGCAGCCTGACAGGTACCGCTGATGGCCAGGGCCGGCTGGGGTTCCAGGGAACCCCGCTGTCGCCCGCCGCCGTCCTGCCCCGGCTGGCCCGGGAAGCCGCCGGAGCGGCAGTCCGGACGGGAGACTCCCGGCGCTCCGCAGGAGAGGCGGAGGCGAGCGGGGCTGCGGAGCCGCGGCGGCGGGCAGGGCGCTGGGGAGCACGGAGTGCGCGGCACGTCCTCTCCGGCTGCTCCGGAGTAAATGCCGGAGCTGCGTGCGGCCGCTCGGCTCAGGGCTGGTGTCACAGCCCGGCTGCCGGGAGCATGCCCGGCCCCGCGGGGGGACCCGCGCGGGGATGCCCGGCCGCGGTGCGCGCCCAGCGCCGGGCGGGCAACTTTCGCAGGAAGGCGAAGCAGCCGTGCGGCTGCCGGGCTCACGCACCAGTGACCTATATTTGATGAAGTGCCTTTTTTTAAAAAAAAAAAAAAGTTTATTAGCAGAAGTCTAGCTTTACCTGCCTGTATCAGACGCCTGCCTGCATTGTTTGCAGTGAATATGTGCATCCCAAATTTTTGAATGGTGTGCCAGGTTTTCTGTCATGAAGGTGGGTAGGTAGTTATGCGTAGGCTATGGTTTGATGCTTGCTGAGGAGGCAAACACACCGTTGTGTGTAGGTTTAAGTTCAGTAATGAACAAACAGGAAGCAGGCAAAATGCAAAAGTAACTTCTGTTTTCTTAGGAGATCTTAACACCTAGAATGATACAGATTTTAGTGAGATTCAGAAGCTTTTCTGAATGGCAAATGATGTTTGTGCAGGAGAACAAAATTCTGGTGAATAATTTTATATGGTGTTAGAAATACTGTTTGGTGTTATAAAAGTTTGTTAATCTAAAAACATGGGCGTCTTGTCAGGATGGAGAGCTCCGTTAAGAGGTTTGTCTGTGCTTCCAAACAAAAAAAAATCCTGCATTAAAATATTTGTCGACTGGAAAGGTGTATCACGTAGCACGAAGGATGAAGTGTCTGCAGCATCATAAATCTGAAGCTGGCCAAAAAGAGAGAGAGTTTTTGCCAGTAAGAAAGCCCAAGGGGCAAGTACTGGTAGTCATAGATGAGGTAAGAGCATAGAAGCTGCCTAAGTACGGGCGGCAGTGTTCTTGCTGGCCCTTCAACACCTGGGTATGTTGGTTAGACAAAACTTCGATTCTGCCTTCCAATTGCTCTTCTTGGAAAAAGTTTTGGGAAACCTGTTCTTTGCAACGATCCGGAGCTCTCTAAGTAACATACGATGCACCCTTGAGTAGATTAAATTACTGTACATGGTGCACATGTGTTTGGTTCCACTAATGAACGTACAAATATTATGGCTTCGTGGCTGTGAATGAAAGGGGAAGTTTTGCTGGAAAACATCCCCTTGTCCATATTAGCTGAGGTAGAGATGATAATCTGAACATCTATATCTGTACTGGTGTTTTAGCACCAGGTATTAAGTTACAGTGATACACAAAGTGACCAGCATGAGGAGAACTCAAATTGGAATGTGTCAGCTCTCTACAGTTATGTATAGAAGTAGAAACACATCTTTTTGTATAATCAGTGTTTATACCAGCATAGTTAGTTCAGACTTGGGTCTGTGAAGATCACTGTTGCATACACATAAGGCATATCAATATTCTTCAGTAAATTCAGATACCAGAGTGGGCCTAAGTGGTGATCAGTGTTTAACACAGAATGAGTTAACAATGTGAGACACAATATTTCACACCATTGATTTTTGTTAACTGAAACATTACAGGCACCAGGCAGCATTTGACTGATGAGGTTTTCTATTCAGTCTTCAACACCCTAGACTTGTTACAAGAAAACTTGTGGAAGTAGAAGGAAATTGAGATTCAAGATTGAGGCACAGTTGTATTAAATGTGGTAAGATTACAGCCACTGAGCAGTAGCTTAACCTACGAATTTAGAACTGACCTGGCCTTTTGTTATTTTTAAGTAGAGAAAATGCTATTTTCTTTGCATAGGACATTAAAGTGAGACTTGAAATGAGGAGCTGTTGGTTTTCCCTGCATTGAAGGCACATTTTTGCCAGAGGGGGGTGGTGGGGAAGAGGGGATGGAAAGTTCTCTCTCTGATTATCTTGACCAAAATTTAGTTCTCTTTCAGCCCTGCAGTACCCTGCCTAGTGCTGCCCTTCCAGCAAGAACTAGTTTCATGTCAATGACACCATCTGAAATAATTTGGAATACTTTCCAAATGTGGATATGATGTGCCAGAAAGAAGTAAATAATTATTGAAATAATAGAGAAATACCTTAAAAGTATTTTAAGTTAGCACAGTCTCTAAGAGAAATGAAGTGTTAAAAGGTCCGTGCCTGTCCAACAACTCTTGCATCAGGAGTCATGGTTATTGCATTTCACTTGAGAGTGGTCTTGGAAAAGTTTTTTTTCTGTCTGGTTTTTAATGGTTCAAAACAGCTCCCTGCAAGTGAATTGCCAGTTACGGAATGCAAATACTTCTAGGAGTTTGGAGATGAATTTTTCTGCAGATTGGTTCTGTGGTAACCGTGAAATTCTTCAATGGCACCAATCTAGTATCAGCTGCTCGTTAAAGGCACTGATGCCAGAACAGTGGTGCATCAGTTGCTGGGAATCCAAGCCTGTAGTGAAATGATTCATACATATACATTTTCTTTTCTCAGTTGACAGCTATTTTTAAGAATAGCTGTCTTGCCTAGAAGGTTGATATCTAAGCAAAGGCAGCCTAGATAGCTAAAAATTTCTTTCACACCAAACATAATCTTAGTACACTAAAACATTTAAATGGAATTGATTTTAATTGATTCTTGCTGAATCTCTGGTTCTAATTGGCCATTATAAAGGGACCACGGTGTTTTGAAGCTGATGTCAGGAAGTTGGCAATTTTTTGCACAAAGAAAGATGATGAGTTTGAAGTAAATGTCACTTTGAAGAAATTTATAAGAATAATGGGTAGTGATATCTATGTGGTAGCAGATTACCTGAATAACTTCTTGAAATGAATTGGATTCTCTGGGTACACAAGCCTGAAGGAATGGTCTTGAAATGACATGGTTGTCCAGTGTACTTTAACTTTTTTTATGTGCTGCACAGGCAGAATATTCAAGTGAAGGAAAGCCATGGGCCTTTTTTTTTCTTTTTTCATTGTGTTCTTTTGAACCTTGTATTTGAAAAAGAATTTTAATTTTTTTCTCTTAGAGAGGAGTATTATTTGCTTACTTCTGACTCTGTCAGTTGAATAATAGTAACTCTAAGGGGACAGCAGTAGAAAGAATGCTTGCAGGTGAATAAGAGCATGACATTACAGTGTGTCCTGTATTTCATTCTGGCAGAATGTCTCGGTATTCATCATCTATATGTATTTAATATATGCATTTCTGTAGTGTATGCTTTGATTTAAGCTATTTGGAGTATGCTAAATGTAGATGCATTTTACAAAATGCTTTTTCTTATTGTTTAGTTAAGCAATGGAAATTTTCAAGCACCCGTATCACCATTCATTATCACTCATCATAATAATGGGTAAATTTAATCATCCTGATTAAGATTAGTTTGGTCACAAGAGACAAGGCACTGAAAATGAATAATTTTCTTCATGTTGTGCTGTGTGTGTTGTTCATATCTGTTGTTCTTTTCTCTAAAATCTTACTACAGAGAACACTCTGACCTTTTAAACTGTGTTTGAATGATCTTGCTCTACATCAAACTTTTCTTTCAGGTAGGAGACAGAAATTAAGAAGAAATGTAAATGCATTTTTTCTTCTTATTGCCAGTGGAGAGCTTTCCTAGATTTGAAGTAAGTTTTCTTAGTGCCAAATGATTGACTTTTCTAGAAGAAAAATCTCTCCAGGGTATGCAAAAAGTCCTCTGGTTAATATATTGGCATTCCCAGAACCCACTAAAGCTTAGGCAGGTTGCCAGACACCACTTAATGAGGATGCCGAATGTCTGGCACAAATCTGCATGAAAACCAGCAAAGGAGCTGGGGGTGGAAGTGCATGAGGTGGGGAGAGGGCTGGGAAGGCAGCACATCCACACCCATAATTTATTTTTAATGTCTGCGTTTTGCAGAGAAACTGATCAGAAATCCTTACCACAGGATTTTGAAAACTTACTGGGAGCAGGAGTCTGGATGCTTCAAACTGAGAGAGCTGTGTTCTCACAGAAACACAGTTTTATTCGGAGAGCAGTTTATGAGTTTGGGGGGTTAGTTTTTTGAGGAGAGCACCAAAAGAGGATAGAAATGATAGTGATGTTACATTTTATTATCTGCTAAAACTGAAAAGCATTTGAAAATGTTGTTAGACAATTTGGGGGACAATGGAAGTCAGTGATTGCCAGCGTCCACACAGAAAGGCTGTTAAAGTTATGAGGCAGGGGTAGATAAACTGCTGCTGCTAGAAAACCTCTGCTTAGTGTAAACCTGTGGTGAGGGCTCTGCCTGATGCTGCTGAGTTTACGTTTTGCTACATGTTAAGTAGAACTGCAGGTGTAATAGACCCTCTGATGGCTACATAACTGTTAGAAGGATCAGTTATTCACCCAGATGAGGTATGTTTCCATAAGTGTGCCATTAAAACCAGAATATATTGGTCTGTGTTGAATCAGATGTTTAGTCTTAAAGGTTGGCTGAGCAAACTTGGTTATATTCTGAACTGGACATTATTTCAGACATTTAAAGCATGAACGTTTTCAGCATTTTTTCCCAGGCTTTAGTCTCTCCCTTACCGACTCAAAAAAGAATTAGTCCTCTATAGACAAATTTATAAATAGACATTTGGTTGGTAGGCATGACTGAAAATATTTTTTTAATCCAAAATAATTCTAATAGGAGTTTTTTTTGCACATGGCTGAATTTGGAAACATGAATGCTTATTAACCTGCTTTTCAGTGCAGGTTTCAGTTGTGTATTTCACCATTTTGGAGAACTGTTCCTCTTTAGAGGAATTCTACTCATTAGAGTAATGGCACCTCCCTGTTGAGTATTGTTGCGTAGGACTAAATCGAAATCCAGATGCTCCTGTTTGATTTTGTTTGGTTTCACTAAGGTGAGTTGAGGAATGAAAATATTTGACTTCGTTGGACTTCAGTGCTGGTTGCAGTGGATAAAAGGACAAGTGTATTTTGCCAGTTGTGTGGGAATCTTTGCAAAGTTTTATCTGTGTTGACACTGATTCTTGGCTGTCTATAGGACAGGGAAAACAAGCAAAGAGAGTGTTGGACATTGTAACCACATTTTAAATCCAGGATGTGTTTAGGAATAATTCTAAAAGACAGGACAGTATTGCCTAGAAAAGATACACTGCTGAAATGCTGCACATGAGAATGGAGCAGGTTGATGAAGGGTCTGCTGGAATGTCCTTGTCTTTCCATCTCCTGGTGTTCTTGATTTCTTCCATGCTAAACACCCTGGTACCCTTTTTGTTTAAAACTGATAATAAATCTGCTTCTGAAAAAATGTAGTCATGATAGTGAACTTGTATTGTCTGTAAAAGATGAGTTTGGAGATTTCAATTATTTTTTAATTCAGTATTTCATTTAGTTTCTGTGTTCTGAAGTTGTAAAAGATGGACTGACCTTTGGGGGAAGATGTGGTTTTTTTGCATATTTGTATGAGAAATACCTTGAGATTTGAATGATTCTGTCATAACCTTGGACCACTGAGTGTATTTAAGTTGTGATTTTGAGGACAGTACAGAATTCTCTTAGGGTTTCTGTTAGAACAAGTGTTAATACTTAATAAAATAAGATCTAGAATCTCCTCTCCCATATTGAGAAGAGACTGGAAAATAGTGTTTTCTTCTGGATAAACCCTGAAATGTACTTAGAATTCTAAAATAAGTGTCAAGTGTTGACTCATATTATCTAGCATGTGCCATTGTAAGGGTACTGTCTTCTGTCTTCAATTTTCAGCACCAGTACTTGAAGCATCTTCAAACAGTACTCTGTTTTTTAAACACAATTTCCACTCTTCTTGTTTTCAAAGATTATTGGAAGGAAAATGTGTGACTCTTTTAATTATCTCTTTGTGTTGTGTGGCTGAGCCCATTATTTTGGTTTCTCACACCTGTAACCTACTTGTTCTCCATTTCATAGAGGGAAGGGGGGGGGCAGTCTGTGACTGAGTTATGAAGCAATCTCTTTAACAGCTGCCTTCTTCCACTGAGACTTTCATGAAGTTTTTCCTGTGCATTAATTAAGAATGATCCATTATTACTTTGGACTTGTAAACACCTCTGAACGTTCCATTAGGTGTTAATGACACATGAAGCAAGAATTAATGTGAGTCTGTTAGTCTTGTGTCTAGTAGGGATGTACTTAGTATAAGTAATTGCCTGAATGTAGCAGTATTTCTTAAACTGTTGGGTGTAAGTGGTGTTGCTTCACTTTGTGCTTCTGCTCAACCATTAGTTACTGAGTGAAGTGGTGCTAATGCGTATTTGGGCCTGTACTATACAGAATGTCAGCTGGAGGTTTGCCATGGTTTCTTGGGATTTTCAAAAGACAAAAGTGAGTTCCCTGGCTTCTGCCCTATGGGTCAGAGTTGAAGAGCACTGCAGAAGGTGTGGGAGAGAAAATGTGAGGAACGCTTATAAATAACCCAACTTAATCTCCATAGCTGTTGAACTGGCGCCTTCTGTGAGATACCACATTGGTGTGTGTTCTTCCCTTACAATTTCACCTCAATGGATGACTGGTTCTGTAGGTTTTGCTTAACAAGAGTTAAGCAAAATTAAATGGAACCTTTTTAGAAATGTATGAAGGTAAGGTTCAGTACTCCTAAATTAAAGATTGCATCTGGTCATATAAAAGTTAGGCTTGGGCTGACTTATGGCATCTGTTGGCCAGTGCAGTTCATGTGTAGATGTTTTGTTTTACAAAAGGTTTGTTTTGACTACAATTCCTCATCAGACTTACATAGGTATTAGAAGTGAGGTAGAAGGGAGTTCTATGGATATTTCCAACTGAGATGTTTTCTGGTTTTGTGACCCTCTCACGTTCCTCTTACTGTTGTAATAACCTTTCTAGCAGGCTTTTAGAAACAGCACGTTTGAGATTTAACTTGTTGCAAGTACCCTATTTTCACTTAAAATGTCTTAAAGTATGAGTTATCCTTATTTAATTGGGAAGCCTCTAACATGTGATCCATCTGTCCAATTAAAGCAGCTCACATAATGTTGAATACAGGTACTGTTTGGTGGTTATTTTCACATAGCTTATAATAATGAACTTTTTTTAAAAGCAACCATCTGTTGATGAACAGAAATACTGCCAGTGTTTGTCAAATGTGTGCTTTATCTGACCTGTTCTACTTAGCACCTTATGGCAAAGCTTTCTCATCAAAGCATTTTACAAATATTTTTATTCTTACAGTGCCTTATTAGATTGATAACAACAGTGATCTAACTTTTTAGTATAGGGATTAATGTACCAAGGATTAGGGAGATAAACCTCTCTTCAGTTGCAAGAGGAAGTCACCTGCAGTGGCTACAGAGATGATGATTTTAACTTGCAGCTGTAGGTGAAAATCACTGTCCTGTTCTAATGATCTTTACCGCCTTCTGAAGAAAACAGCTGGAATAATGTAAGTTTCTACAGCAGAAAGCTCCAACAACCTATGTAGCCTGGTCTCCTTTTTCTCATAGGTAGTGGCTGGGCAAATAGGTAAATTTCAAGAAAGAAATACCACAGTGCTGATGTGTGTTAGCGCTGATAATGCACAGTAGTGAGTTAAAAAGCATTTGGTTAATGATTCATAATTTTGTTTGAAATGACCTAAAACGATAGCAAACCAAAAGGAATTAAAAGAAGTATAGAGAGGAATAAGAGGACCTCTTTTGTTTGCAGAGTGGGAGTTAGTTGTGCAAAGTATTCTGAAAGTGTCTTTTGAAACATTGAGTTCTCTCTTCAGCTGAATATGCAACCAGCAACAGACTCTGCCTTTTCCCATTCCCTGTTCTCCCCTGGGTATTGTTAGCAGTTCAAGATAAAAGCCTTTAATCATGTCTGCATGGAGACACCAGAGCAAATCACTTGAAGTGTCAAGTCAGGATGTGTATGTTAAAGTATGTTAAACTTGTGTGTGAATACTCTGCTGAATACAGATCAGCCTTATATATTTAACTTGAATCAATCAAAGGTCATTTTACGTCTGATGGAGAACGTAATTCAGAACATAAGTTAAGCTACAGTGATCTAAACCCATCTGTGTATGACTGAGAGGCTCTTGGCATAGATGTTTACCGTGCTGTGACTTCAGTGTTTTACACTGTACTTCATTTATCTGAACTTTCCTCTACGTTGCTTGTTATTGATTGGTTTTCAGGATGCTGCTTTTAAGAGGCATTTTAGGTGGACCTCATTGCAAACTTTCAAGTGGATGTAATTTACACAGAAAATGGTAATTCATTGAATTGGGATGTTTCATTGCAAGTATTTTAGATTTGACAGACTTCGATTGAAATCAAAATAAGATGCAACTTCTCTTTGATTCCTGGTAAACTTGTTTTGGCCAGAGTCCTGGTGTTTTCAGGGTCCTCATCACAGAGCTAAACTGCCAAGGATCCCACTTTGTGACCAGGGATGATGCCGTGTTTCTAGGAACATGTGGTTTCTTTGAATAACCTGCAAGAGAAGTCTGCTGCAAAGTCAGGAGTTGAAGAAATCCTTCATGGACTCGTCTCATATTTGAGGACCTGCAGTAATCTTCTGTGTCTATCTTTTGAAACTGTCCGTCTTTTAAATATTAAAACTAGGAAAAAAGTATGTTCTATGTGACAGTTTTAAAACGGAAGCCTTCAGTTGATCGGAAATTTGGAGTTTTATGGGGTTTGTCTGCTTTGAGGGCCCAGAAACTGTCTGGTTCTAGTTGGTGCTGTTTCATGCTTTTGTGGATGCCAATTACTATCTCTGTTCCCCTTTCTTTTCAAACTGGAGTTCATCTGATGGAGCACCTCAGGAGAACCCAAACCTCTGTTGCCTAAGGTCTTTAATTAACCCCTTTTCATGTCAGCCTTGACCACAGAGGTTTGCAAGCTGCAGTTCCTGTGTCTTGCTTAGGAAGATTTACATACAGGAAAGAATCTCCTGAAGCTTTTATATTCCTAAACATTGAAATGAACAGTGAAGCACGTATTCTTCAGGGCTCTGAGAAAGTAGGGAGCTGAACTTGCCTCCCAGAAGGAGCTGTGTTGCAGGGAAGAGGAACTGTCCAGTTGAAGTAGTTGGAGCTGCAGTGTACATAGCTGGACATTCCGTTCTTCCCAGACTCTTGTGTAAGTGATCCTTAAAAAATCAAGACTTTTCCTGGACATTTCTCTTGAGCTGCATGATGTGATGGAGGTAGAGATTAGGAAAAGGTTACCCTTGTCTCTTTTTAAATTAAATATTATATTTTATAAGGTAATTCAAGGATTGCTGTATACTCCCTGTAAGAAAAATCTTCTGAACTTTCAGTTGGTCGAGAAAGTAACAGCCACACTAAAAGCTGTGAAGGAAAACTTGGGAGCCACTCTGCCTTCAATACATTGAAATTCTTTTATGGGTGAAGATACTGAAAGTACAGTTGTCTGTTTGAAAAAATAAGAGGTGGTGTTATGCTCTATTAGCTGCCCCACATTGGTCCAAGATGTTTGCGTGCTTGTTAAGATTATGGCCACTGCAGTGGAAGCAAATAAATTTTAACAGCTTAAGCATCTCTCTCACTCATGAATGTACCGAGTTCTTGACATACTCCTAGAGTCAGTGAGTTGGTATGGTTTTGAAATTGAAAAGTTTTGTCACAGAGTTATAACAGTCTCCAGATGCAACTTCCTTAGTTTACATTGTATAGCAGACATTGGAGAGAAGAGAAAATATATAGCAAGTCATCTTCCTCACACCTTGAGTCTTCCATTTGGGTAAGTTGAAGAGTCAAATTCATATGGGTGCTAAGGATAGTCTCTTTTCACAGTGTAAAAGTGTCAAAAGAATATTTTTTTCTGTCTCTGACCTTGATGTGTAAAATGCACTGTAGTACCCTTGTGTACTTGAGATGTTCTCAGGTGTCCCTGACACCTACAAAAAGCCAAATGCTTCGTGCAACTGGTTCTGTTATCTCAATCTCCCACATAGTTCTGCTAGTTTTCCTGTTGCTCCTCTGGCTAGTCTTCTCTCTCTCTCTCTCTCTCTGTCTCCCCCTCTCTCTCTGGTTTGGTTTTTTGTTTTTTGGTGTTTTTTTTTTTTTTTTTTGTAGTCCTTTAGGGTACAGACATTTCAGAGATGTGTCTGTAATGTCTAAGTGGCTTCCTTTTCTTTCCTTTCCCCTTCCACCCCAGTCAAGAAATTCCAGGTGGAAACTCTTTGGTGTCAGTAACAGCTGCACAGCAGATAATTTTTTGCATCCTTAGAGCTGTAATATTTATAACTCCATATATGTAGTTATGATATACATTTACATTATCTTCTGGTCTTTTAAGCTTCCTCAAGGCTCTTCTAGTCTTTCTTGATGCAGAATTTTGCCCTATTTTCTGTTCCTGGTTAGAAATAGCTTCTTTCAACATAAAGAAGTTAAGATATTCTGTTGTAAGTTTGATTTTTAGGAAGTCTGAATATTTTAGAGTCCTGTGTTGTGATTCAAAAATTGTGCTCCCTTCTTTCATCTCTAGGATTTATAATAAGGTGTCAGCAATGATCTAGTCCATCTGGGAGCTTGCATCAATGCTTGGGAGAGCCATATGTGTCTGCCTCAAACAAGGCTATAGAAAAGTGTTCCACTAGCAACCAGGATGTCATCCATCTGCTAGACAATCCTGTAGCTAGTTAGCTTAATGACGTATTTATTTGACTAGATGTTTCTGCAGAGCAGACTCCAGCTTTCCTCCCTGTTCAAATTAATACCAAAACCTCCCTGCTCTGGAGAAAAAAAAAAACCTGCCCGCTCTGGAGAATGTCAGGAAGTTTGTGGCTCGGTGGTTTTGATCTCTTTGTCTCCCTCAGGATGCTGCAGTCCCAAATTCCGAGTGAGCGCAGTGTTGGGAGGCGGCTCCGGCCTTGCTGTGTGCGGAGCCCGTGCAGGGCAGGTGTCTGGTGGCGGAGGGATCAGCACACTGGCAAGGCCAGGGTGACCTGAGCTGCATGGAGAAATCCAATCATGCTGCTCCTGCTTAAGGGTATTGTTTTAGCACACGGGGCTGTGTGAGGATTTCCTCCTGCAGTGGTCAGAGCTGGAATTGTCACAGTAAACATTTTACCTGGCTACATGGAACAAACCAGGTGATTGTTGCACTCAGTGACTTTAATGGAAATGTTTATTTGGGACTAAGGTGTTCACAGTCTTCAACATACACATTCTAGATATTTGTAATCTCAGAGCCCTGCAAAAAGTCAGAGCTCCAGGAATTGTGCTGGAAATACACTGTGGGAAGACCCACTCTGTAAACTTCAGGAGCTCCAATTCTTACTGAGGTAAAATAGAGCACACTGACACTGACTGTCATTGATTTCTTGATTCCAGTCACTCTATCCCACTGTTTTGGTCTTTTTTTGTAGTCCAAACAGGCCAAGTCACTGTTGTAAATTTTAGGTTGATCTAATTTCTCATCTGTCTGTGAGTCAGACTTGAGAAGGGGACAACACAACAGGAGAAATGCAAATTTAGATGAAAATAATGTTTTGTGTTAATGGCAATTATATTAATTTGTGTTGAGGCAATCTAGTGAATTTAATATGAAAAAATGCAAATGTGTATTCAGACCAACCACTGTACAGTTGGATCCATCAGTAAATCTTCATCCATGTCTTGCAAGGGAGTTTATATGCAGCTTCACATGGATTTCAGTGGGGATCAAGACACTCTCGTAGCTTTTTCTGAATGTGGATTGATGGTGCTATCTACTGAGTTTGGTAGATTTTACCTGACAGATGTAAAGTAACAGACGGATGCAAATTCTTAGTGAACTTCAAGGGGAAAAAAAAACCCCAGTAGTCAATGCCAGTCCTAAATACAGGTGAGAAACAGATCATAAGTAAGGCACAGAAAAAAATTTGCTATCTTGCACACTAGAGGCCTCTCTTCTTACAGGTGTAAAACTTTTTTTTTTGTGTGTGTGTGTGAGCATATTAGCAGTTCTAAGCTGAAAAAGTAGGTGAAAATGAAATCAGGATAATTCCATGGAGGAGTGTAGAGATGGAAGAGGTGAATTGTACTCACTTTTGCTTCATCCTCTAATGCTACAAAGAGAATTGTAGAATAATTCAGGTCAGAAGGAAACTTCTGGAGTTCTAGTCCAATCTGCAGTAACATGACTAAGGCTTTTCTGAAGAAACACTTTTGAATCTAGAAATTGTTATTTACATCTTAATTTTCAAAACTTGGTGTTTTTTCATGTGTTCTGAATTGCTTCTGTTTGGGCAGAAGTGCAGTAAAGGTCAAGTGGAAGAAAAGAAAGTATGAAAAAACAGAATCTTAATTCTGAGAATGCTAAGTAAGTGACAAGAAAGAGCAAAGTTGACACAACTCTACTTGCAAGTGGGAAAGAGTGACCATCTTAAGAGTATCTGAAAACTGTTGCATGTGTTTAAAATAAGCAACATTTTAATTTCCTTGAGATGTTCTAAATAATTAAAGAATGTTATAGTTTCCCTTCTGACAAGGGAAACAGCTGACAATTCTTCACTGATATGAACTTATAGATATTTATTTGTATTTCTTTTATCACAGGGCTACTATTCATAGTTAAATAAAATAAAAGCATCTTTTCCCTATCACCTTATAAAAACATAGAAGTCCTCTCAGAGGTAACTATGATTGGTCAGAGTAACATTGATTAAGCTTTTGGAGAGAGAGGGATTTTACATCTTGCTGTAAAGCTTACAGGATCAGAACTTGATTGTTTTAAAACAGAATGAAAAAAGCATTTTTGTAGTTTTCCACAAAAATTACATTTGCATTGGATTGATGCATTCTTTAGTCTTGTATGATACCATGCATAATGAAATTTAAAAAACAATTAGAAGTCATAAAGCTATGACATTTTGTAAATTTCTACCTTTTAAAATGCCTGCTTTAGTTTGATCAAAAGGGTACTTTACAGGAAATATTTCTGTTTTGATGCACTGCATTTTCTGATGGAAAACATATCTGCAGGAGTATTTCTGAGAAAAATTAATAACTTCTTGTTTGGGAAGAGCTTCTTTACTTTGTCTTAGTTACATTTATTTGTTTTGGGTTTGAATTTTTTAAAGTGCCTTAACTTTCTTTGCATTTCCACTGCAAATTTTGGACTTGATTGATTAGGGATATTATTAAAACTCAGTTGTTTTGAAGCTTCATTCTGTTCCATTGCTTCACTCCTCTTCGTATTTGTTTTACCATGTAAGAGAATATATTAATGTATAGAAATGATGGGGCATCTTCCTGATTTCTCTCATGTGTTGGATATGTTTTGTCTGACTCTATCGCTAGAAATATTAATCTTCTTTTCTTAATTTCTTGCATGTACCGACACTTTCATGTGGAAGACCTTAGCTAATTTTTTTTGTATCTCCTACTGCTGATTTCCCAGTTGTGTTTACCTGCTGCTAATCCCATGTAGTTTAATGGAAGGAGATTTATACAGAATCGTTTTGAACCCACTTTGTTTCTGTTCACTTAGAATTGAGACTAATAGAAACCCAAATGAGGTTTTGCTTCTGAAGAGCATGGCACTGGCTATGTCAGGTCTTTGTCCTACTAGCCAAGTGTTTTCCTTCTTCCAGCACTTCATATATGTGGATGAGTATGTTTTCCTTGTCGTTAAATGTTCCTGTGCTGTGATGCAGAAGTGCTGTATTTCAGAAGCAGATTATGTGCTTGACAGCTACTGAAGTAATTAGCATAAAATTGGACTGTCTTATCCAATTTAGTTTATGTATACTAAGGTAGTGTTTTAACACATAATGATAAAAAAGGGAATGTAGGATGGTCGTACATCTTTCTGGAATAATTTCTGGAATGCCTCTTTCTTGGATCTCACACTGGTAGAGTTTTAAGTCCTGTCTTTGTATTTGGATACTCAGAATAAGGGAAAAAAAAGGGATCTGCATAGATATCTGAAAGTCCTTATGTCTTACGCTGAGTGGTTTCTGTTTGGCACTGTTTTGTGGTATAGCCTTTATGCTACTTAAACTAAAAAAAAAAAAAGGCTTAGAAAATAAGTGGAAAAGACTGACTTTAACTTTTGCCTTTTTGCTTTGGTGTGATAGGCCTAAATGCTGTAAAATCCAGCAGGCTCATTTCAACTTGGATCAGCAGGGGCTAAACCTCAAATACCCAGTTAAGGATGGACACAATGTCTCGCTTCAGTAGTGGCTTATCACAGCAAAGTCTGACCTGCTAGACATGGTAGATGATACCAAAACACTGACTTTATTTTCAAGTACTTGCTATTTATTGCTGAAGCAATTAGCCACCTTTTACATTTCATTTTAGCTGTCTGATTGCTGGCACAGTATAATTTTTTTGTTCAAGGTTTTTCATATCAAAGCAAATTACATACTACAGGGTGCATTTGTTTTGTGAACATCACTTTTACAGTCAAAACCTTATATGCTGCTGGGTAAACAAGTCATGTTGTAATTAGGTATGTCTGTGTTCACCAAAACTGTGTCAGCATGTAAAACCATCAGATTAGAGTTTTGATTAAAGGGGAGTGAGTACCATTGTGCAGCCTCCTCTGTACTGGTTTCGTGCCTATGCTGTGAACACTGTATTCCCTTTGTAGTGTCAAATGGTCCTGCAAAGAGCTGGTCATTAAATATATTTTTTTTGCATTTTTTGTAATTAAGAATAATTGTTGAGCAATTATTCATGATGATACCTGTCTGAAAACAGTTTTATCTGTTAATGTTAAATAAAAAACTTACAGATTTTATTCCTGTTTTCCATCTTCTTTTTAGAAGATGGTACAAATACAATATCCCATATAATTGAAAATTACTGATAAAATGGGGTAGAGAAATACAGATAATGCAAAACCCAAACATGCTTATGATACATATAATTATCTTAATTAGCGTATAGAAGAGTTTAAGTGCAAGTTCATGAATATTTGAAATCCACTATGAACTGTGGTAAGGACTTAAAAAAACTCCAACAAACAACCCAACATGAAGTATGTATTGCAGAGGCTTCTAATAATTTTTCAAAAAAATTAGTTGGTGCTCTTCTTTTTGCATGAGCAGCTGTTCGACTCATGCTATCTCAAAAGTTTAAGGAAGGAATAAGATTCCATTTGCTGTCCATTATTATTTAATTAAACTGGCTGGTTGTCACTGTTTAACCTCAGCCAGCGACCGAGCCCCAGGCTGCCACTCGCTCACTCCCCCACCAGTGGGACTGGGGAGAGAATCAGGAAGGTGAAAGCTGGAAAATGCATGAGTTCACATAAAGACCATTTAATAGGGAAAGCAAAAGCTGCACATGTAAGCAAAGCAAAAAGAGGAATTAATTCACTGGTTCCCATGGGCAGGCAGGTGTTCAGCCATCCCCAGGAGAGCAGGGCCCCCTCATGTGTAGCAGGGACTTGGGAAGACAAACTCCATCACTCCAAACATCCCCCCGTTCCCCCTTATTTCCCCACTTTTTATATTGAGCATGATGCCATATGGTCTGGAACATCCCTTTGGTCAGTTGGGGTCAGCTGTCCCAGATGTGTCTCCTCCCAGTTTCCCATGTATCCCCAGGTTCCTCACCAGTGTGGAAGTACAAAAAGCAGAAAAGGCCTTGGCTCTGTGCAAGCCCTGCTCTGCAGTAACAAAAACATCTCTATATTATCAGCTGTGTTCATCACAAATCCTAAACACAGCCCCATACCAGCCACTGTGAAGAAAATTAACTCTGCCTCAGCTGCAGCCAGCACACTGGTCTTGACTGTCGTCTATCACCCAGAACCACCAAGATGACTTCTAGATTTTCCTGTCACTGTTGTTCAGACTATTTCTCAATCCATTTCCACAAATTTTGGGAATCTTAGCTTAGTAAGAGTTTCCTGGGTACCAGGTCTGAATTTGACTTTGTGAATATTTAAGAAACCTTCTTGAGTAGGTAGTTTATGGGCTCTGTATGGGATGCAGGTTTTATGTCATGCTGCTACTGCAAGAAATTTTGTCATGATGGCAGAAAGTGGCAAACTTTGCAACTTGTTTGCTACCAACTTTGCTCTCATTTTCAGTAAAAACTGCAGAAGGAGTCAGACATGAATTGTAAACAGGCAATACTTGTTTCATTGCAAGAGGATAGTTTGGTCCTGTGGTTTGAATTCCACATTAAAAAAGAAAACATAAAACTCCCCAGTGGCCTCTTCCTGTTCCTAACTCCAGGTTAATACTTGTAAAGAAAACAGGGAGAGTAGAAGAGATGGAAATGTGATTATCAACCAATACACAGTAAGGTGTTCTCCCTGATCAGTACTTTTTAGGTGTTTTATTTTATTTTTTTATAAAACATAAATTTCCTCCCTTCTCAGTTCTTTTCAGCTTACCAGATGACTGAGGTTAAATTAAGTGCTTCCTAGATATGATTTTCAGGAAAGCAAATTTACTGGTACTAACTCTGCAGGAGCCCTGTGCTGATATTGATGGCTGGCTCTGTTCATTGGCAAGAGAACGGTTCTCAAGTGAGATTATAACCAAGAAAACGTGTTGACTACTCTCAATACGGATTCTCCTTTTATACCCAAGTCTGTGTTTGTAACTGAAAGTGTGGGATATATTCAAATTTGAACTTCTGTTCATGTCTGTGAGGGGGAAAATGTCCTTATGTTTTAAGTGACTGCATATTGTGTCTGTGCAAATATAGGTCCTCTTGATGTGAGGAGAGCTATTGAACACATCAAGATTTGCGCTGCACAAAGCTTTAGGAATGCTCATCTCGGTACTTTAGGATTTGGGGTGTGTGTGAGAAAAAAATCTGCTTTAACTTAAGGTTAGTAGAAGGATCCCAGCAGCTGGGTAGTCTTTGGATTGTGGCTATTTGAAAGGGAAATGTTAGCAGTGTAATTTTAGCAGTGTTCACAGACCTTGGTGATTTTCTTATATGTTATGCCAGATGCAGAACAAGATGATTAACTTTTCAGGAGGAAACAATCTTCTCTTCTAAAACCAGGACCGCAGGGACATTAATACAATGTGACAATATTGTTTATTGCTCAAACGTTGGAATTGGTGTATTTCGAGCAATCTAAGAACCTTGTTTTATTGTTAGGGATCAAAAACAATGCAATGTCAAATGTTGAAATGCTGGATTTTTGTATGATGCTTACAATGTATTATCAAAGATATTGAAAGAAGCAATGACCATTAACAACAATAAAAAGGAAAAATATATTCTTTAAGTCTTAATATGAAATGATAATTAAGAACAACAACTCGGGTGACTGTAACCTTCCTTATGATGTGTAGGTTTCAACCTATGGTTGGAAGTAAATATAGAAACCTAAAGGAAAAGAAACATTTCTGAACAGATTATCACTGGCCCAGTTTAATGCAAAGACACGATTGGTTCAGAAATTAGAGAGGTTACTTTTCCATATGTTGAAAATAACCTGTGAGGTAAAAATAAAAGCATAGTGCCTAAAAAAGAGAGGTCAGAAAATTTAAATCTGGCAAAGGAGTGTCTGATGCCTTCACTGAGCTGAGGAGCTGTTCCGATGTAGGTATGTAGGCAACAATACTCTCACATCCCAGGAAATGATAATTTGATAAATGTGCCTGTTGTCCAAGAGGACTGTTTCCAATTTGCTGGGTAACTTCCCCATGTATCCCTCAGGATGACATACTGAGGAGGTTATTTGTACATTGATGTTCTCTTCCTCCTTTCCCTCCTTGCCTTTCCTTCTCCACTGGGTTTTGCTGCCAGTGAGCTATTCTGCTTCCCTGCAAGCTGCCTTAACAGGAGCTGATATTGATACTTTCAGGTAGTTTATTCCCAGCTGTTCTTGCAACATATAAATGTTCTGGCTAAGTATTGCAAGTATTTATGAAGCATTCCATCAGAGGGGAAGGATTGCTTCTGATGTTGGGGTTAGGGTATAGTTGCTTTCTCCTGAGTTAAAGCAAGTATCTATTTAGAGAGACAAGGAGATAAAAGGCAGAAGATGACTGCGTAGGGGAGCTGTGTATGCATGGAGATGTACATTATATATAAAGAAAAGAATTAGTCACATGGATCTTTGAAGAGAATAATGCTAGCTGACTCTCAGTCCTTTAGAATATTCTGTGCACAGTTGCCCTTGAGTATTGTTCCCTCTGTCCTTTCCCGCTGTGCTGAATGAGTTGGGTGGCAAAAATGCTTTGGGAAGATGGTTATGCTGTTGTCTCAACCTGTGGCTCATGTAAAGCTGAATGTGATGAGTAAGAGGGAGCACATTACACCTGCCTGCCAAGGAGTTGTGTGTTGTTTTGTCTGTGCACACACAAACAGTCACACAGTGAGGAGTCCGAGTCTGGGACTTGTAAGAGGATATCACATTATTCCATTATGTTGGTCTGCTGTGTCTGGTTTTTTGGTTTTTTTCTTGATACAAAATACTTGTTTTGAGGGAAAAAATAAAGTATAAGGAAAATAGATGTGATTCTAAGGTACTTGGTTTTACAAAAACTAAACTGCATATAGGCAAGGTTTCCCGGTGGTGACTCGTGGGCATACAGGTACCTTCTGAGTTACAGATTTTGGGTGTGACTCATGTTGCAATATGTTTATTGCTATCATGCTTACATCACATAATCAAAATAAAAGAATTCTAAGTGTCTATTCACATTGTTTCTTGATATCAGGCTTGATACTTTTGAGAGCATGTTCCTTCCCCACATTTCTGCATGGAATTATGTTCAGTGCCTAACTGCTGTGTTCCTTTGACTGTCAGTTCTTGGATAAGAGGAATTCATTGCATTATGATGTTTTTGGGGTGTTTTTTGCTGTATCCTAAGATATCTCTGATACATAAAATGCAATTTTTCTCTATTGAAACCTGTACTTTCATCGGTTATGTTACACAGACCGTGCTCTGCTTTGGGGTGGCCATTGTATTAATGCACTGCACGGAATCCCAGCAGGGCAGGAGATCTTGTGTGAGGTGGATTGCTCCTTGAATTCTTCTGTTTCTACTGGGTGGGTCATTCAGAAATATCCAGTCTCCTTGTGTTGATTGCCATTGCTCTGGTGGCAGCCTGGCCTTACCCTCAGGGGATATTCTTATTTCCTGGCTGTGGACATGACCAATCTGGTGACCTTTTGATATTGACTGTTACATTTTGCTGACACTTCAGGCATTTCATAGAAGTGGAAACTGTTGTCTTGACAACTAAACTCCAGCCAATAATAGATAACTAAAGAATCCCGAAGTCCAAATATATAATAATTCTTACAAAATTCAAACTTATTCTTGAGTTTGAGGGCTGACCTCCAACAGAAATATGTTTGTGTTTTAAATCTCTAGCATGAGGACCTCAGACTTCACTGTGGCACAACAATTTTACAATAGGCTTCATCTGTATCTATTTTAGATGCTACTTTTTTCTGTGATAAAAATGTGGGGTTTTGGTGCTAGTTTGCTGCAAAGATGACTCTTTATTTGCACTGTAATATGTGACAACAATATGAACAGTATACAAACTTCTATTATACAGAGTATTAGGTTTTTATATCTATTTTTTCTTTTTCTGTGTGTTTTTTTTTCCTTTTTTTTTTTCCCCCCAGGAGAGCCAGATTAACTCCCCAGCATTTCTGCCGTGCTAATGCTTCTTATCAGAGCAGGGTGTGAATAGACCTCAAAACATGGAACTTAAGTTCTGATCCTCATTCTGAAGAGGAACAGCAATTCTGGCTCAGTATTAAGTCGTTCCTCTGCATATAGGATACTTTAGAGGAGGTAGCATGAAGAATTTGTAGCAGAAATTGTGTGTAAACGTCATGTTCAGTTAAGGCACAAAAACCCAGGAAGGCTCTTCAGTTACCTGCAGAACTTTTCTGGAGTGGAAAGAAGGAACTGTTACACAGCATTAAAGACATCCTCTGTGGGACTGCATTTTGGAGTGGAGTGGGAGTTAGTGTAAATGAGTTTGGACAAGCTCACTTCTTGTGGTTCCATCTGTGGCTTTAAAGGAAAGATTTAACAGTGAGTTCTATTTTTTTAACTATTCATGAAAGAATGGACATTGTATTTAAAATCTCATATGCTGGTAACATCACTATCTGCTGGAACTGTGAAAGACGAGCTC
Source organism: Corvus moneduloides (assembly GCF_009650955.1). Classification (NCBI taxonomy): domain Eukaryota; kingdom Metazoa; phylum Chordata; class Aves; order Passeriformes; family Corvidae; genus Corvus; species Corvus moneduloides. The sequence continues at coordinate 108,674,117 of NC_045476.1, read as the reverse complement.
TGAGAGAGTCCCTTTCATTGCAGAATGCCTTTGTCCATACAATACATCATTCATCTACCATGTAGCACTGGAGGTGATTGGGGTGTGGTCTGACACTACTGGTGTTTGTCTCAGACTGGCAGCCCCCACTTGCTGTGTATCCCTGTTTGCTTTCTACTGTTGAATAGCTAATTGAAACCTTGGATGCAATCTGATAAACCCTCTTTTTGTGGTGTGTTCTTTTGAACCTGGAATGGAGGACTCTTCTGCAAAACCACTGTTGTCCAGAGAAGTAGTCCAAAAGCATATTAGTGCCAGTGTTCTCATCTACAGCAATATGAGTAATCCCTGCAAATTATTTTGCGTAAATTTGCAGAGGCAGGAGGTGCTTTGGGGATGTTCTGCTCAGACTGTGATGCCCTCTCATTTAATTTTGTGGTAGAAAGGCAGCAGATTTTCTTGTAATTTCTTGAAATGTCTGTCTTAAATCTGGTGATGTTATGAAGAGAAAGGCAGTAGTCAAGACCATGAAGCTGATGGTAAAAGGTGGAGGTTTTGAGTTTCCATTCTTTTATTTCTGGAGGGTAACAATAATGTTATTTATTTCTCCCTTGCAAAAGATTTGGAACGAACGAGGAAAGATGATTTCTATGGTTGCTTTCCCTTTTGTTTGAACAGATACAAAAGTATGCATTCAACAAGAGGAACAAGTTTGTCTCTTGAATAGAATTTCTCATCTTTCATTTTCGTAGGTGACTCTTTGGACTGTCAGGATACATAAGACCTAAGTGCCTTAATAAAAATAGCTAGGTTGTATGGAAAAAGTTCTTGAGTCTTCTGGTTATGCTTAGTACTTTAGTTTATACACTGTTAGGACTAGTATCAATCAGTTTGAGAGAATACTTTTTAGATAAAAGGTTTCTATGATATTAACCTGCACAAAACACTTTCTAGTGATTTTTAAGAGAAAAAAACCCCCCAAAATTAGAATGCTGTTGCATAAAAATTAGTATAATATGTTCAAATTATAAAAGACTAAGCATCTGTAGCTGAAGTTGCCTGTTGTTTTCAGTTAATTAAGACTATTAGAGTTGTTTGTAGCTTTCTTGAGTACAAGCTGGAAATTGGACAGGAAATTTTCCATGCTGGTTATCTGCTTTGGGGTGGTTATTTGGGCATTTCTGAGCATGAATTTAGGAAATAAGATGATCACTGTTGTCTCAGGGGTGAGGTCTCACCCATTTGTGCCTATCTTAGAGGGAAGGGTTGACGTGTGGTGGTTGGCCATTGCCGAGGCTGTGCCAGGACAGATGTTGCAGTGCTGTGTTTCAGAGTGGGTTACTGAAAGGGTCTGGATTTAGACTAAACCTCCCAGTGGGAATAGGAAGGGAGTTGCTGTTAATGCAGATCGTTCCAGCCATGCAGTTTGACTGCAGCCCTGCAAGCGGTTGTGGAGGCACGACTGGAGTGCAGGAAGAAGAGGAATGGTCAGCAGTTTGTGGGCTGGGAATGGAGTGGCCAGCTGGGGTGGGAATCTCTCAAACAAGCTCTGCTGCTGAAGCCAGTCTTTCATCCAGCTGGGCTACCCCACAGCATGATTCACTTGGAAGCATCTTGTTAAAGAGAATAAACCGTACTTAAGGGATGGTTTCTCAGCAGTTGAATCTCACTGTTGGCCCTTTGTGAGCACATATGTGTGTGTTCTGTGATCTCGATCTGCCCCAGATGGATGCGAGCACAGAGCTCTCAGTTGTTTGGGGAAAATGCCTCTCAGAGGGTCCTAGGTCCTGTCTGCATGTAAAAAACCTGCAGGAGGTAGCAGGAGGAATTTATAAGAAAAATAACAATAAAAAAACCCTATTTAGAAACAAGGAGCCTTTATAGATTACCCACTATGGGACCAGTACTATAAAAATGGTTGTTTAATTGTGTCAACAACTGTGAGTACCTGGGTTTGGGAGTAAGTTGAGGGAAGAGTGATGTGAAGAATAACTATGGAAAAGTAACTTTCCCTACCATACTGCATGACAGCAGTGGATGACATTTTTTATAACTGACTTAAAACAGATGTAAAAACCTCCCCTTTTGTTTGAGTTCATCTATAAAGTGCCGATCAGTGAATTCAATGAGGCCAGGCTTCCATGTAAGGTACTTGGGATGCAGCTGAAAAGATACATCGCTTCTAACTCTTCCTCCCATGCTATTTATCAACTTTATGCTGCAGGGAGCTGGGATTTGCCAATGCTGGTGGTTTTCAGGCTGCTGAATCCAGAAACCCTTAGATTTCTGCTGTTTAACAGAGGAAATGGCTAAGCTAATAGAATTATTTCACTGTAACTCATCAGGATAAGTTCAGAAAGAAACATTGCCTGAGAGTTAGACCAAGAAAGAAGAAACACAAACATGTTGCTGTAAAGTTATCCAGTAACCTGTGTCATTACTCCCAGTAAATAACAGCACCACATGCTGTCATGTAAAAAGTAGAAATGGATCTGGAATGGCTGGTTAAAGCAGACTTCTGTGCATCTGTCACATGGGCTAATAAGTAATTTGTCTTTGTTCTTGTGTTTATTAAGGGTGGCCCCATCAAAATGTCAATAAACATTGTTAGGAATATAGAGTACCCCTGTGGTTTTGGAGGGATCAGATCCAGGGTGTGTCTCCATCTTCTATGATTGTAACAAAGGGAGAAGGAATACTGAAGTGCAAACAGAAGGTTCCACAGTGCCTTTTGGGTACTGACTTAAAGTACAGTTTCATGTTGAGGTCATGACTTTTTGAGGTAAATGCAATGTAGGAAGAAACTGGCCATCCCTGAGTTTCCTTGGAAAGTGCCAACCCACCCTGCAGCTCAGGTTTGCAGCAGCCACCTCTCTGTAAAGATGACTCGTTCGGATTTGTGCAGTTCAGCTTTTTGTCTTTAATCATACTTAGTCATGTGCTGGTCACTTCAAATTTATTTTTCCCAATGACAGTGAAAGTACACTAATTTTTAAGTATTAAAATGATATCTGCTGTGATGCAGCCTATGGCATTTTCATAACCCTCTGATAGCTAATCTATATTTCCATTAGAAATTATTTCTCCTGTGCATTCTGTTTTTTCATTCAGCTGCATTCCAGTAGTTGGGTAACCTTTCCCTGAAAGTCTCTGAAGCACCAGGATTCTTGTTCACACTCTGCTTCCCATGATGAGCTGTGTAAGGCAACATCTGTGCAGTTACAGAGAGAGCCCCCAAAAGAATACAGGTTGTGTCTACCTCCCTGCTTGTCTTGGCTTGCTTCTCTTCCCTCCTGTGCTTCAGGTCGGTCGTCCCAGTGCCAGTCTGCACTCTGCTTGTAAAACTGGGATCAGGCTCTGAGATACTCTGCAGTGACTGGTCCATGACTGGGTAAGAATTAGTCAGGTTCATTCTGCTGTTAGTAAAACATGAGCGAGGTGATGACTCTAGAGAGAGAAACCATGGAGCTGCTCTGTGTAGTGAAGAACTAGAGAGAAGCAGTAAGTGAAAGGAGAATGAGCAGAGCAGGGAAGAGATTGACTGAGAGAATGCTGGAAGTCTGAGGTGGATGTGGAGAAACGGATGGATAAACCAAAACCTGAAGACAGGAGAGGCAAATTATGACTGAAAAAGTAGAGATACTATTAAAAAATATCCAGAAATGAAGGAACCTTGGTTGTAGGTGACTTTCACCTGTAGATATTCACACTCAGTCCAGGCCTGGAAACTCTCACCTTATGTCTGATGTCTTGCTTGGTTCTGGAGTAGATGTTGTACCCTGGTCTTAGTTCACCAGAGCATTTTGTTCCTTCTGCAATGAAAATAGAGAAGTAAATATGAAGTGAGTACTATGGCTGTGGAGGAGCCAAAAAAAAAAAAAAAAAAAGGGTATTTTCATTTTGTCCAGCCAATGTTGGGTGTTTGCCAAATGCAATGCTAAAAGCAGGAGCCCTGGTGAGAAGGATCACACTGGGGTAGTCTTCTCCAGCAATGGTGTCCTTGCAGGCTGTCCCTCCTTTCCTCTGCTTGTGGCTATTGTGTCAGTTTAAACAGGAAGGCTGGAGAGCTCTTCTCTGAGGCTTGTCTTTACATTGTTCATTAAGGTACTTTCCTAAAAAGTAGGATTGGACTTCAGGACTTTAATTTTGCAGAACTTTAATTGCTCTTTGATTGAATGGCTCTGGTCATTACTGCAATTGTAATGGGCTAATGTTCTTTGAGGCTAAAAATGAATGGCCGTGGTGGGAGAACAGCCGTCTTTCCCATGTCATGCTGTAGACAGACTGCTACTTCTCTTGTCAGCCTCTGATGTAACTTAATTAATTGTAGTGGAATTACTCCTGATCTATAATTAAGTGAGAAGGAAATTGAACTGGACAGTGTGAGAAGTTCCCTGTGTTGTTGCTTGCAATTTTAGAGAGAAATGGAAAAGCTCACATTTCATTACTGCCAGTCTGTCACCTTGAACATGAAATCCTTCTAACTAAGCACTGTTTCAGAAAAAAAAAGTTATTTGGTATGGTATGTAGGTTCAAGGTTACTCTTGCTTCAGCCATTTGCAAAGTTTGAGTTCCTTGTTTTTTTTTTAATATGGGATCCTCACTAGTGGGAAGGTCATACAAAGACCTGCCCACTGACATACTTTGTCTGCCTTCTGACTTTTGGATTTGCTTTGTCACATGGGGACACTGTGTTTCACGTGTGGCTGGAGCTGTTATGGGTAAAATTCTTCTTTTTATCAGGCACTCAGCAGATTTTTTGCTACTTACAAGAAGTGTTACACCACAAGAACCACCAGTGTCCATACCAGTGTCACGAGGTGGTGATTATATTAAACTTCAGGGAATGTTACAGCGGGGAAACTGCAACACGTGTATCAGACAAGGAGGCCCGTGGAAAAGAAATATATATGGACCGATTCTTGGTAGATGTTTCAGAGATGTTTATTTCTCCAGCCGCATGGCCGGAGCTCTGCCGAGGAACTGAGGCAATCACGGGACCCGAGGCTCCTTGCCCGCGCAGGGGAACACAAAACAACCAATGGGAACGAGGCTGACCAGGGGCAGGGAAACCCCGTGTCTCCCCCCAGGGCCCCTCTCCCAGGTCCCCACGGCAGGGGGGAGACCCCGACAAGGGAACACAACCATTTCTAGTATCCTTGGTTGGATACGTGGCCTTTACACAGGAGCAATGCAGCTCTGACAGTGGAAGCCTCCCATTCACATTTGAGGTTAATTATAAAGAAGTGACTGGAAAGAAATTACAGAATATCTGCCATTCCTCAGGGCTTTCATGAAGCTTGTTGTCATCAAGAATATGCCAAAGGTAGTATTTCTCTGTTCATTTTTCAGGGACTCCGTGTGTTAGTTTTGCTCTTCTTCTTGGACATCTGTATTAATTTTCCAAGTTGTTTTGTGAATCTTGTATTAGTAGTCTCCTTTTTTGATAATATCAATAAGTTTTAGTACTCTTTTTCCCCAACTTGAGAACTGTAATGAAAATATTTTATCTCTGTGAGGAAAGAAAGTGTATTTGGCCAAAGATTAAATAAAAAGGTAACTTTGAGGATATGTAGTACAAGTTAGAGCTTGAAGAAAAATAAATACAAATGACCAAATCTGTTGTGCCTATCCCAAAATACTTGATTTGTTCTGTATGAACTTAATATTTTTTTTTTTTTTTAAGTTTTTGGAATAATCAAGTTGCAGCCTTACTAACATTTCTCCTTAAGGTTAAAACTCTTCTAATAGAAAGGAAGTTGAGCTTTAAACTGATCCTTAGCTTCTAACTTTTAATATTTAAAATAATTTTTAGTGTGATTTTTGGTATAGGAACTTTTCCTTGGCTACACTGTTTGCCACACTGATCTTTTTGCACAAGCTGATACTAACTCTACTTGATACAAACCTAGGGAGAGTAAATAATTACCTGTATGTTGCATCTCCCAACACTCGGTTTTGGAAACAACAAAAATACTTTGTTGATAATTCCTTGAAATTTAGGCTTTTTGCTCAAAAATCAGCTGCAAGGGATACATCCAGGCTGGATGGGAGAACTAGCAGAGGGGACAGATTGCATGATCAGTTCAGGATCTCAATCAGTTCTGGTACTCCAATTTTTGGGAAACATATGATCATGTTATAACATCACTGAGGTGAAAATGTGAATTGTCTAAAATATAATAGCAATCTTTTTGAGGGTGCAGTTATTTGGAAAACTCTGTATGTGTCTTTATACACATAGTTAGATGGATGTACTCTACTCTGCTCTTGTGAGACCCCGTCTGGAGTACTGGGTTTAGCTTTGGGGTCCCCAGCATAAGAACATGGACCTGTTGGTGTGAGTCCAGGGGAGGCCACGAAGATGGTCAGAGGGCCAGAGCACCTGTCCTGTGGAGACAGGCTGAGAGAGCTGAGGGCTGTTCAGCCTGGAGAAGAGAAGACTTCAGGAAGACCTTAGAGCACCTTCCAGTACTTGAAGGGGGCCTGCAAGAGAGCTGGAGAGGGACTTTTTATGAGGGCCTGTAGTGACAGGATAAGGGGGAATGGCTTTACACAGAACGAGAGACAGTTTAGATAAGATATAAGAAAGAAGTTTTTTACAATGAGGATGGTAAAACACTGGGAGAGGTTGCTAAGAGAGGTGGCAGATGCTCCAGCCCTTAAAACATCCAAGGTCAGGTTGGATGGTATTCTGAGCACCCTGATCTGGCTGAAGATGTCCCTGCCCATGGCAGGGGAATTGGACCAGATGACCTCTAAACTTCCAATACATAGCTATTCTATGAGCCTATGATATATCCTTATCTAAAGGCTGTTCCTTACTTTTGGCTTGGATAAACACATTTCTGTGAGAGTGATGGAAAAACGGTATGTTTAACCATTCACTGGGTGCTGCAAATTTTAAAATACATTTTCTGATAATAAAGTGTATTTTTGGTGGTGTTTATATGCTGCCACAGAAGTCTATTCCCATATTTTCTGTAGCTGTTATCAAATGTTTGAGATTGATATGCTTGGGAAGGTGCTGAGGGTGCCATAGAGAAAAATAAACTTGTGATGAAGTGTCTGTGCCGCGTGGTTAGAATTTAGGTTAAGCTTCGTAAAATTTGGGAAATGTGTGCATCCTGTCTAGTGATGTGAGCGAACAAATAAATAAATTTCCAGTTATCCTCAAGGCAGATCCTCAGCTGTTGTAAACTGTCACAAAGCAAAGGATGTTAATAGAGATTTGATTTTATTTCTCTAATTAGTTGAAAATCAGAGATGCTGCTGTGGTGTCTGATCTAATCCCTTCTTTATTAAGGAATTCTTGGTGTTTAAGAACTGGTAGATGAGCATATCCTCTCACTGAAGTAGTGATTCTCACTTTACTTCTACCTTTTCTATACCCTGTACAGAAATATAACTTTTCTTCCTGGTTTTTTTTCCATTGGTTTATCCTTTAAGGTCACACTCAGCTGACTTGGTCCAGAATTGCTGCTCAAGGTCCATAAAAAGAGAGGACAGCCCTTTTGTAGAAGGGAAATAAAGAACAAAATCACTATTTGACAAATATAGAAAAAGGATGCGTTTTACATGTTAGGAAAACATTAGATGCTACATGTAAACGTGGAATTTTTTTTTAAAGGATACTTACTGTTGTCATTTCCATTTTTATTTATTTTTCAAGTTTTTATGCCCAGGCGATTTCAGACAGCTTCTACATGGTTAAAATAGTCTAGACTGTAACTAAGACACCATAGATTAGTACTGGCTAAAGATTCAGTTGTGGAAGTTCATCTAGGTGACCTTATTTTGTCAGAGTTTTTGGACTGCAAATGGCTAATTTTGACTTCCACACAATGTCATTTGCTGTTATCTTATTCCTAGAAAATGATGAAATTATAATTTTGAAATGATCTTCTAAACGGTATTAAATGCAAGAGCTAAAAGTAGCAAAGGGAAGTACTGTATTAGAGTAATTCTCAATAAAAATTGATTCGGAACAAAACCGTCCTTAATGATAAATGCCGTTGGAAGATGACCTGTGATTACAACCCACAGTTTTGCTGTCATTTAAGCTGGAGGGGACATGTGTTACTGCCTTGCTCAATTGATGAGATTGGATGGATGATTGAATGATGAGACTGCAAGCCAGGTCTTTAGCTTGTCAACTCATGCCTAATTCACAATGACAGTGTGCATGGAAGGCAAGTGTCTGTATCCTGTCATATTTAAGCTTCTAGTTACAGCCTTCTTTCTGTTTAATGCTGTGGATGCTCCAAAACAGACTAGAGAAGGAAAAGATGGCTGTGGACAGAAATTGACAATTTTTGTATATGATGCTTACTTTTTTTGCCCTCCCATTTCCTTCTTTCAGTGTTACCATGTAGAAATTAGATATTGAGGAAGTGTTATCCATTAACAAAAATATTTAGCTGTCTGGAAAAACAGTCTGTGTTTTTATAAAATACATTTTCAGTTCACTGCCTGCATTTGCAGTTTCCAAAGCTTTTTGAATCTGCTATTTTCCCTTTTTCTTGGGATTTTCACATTTCTTCTGTTCTTGCCCCTTCTCCCTCACTTGACTCTCCATGTCATAGATGTTTCTATCACTGGGAGTTGTGTTGGTATAACAGCAGCAGTTAAATTATCATAATCAGTCCTTATTACTGACTAAAATGCAAGCAGTTCCATATACTAAAGCTGCTGAAATCTGTCTCGTAACTTCTGTTTCCTTATTGTATTGTAATGATTTTACCCCTGCTGCTTAACAGAAGACTGGTGACAGGAAAAGGAAAGTAGCTGTCTGGACCTGTTTGTTAAATGAACATCAAAAAAATGCAAGTCGTTAAATGAACATCAGAAGAAGCAAATATGAAAATGATGTGATAAGAGAAAATAAAGTCTTGCTAGTAGGTTAAAACAATTCAGATGGAACTCGGATCTTCTAGAAACTGGTATCATTTTAAGATCTATGGTTTAGATTTTTGACACATACTGAAGAATTCAGATGTGGTTACCAGTGTATCACATTTCATGTTTAGGTGGTTTTAAAAGTAAAGCTCTCTAAGATGAAGCCACTTAAGAGAAGATACTCCATGTACATAAAACTACTTACTTTCACCCATGTGGTTTGATTCCCTCTATTCCCAGTGATTGTCACAGCCTCACTGTCAGAGGTGACTCTGTTGAGTTGGTTCACTCACTCTCAGTCAAATGGAGTTACCATTCTCCCAGCAGTCAGTGGCAATAGGTTGTAGGTTTTTCCTGTGATAGCTTCTGCCATGAGGCAAATACTAGAAAACAGTGTAAATTGTGTGACATTAACCAAGTCTGAGCCCTAACAAGTCGAGCAGGTGCTGCCTGTGCAGATGCCCTGTCCATGTCTCAGAGGAGCGATTGATCCATGAGCACCTGCGATGCCAAGTGCCCTGCGCAGCCAACTGGGGACTCAGGCCCCTCGCAGCCTCGGCCTTGCTGTGATTCGTTAGGCTGGTTCCACAGTTCTGTTTTGCAGGGCGTGTTATGTAAATCATGTATATTATTGGTTCTTTAGATTATTTGTGTTTGCTCCAGCTGGATGAGTAAGTATTATGCGGAAGATTTGGGAGCTTGCATAAGCTGCAGAACTTAGAAACGTGGTGAAGTATCGTGACATAGTGGATGGGGTTGTCACAGCACACTGTGCTCTCTGTGCTTGAAACTGCCTTAATGCAGCTACACAGGGGAAGATTAGGCACATAATTGGTAAATTCCTTTTATTTTACTTTTTTAGTGAAGTGTGTAACTTTTCTTCTCTGTCTCAAAGAAGAGTTTAGCTCTGGACACAACTGTAAATACATGCTCCTTTCTTCTTTGGAAGGTGGAAGTCGCAACGTGTGACACATGACAGTCTCTGCTAGTCATGTGTGACATTCTATATGCATGTGTGCCATTACCTATATATCAAATACCATAACCGAAATGACTTGACACATAGGTTTTAAGGAAGCATGAATACACTTTTAATTAAAGGGGTGCATGGGGTCAAATTAGGACACATGCTGTCAAAATTGTAGAAATGTGGACAGTTGAAATGATTGCGTTTGCATTCAGCTTGTTTCACTCCATATTAGTAAAATGTACAAGTCATGAGATGGTGCTGTGACAGCCTGATTGGAAAAGGTATTTGGGAGCAGAGTAGGAGGAAGTGTACAATATATATGATGTACTATGCAGAATATTGGTAATATATGCATATCAAATAATTAATATAGTCAAGTGTACAGTGTAATGGGAGTATTTTTTATGTGCTGAGATACAGTTGTGTTAGAAATTTGCATAATAGGTGCACATGGGAGAAATCTGGAGTTACTGCAGACAGTTTGATAAGTAGATATAGTTTTTTTTCACCGTTTTCTTTTAAAATATTTTTGGTTGAGTATGTTGCTTTCTTTGCTTTTGCCTTTTTATTTAGCGATATTTAGTTAGAAGTGTACAATACACATGTGAACTGATTTGTTGTCAGTGTTTCTATCTCAGAGTGCATTGTGTAGCTCTTGAACATAGCCTGAGTTCTTTTTGGTAAAGTTGGTTCCTTTTAGAAGGTGTTCAAAGCACAGGGTCCTACACATCTACAATGAGGACTCTTGAAAGAAAAGCTTGTTAAGTCATAGAATCATAGAATGATTTGGGTTGGAAAGGACCTTGAAGGTCCTCTAGTTCTGACCCCTGTGCTGTGGGCAGGGACACCTGTTGCTCAAAACACCATCCAGCCTGGTCAAGACCCAGGAGAATGTGATTCCCATTAGGGCTGGCTTCAGTCTATAGAGCTGAGACCTTTGTTTCTGAAATGATTTTGGACTTTTTGGGGTGGATTGGCCCTGGCTGGATGCCAGGTGCCCACAAAGCTGCTTTGCCACTCCCCTCTTTGGCTGGAGAGGGGATAGAAAATATGGTGAAAGGCTCATGGGTTGAGATATGGGCAGGGAGAGATCCTTCAGCAACTGCCCTCAGGGGCAAAACAAACCTGACTTGGGGGAAGTAATTTATCACCAATCAAATCAGAGAAGGGTGATGAGAAATAAAAACTGAATCTTAAACACTTCCACCCTTACCCCTCCCTTCTTCTAGGCTCAACTTCACTTTTGTATTCTCTACCTCCTCCTCCTCAGTGGTGCAGGAGGACAGGGAATGGGGGTTGTGGTCCGTTCATCACATGTTATTTCTACTGCTCCTTCCTCCTCAGGGGGAGAGCTCCTCACACTCTTCCCCTTCTCCTCCAGTGTAGGCTCCTCTGTCCATGCATCCACTGGTCCTGCCAGGAGCCTGCTCCAGAGTGGGCTTCCCACAGCTTCCCTTCTTCTTTCAGACATCCGCGTGCTCTGGGCTGAGGTTCCACCATGGGCTGCAGGTGGCTTTTTGCTCCATCATGGTCCTCCATGGGCTGCAGGGGCGCAGCTGTGTCATCATGGTCTGCACCACAGCCTGCAGCACAATCTGAGCTCTGGTGCCTGGATCAGCTCCTCCCCCTCCTTCTCCACTGACCTTGGCATCTGCAGGGATGCTTCTCTCACATATTCTCACTCACTCAGGCTGAAATTGCACAGTTTTCCCCCCTTCTTTAATACATTGTCACAGAGGTGCTACACCATCACTGCTGAGCTCGGCCTTGGCCAGTGGTGGGTCTGTCTCAGAGCCAGCTGGCAATGGTTCTGTGAGACACAGGGGAAGCTTCTGTCAGCTTCTCAGAGAAACCACCCCTGTAGCCCCTATGCTACCAAAATCTTGCCACAGAAACCCAAAACAGACCTTAAAAAAAATCAGTAGCTTTAAGCCTAACTGGGAACAGGATCATAAACTGGTAGAAGAAGAGACTCAATGTATGTGTAAAGATACCTTAATTTATATTCTTCATGCCTACTTTAGCAAGGATTAAATAGTAGTCTGTTTGAAAATTGGTGGTGAGTTGATACCTTTGTTTTTTGTGCATATATAAGACAACACTGGAGTTACTTGTTGCACTATCACTGTTCTATGCGAGCAGAATACACGCAGTGTACTTGAGAGATCTTGGAAGTTGGAGGATTTTATGTAATCCATCTAGTGTACTGGTATATTTGTGAGGCAGGAGTATTTTTGTCCATCTGTGCCTTTCTATCAATATGCATTCTGTTTGTATAGCACTGGGCCAAAAAACGGAATCTCAGAAAATTGATATCCAGAAGTGTCTATTAATATCCGTAATTTTCAGGTGTATAAGCTACTCTGTGCTTCTGGAGGCATTTATTAGATGTGTGAAACAAGTTCATATGTAAATTTACATTTTGTAAAATAAACCCCATGTTTCTTACTTAGTATGGCATACTACTTAGTAGTACTCGGTTGCACTCACAAAATTTAATCTTCCTTCCTGTGAGCTTGTCTACCTGGTTTGATTTCTAAATATTAATATCCAGTGCCTCGGTACCTTCTTAGAAATAGCAGGCAACAGTTCAAGGTAATAGGCACTTGCAGCCCTTTTTTACTGGACAACTGAATGTATTATTCCATGTCCTGTCCATAGAAGATTTCTTCTGCCCATCAGGTTCAGATCTAGTGCTGCAGCTCCATTCAGGTGGGCCAGACGGGATGGTACAAGGATTTGCTTCCCCTTTTCTTTGCAGTGACAATGTAAGGGACTGGTAAGACTGGTCAAAACCTATTCAGTCAGGACAACTTGTGTCCTGCAGGTCTCTTGTGCAGCCTAGTCTTATCCTTCTGTCTGTCCCACCCTGCTTCCATCATACTTCCTTGCAGGGTTCATTTTCTAGATTAAGAAACAAATGCTATATCTTTTAATCTCTTAAATCCCTTTTCTGTTCTTGTTTAATAGATGGGCTTAGCACTATTTCTTACAGATGCAGTGAAACACCCTGTTGCAGCCTCCCCCTTTGGTCACTTGACAGCTCAATTTTGCCTCTTCTCTTGCAGAAACCCTGCCATGATTGCTGCAATCAAAGGCTGCCTGACTTCTTGTTAACACAAGTGCATCACAGTTTCAAACTGTGCCTATATATTTGAGTTACAGACTTTTTTTCAGCAACTCAAGAGTCTCTAAAGGATAGTGAAGCAGCTTTCCAAACAACGCCAGCAACAAAGCTTGACTGGATGATCCTAGTAGATAAAGTAATTGGTCTCTCTGCAGTTTGAAAAGTCTCACGCAAGTTTGAAGGCAAAGGGTATTTCCTGCTTAGTCTCGCTGTTGAACCTAGTAAAGAATGTAAATCTTATAGTGAGGTTGCTTTTTTGTGGCACATATTTGCCAAGATAATACAACTGTTTGACATTTGTGTGAAGTATTTAATTAGCAAATGTTTTTAGTTGAAAATGTTTTTAAATTGCGTAGATAGATTGCAGGTGAAAGCTCAGATGAGTGAAATGCATTATCAATTTGCTCCGCAAATCTGTTTCTAAAATTCTGAATTTTAAATATGTTTTAAGGATGAACCAAGAAGCAAGATCTTTTTTGGTTGTCTGGAACAGCCTCTCCCATTCTTCTGCACCTGGACTCTTCTAATCATCTTCTTCCTCACCGTTATTTCTTTTTTTATCCCCATTGTTTGAGGATGGTTTGTTTTTCTCTCAAGTTGTGCTGTAAGTGCTTTGTGGCATACCCTCTTCTGTTTCTCCATAGCTTCCTACATGTTCTCCATACACTCCTCTCCTTCCTCTGCTGGGGTATTCTGGTGGCAGCTCCCACTCATCACAGCTGCTGCCATTTTCCCTACATACTGCAGGAAAAAGCTGGAAGATACCAGTTTCAGGACTACCCATGGAGCTTGCAAATTTTGGTCTCATACATATGATGAATGAGGTTTGAATTCAACATCAGAGGTAGGGGCCTCTTGTGCTTGAGGTGAAAGACCCAGAGTTGTCGCATGCAGAGCAGTGCATCCCATGTGGACTGGCCCCTGGGGTCAACTCTCATGTCCAGCTGGCTGGCCTGGAGTCTGTGGGTGTCAGGGTCCTTTTATTCTGCTTTGGGGAATGGGCCTGGTCACTGGTGTTGGAAGGCACTGGCCAGTTGTGCCAACACATCTGGCACTTGCATTCTGAAAGAGCCATTGCAGGGGTGTGGATGAGGGCTTGCCTTGGTTGTACTGCAGCTGTGTAGTGGCCTGGTGTGTGGAATGATCCAGTGCAGCCGCTCTTTTGGCATGAGTAGAGCACAGGACGGATAGTTCTGCTTCCTAGGGAGGCAGATACGTGAGTTCTAGGTTGTGTGGAAGTATCAGTCCTTCTGGAGAGAGGAGGCCCTAGAGATCTTGGAGCCCTGGGTCCTACTCACAGTTCCTCCCTACAAGGAAATTTACTTTGTCAAGAAAGGTTTCTCTTGCACAGTTTGAGTTTTTCCCTAGCATATGGGTAGGTAGGAAGAGTTTGCCAAATGTGTTATAGTTACATAAAACATGCAACATCTGACAGATTCGAAAAGGGGTATAATAAATGATTCCTTTACACTCCCTCTTCAAAAAAGCTAAACAAAATGGTAAACAAAGCCCATCAGATTTTCTTTCCCATTTATGATGTTCTTTATGTTAGTGTGGAAATTCGGGCAGTTAGCATGGGCTAACAATGGCTGAATCTATTTGAGAGCTTTCTGCTAGGCAAATACTGCACTATTTCAAATTGCAGTGTTCATTCTGGTTTTATTCGCTATTGCTATTAATACCTGGGTATATGTGGGACATTATTTCCGATATCTCATCTCCATTTCCAATTCTGCATCTGCTATGACCCAGAGATATGAGAGGCTGCTTGAAGTTCTTAGATTTTTTTGTCTCCTTTCTCCCCTGTCATTCCCATTTTTAAAGTTGTACTAGTTTTCTGAAGGATAAAGTGAGGTTAAAAAAAGAAGTAGAGTTGTATTTAGGAGCAAGGGATTATTTTGCTTTACTGGAAATATTTAGCCAAGTTGGTGGTTTGGAAATATTTTCATGAGAACTGCTGAGCTAAAAGTTACTGAGACAAAATTCCATAAAAATAACTGTGAACTCTAGTTTATAACAAAGTCATTGTTGGCAGCCTTCTGTTTAAAAACTTTCCATAGCTGCAAGAAAGACAGACTTATGGATCAAAGTGATTTGAATTTTTTTTGGCAATTAAAAAAGTTAACATTTGGATTTGAACCCCACTGTGACTAGTTCATTTCCATTCATTTTTTACCCTGTATCCTTAATAAGAATGACACCAAGGAGCAGAGGATGGGAAGAGACACTTTTTTCTATTTAAAATTGGTTCCGCAGGATGGAAATTTGGCAACAGACAGGGAAACTAAGCAAATCTGTTTACAGAGCTCTCTGCCTCTCTGTCTAATGAAACCAACAAAAAAGCTCAAATAGAGATTTTAATGATGAAGCCACACTTTGTTGAAATTTTCCATTGTGCTGTTTTCTTGGTCTTTTTAGCTTGGTGATGACATAATTATTTGGTGTGAGGTGTAATGTAAATTGAGAGTCTCAGCACCCATCTTGTGTCCTGTGCTCTTCAGAGCTTCTGGACATTCTTCACACTAACGAGCCAGGTACAAAGGGTCCGGAATTGATGATATCAAAGAAGCTGAGGCTGTCACAAATAGCGCTAGGATAAATGCTAGGAGAGAACTTTTATGAGAGGAGTCATTGCAGGTTTCAGACAATAATTTAAGGGTTGGGCTGTGGCTGCTGTTAATGCAGGAACACATGGGAGTAAGTGGAATCAGTTTCCCATGGCTAACTCCTACAAATCATTGTCATAGCTTCAGGTGGGTGTACCCATGCCCTCTGTGGTAGGCTAGCAGGAAACAGCTGGGTTGGGAGTCTGGAAAGACACTATTCCCTGCACCATTAACTTAATGATCAGCAAAAATGGGCCAATAGGGGGATGAATATTAGTCAATTAATCTACTAAAGAATAGTAGCAATTTGTGTAAGATCAAGGAGAAAACTTGGGAGAAGCTGTAAATTGCTGACTCAGAAAATTTTCTGTTGCTATGCAGTTGCTGGCAGTCCTACACATCTGGCAGACAGCAGGGAAATACTTTAATTTTTTTTAAAAATATTTGCTTTCTTTTTGATCCTCAGGTTAAAAATTGTTAGAAAATTGAATCAAGTCTTGTCTTCGCTGAAGAGTTACAAGAGGAGAAATTGCTGTTGTTATGCTTGTGCCACTTCTTAGTCATAGCCATGTATAAAGGAGAGACAGATAGGTGTTAGTTTAAATTCCCTGGATATATGGGTTCAAAATAAGCAAATGCTTATGGATATTTTTTTTTTTTTTAAAAATCAAGAGGCAGAAAATGATATTACTCTGTTCCCTTACATCTTGTCTGGAAAGATGTAGAATTTGTCAATAATAAGGACACTATCTCCTTCATAATGCAGTATTTACAAACATGTTACCAAGATGAATAGCAGCTCTGTGGGAAGAGTCAACTTTTCTTTTGTGAAGGGAAATACCACCTTTCAAAGTAACTGAAGCCCTCTGAGGGGGTGAACAAGAAAGATCTGGATGGCATTCAGAGGTGTTTGACAATGTTCTATGCCAGACAGAAGCCAGCAGCAGTGCATAAAGGAGGGTCATGTCATGGACTGATATGTGGGTAGAAGATGGGAGGAATAAGGTAGGAATAAGTGGTTCTCAGTCACCAGGGTAGTTGGACTGGTTGATGCATTCAACCCATAAATTATACACTGGAAAGGAGCTTGTTGATGAAGTGAGAAGGTGTGCTGATGGTAGTAACTTGCTCATAGTAGTAAGGTTGAAGTGAACCATAAAGAACTGGAGGGGTGACTGACATGGCTGTGTGACTGAATAGTGGAAATGCAGGTAAAATTCAGTGCAGATAAATGAAAAGTGGTCTACACAGGGAAAAAATAACTGTGATTCCGCTAAAAAATGGTGAGTTATGACCTGACTGTTACCATGTGTGAGTCAGTTACCAGGTTATGACAAACAGCAGTGTAAAACAGGAGCTCACTACTCTACACTGATCAGAAAAGCAAATCAAATACTAGGACATATTAATAAAGGAATAGAGAATTAAAGAGATGGTGTCCTTGTTGCCACTGTGTATGTTCATGGCTTACCAGCATCTTGTATCATGTGCAGTTCAGGTCCCTCAGCTCAGAAACAATGTGGCAGGATGAGGAAAATTTGGAAAAAGTAGCATTTTTAAGAGAAGTGGAAAGGCTTATGTCCACAGGAAACAGGGATTCTTTATCCTGAGAGGAAGAGACCTCGGAGGATATTCTTTGGTCTTCAGTGTTGTGAGTGGTGGGGAGAGGGTACACAGGTTCAATTGTTCACTGTCTCTTCCGATGTGAGTCTTAGAGGAGGCATCAAGTAGAGCATAAGCAAACAAAAGTGGGTCTTCTAAAAACACTGTGCCAAAAAGTATTGTATTTGCTGAAATTTTACATGGGTCCATTTTCTGGCTGTAAAGGCTCAAAAAAATAGTAATTTTCCCCCCTATAATTGTGTGTGTGATGTAATGGATAGGTGCACTTTGAAATATTAGTATTAGAAAGATTAGGTTTTTTGTAGTTTTGCAGTTTTGTGCTTTTATTTCCTACAGTACTTACCTATCACCAGCCTATAAGGAGAAGTGAGATTCATTCGTTTAGCTGAATTAAATGGCCTTCCTATACACATAAAATTTATGAAACCCTTTTTTAATGTGTGGGGAAGTTTTTTTGGGTTTTCTTATTCAAGTCTCCGAGCTTTCTTAATTACTTAATAAGATATAGTACCATTACTTGGATTTTAAAAAGGAGTCTTAGATTTAGTTTTTAAAAAATGTCTCCACCATTCCCTTTGGCATTAGAAAATAACCCTCTCAACATGTTTGAGAACTTCAGTTGTGCACATACGAAGAATACGCTAAATTACAGAGGTGTGGGTTAGTTGGCAGTTCTGGATTCTCACTAAGGCTCTTTAGGCACACATGTTGTCAGTAAAGAAGGCAAACTTGTCCTTTATACCTCAAACATTGTGGGTTCTTTCCCATAGCCAGCTTCTGAAATGGTCCTTCTTTAAGGTTTGGTGCAATAAAGCAGTTGCTCCTGCAAAGGAAGCAGAGGAATAATGACAATACAAAGAGCTTTTACCTGCACCTTCCTGGGTCAGGTAAGCTCTGTTTCCTTCTTCCCAAAGTCACTCATCTCAGTGGCAGCAAACGTTTATTTTTGTTCTCAGTGCATGCACTTGCACACCTTTTGTGCAAGTTCCATGTGTTTTATGCCTTCACCCCGCTCCATCCCCAGTGCCTGCACTGTATCCTGAACCTTCACTTGAGATGCTGACAGTCATCCTTGGCAGCCTCCCTTGGCAGGGAACCATGGGCTGGCCTCTGCTGCTTGGGCTGTCACATCCTTACTCCTTGTACTATATCTGCTCTGGGGATCTCCATTTCCTGGACCAGCTGGAGAGCTTGGGTGTGCATGCATGAGCCTCCACTGCTCACTGAACCCTGACAAGGGACGTGTGGTTTTACCCATCAATTTTCCTCACAACACTAGGAGACCTTAATTTGTTTCTACTGTGATGGATGCTCTCTCTTTTAGGAAAACTGTGGTGTTATTTGTCTGTGAAAAGGGCCAGCACCCCTTTTGGTTGTGCAGTGGCTGGTGTGGTACTTGTGCGTGATGGACTGGTGTGTAATATTTTGCTTCTGAAATGAGAGACAAATCTGAGGATGGTCTTGAACACAGTTGAAGAGAAATCACAAATATCAAAGTTTAATGGGAACCCAGGTTTCCTGATGGTAACTTGTTGTGCTAACAGCAGATTCATTTGTTTCCTAATTAATCAGAAGGAGTGTTCTTTTTATTTCAGCCATCTGGTGGAGAGCATGTTGTTTAGCTTCTTGCTACTGCAAATTGGAGCTACACAGGAAAAAGGATGTTTCAACTTCTGTTTTTGGCTTGTTTTTCAAGGTTGAGTCAGTGTAGAGCACGTTAAAACATCAAAGTTCAGCTCTCAAGGACTGCAAAAATTTAACTTAAATTGTCCTTCCTGAACAGAGTGGTGATATTGATGATTAATTGCTTATTATTACTTGTTTTATTCCATGTAATCAATTGTTAAGACAGAAGCAAAATTTCCTTAGTGAACTGTAGAACTATTCTAGGATACCGAATTTGTTACCACTTTGTAGAGAACATTCAATGTCGCTTTTACATTTCTTCATTGGATTAATGTCAAAAGCATATTGCCTGTCAAACAATTTGTCGTTGAGTGTGCCATTAGCTTGCTAACTCCTCACAAGGATTTTAAAACATTGCATTTTTTTTCCCTCCAGAAGTCCCCTTAGCGCAGCCTTTCTTTGGAAGCTATATTGTTCTTGTGGAATATTTTCTGAGGAGCAGTCTGTCCCTATGCGATGTTTACTGTATTTTTGCCTTGCAGCCAGCAGATTTTAGTACAAACTTGCCTGGGGGTGGCCTTGTCCTATTTTCCTCTTAGATGGTTCTGGCATTTATAGAGCTTGGGAGATCGTGCTTCTGAATTTTCCAGTCTGAAGAGCTCGAGCCAAAACAGCAGGGGTGATAGCAAACCTGTACGTTGTTTGGCTTACGGCAGCTGGGCCTGTTTTTCCTTTGACCTAAAGGAACGGCAGCTTTTCTTGTGTTTTGTGTGGAGGAGGGGGGAAGTGAGGAAGAGGAAAGCTACGTGAGGAAAACTGCTTTATTTCTGTGATTGGAAAAAGCAAGCCTTATCCCCACCTTAACAATCCCTCTTTTTGCACCCCTAGCAAAGGTAACTCCAAGCTACGTTCACATGGCATGTAGAGATTTTCTTCGTTCGAGTTACTTCATGAGTACTGATTATTCATAGGAAAAGAGACTGTGTATTGTTTTAATATTGCATTAACATTTTTGAAAAACAAACTTGTTTTATGTTGCAGTATCATAGCCCTTGCAGAATGGTCTTTATATTAGAGGACTCTGTATTAGATGAGGCTGCTTTTTAGTGACATTTCATAGCTTCCCATCAACCTGTATTTTCTCCGTTACATTGTGGGCTCTGAAGAAAAAGTCTTGCCAAGTAGGGCCCAGAGTCTCCACTGGGGAATGAATTGTGGGAATGTATGAAATACCCTGCAGATGGGTGGCTCAGAGGACATAACAACTCTTTGGGTTTGGCCTTGTGCTTGAAGAGCCCTTCTTATCTTTAAACACTGTCTCTGTAGTCATACCCTCTAAGTGAGGTTTCCTGTGGAAATAAATTTCACTGTTCTGCCTTTGAGGTGTCCTAGTCTTGTATTTATCAGCAGAAGTTTCAATTAAGTTTTGCATTTATGTAACAGAAAATTTAGTTGTGCCACAGACCGAATTTATTCCTAGAGGAATGGGTTTGCATGTGATTGTTGGAATCCTGAGATTTTGCATTCCTGGGAAATTGAAAGTTCCCTAAAAAGTTTGTGAGAACAACAGAGAGTGTTGAGGCTTAGTACATGCTTGAAGTGGAACACAAAAGAAAACTGCCTGTGTGTGCCAAGAATTTCCATGGAACTCCTAGTTATTAAACCGATTTAAAAAGCATCATATTTCCAAAGATTGATAAGATTCCTGTTTGTATATCTGCACTGGTGTGGGACAAATGGGTGATGGATCCTGAGCCTCTTCAAGCTGAACATAAAGGAAAAGAAAAATTTTAATCTTTCTCCGTGTTTCAGTAATTTCTCCCTTTATGTTGCTCCATCATTTTTCCTTACAGATATGCATGGATCTCCATGATGCCTGTTGTAGGAGAAACTCTTGTTTCTGCTGTAGTTCTGGCAAGAGATGACAGTGCAGAAGCTGCATGGCTGCTTCTTCTGTGAAGAAGCTGTTGACCAGATTCATAGCGCAAATTCTTATCCAGAATAAGAATTTTCTTAATTGGCAGCTTTGATGAATTTCCCTCCTCCCCTCTTGTTGCCATTTGCAACCCTCTGAGGTCAGTCTTATACCTAAATCATGTTTCATCCTGAAGGGAAGATTATTTGGGCCTGTGAGTGGATGCAAGAAGCAAGGAGGACATTAGAGCAGGTGCATATTACCCTAAAGATTTCTCATTGGAATAAGAAGGGTTAGCAGAAAGTTGGTGCTGTAGAACCAGCATCTCCAGTCTCTCTTGGCTGAAGAGTGTGAATGCCTCAGGCTGTCGGAGTGGGCCAGGAAGGAGCAGAGCCTTTAAAAAAATATGCTGGCTTCAAAATCATTAGGTGTGTTACGTAGGCAAGTAGTCCAGATTTGCCTAGCTGTTCTGTATTTATTTTCCTCTCTTCTTTCCATTCAGCAAGTCCATGTTGCAGTAGGAGGCTTTCTTTCCTTCATAGTCTAATTTGTTACCAACATCCTCACCTTTGCAAGTTCCACTCTTTGTGCATAAGTAGACAGTTTAAATTAGATACATTAAAAAAAAAACCCATAATAAATTCTGAGGTGATAATTTACCTCATTTTCCATTAATAATATTCTTTTTTCAGTAAGGTTATGAACTTAGGAGCTTTTTCTGCTTTTTTTTTTTTGCATTTTGTTCTACAAATCTCAGTGGGCTGTAGTGAATCCTTGTTTCACATCTCTTTTTTTCAATGATTGTCCAAATTCTGAAGGCAAAACACAAAGGCCAGTGTTCTCTCTTGGACTTCAGTACTGCTCCTCATCTCACTTTTGTCACTAAATGTAATAATTCCTATAATTTGTCTTCTGGTAGTTAGTATTTCTCCTGTTGCCCTTAGGAATAGATTTCCTTTCAATGTTAATCTTACTCAGGGAGTCTGTAATCACGACTTCCTAATTTCTCTCTTCTTTTAATGTTCTCAAGAATGTCTTCCTTAGCATTAGGTAGCAGGTCTGGTAGATTTTTTGCTGGTATTAATTGCTGGGTAACGAAGTGCCCTTGAAAGTCAGTTATGTAAATGAGCAGCCTTGAGCTGGCCATAAGAATGATGCTGGCTTGAGTTTTAATTTAGTAATTGAGGAATTGGAACATAAAATGGTTCTTTAAATCTAAAATAGGATAGAGTCATATTCTTTATTAGACAAATTCTAATTGCATGAACTGTATCAGCAGTTTAACATTTAGTTTAGGTGATCACTTTGTGTGCAGGTGAGCACTTTAGATGGTCATTGTTAGATGGTTACTATTAGGAAAAAGCCTTGATTCAGTTGCCTTAGGTATTTTTAGTTGAGTATTCTGAAAGAAATTACTGGTTTGTTGTGGTTTTAAAATAACAAGCGGAGTCTTTCTTGAAAGGTGTTCTTTACATCCGGGTTTTTTTTCCTTTATTAAGTTAGCGATTGTAAAAGTCGCTGGAGATGTGTCATACTTGAATCTCTTGGCTTATTAAAAAGTCTGAGAGTTCTGGACAATGGAGGGCAGGTACCTCATGTCTGTTTGGGTAAAGGTTATTATTTATTGTTACTTACAGTATACGCAAAAACCAATGGATGCGAAGTTATTTGCAAATACAGGCTTGGCAAACCTCCTCTGGAATTCGGAAAGGGTTTTCCAGCTCGACTTAGTCATTTTCTCCCAAATGTCTTGGCATAACTGATCACTCAGGAGTGACATATGGTAGAAACATGCTCTAAGGGACAAGTCTCCCGGATGGCGCACAGCACCACACAAGATAGACAGATGGTGGCTTATTCAACCTTGGAAAAAGTTTAATCCTACATATTGGCACGTCGGCCTGGGTACTGAGAGAGAGGCACACACATGCCTGTGAAATCTGAGGCAAAGCTTTTGTGAGTTTGCTTGCTGTTACTGGAAGAACTAGAAAGATTGGGCTGATACTATACCCAACGAGTATCTGCAAAATTATGGCCTCAATATGCTATCCAGAAAAAGTGATGTTCCCTAGAAAAGGGCAACTCCAGAGATAGCAGAACAATGCAGAGAATAAAATTTGGTGAACTGCTCACAGCTATTTCTAGACAAAAACATGCTTATTCAACAAAGCTGTTGAGAACTTATTCAACAATAGGTGTTGATTAATTGAAGTGTCTAGTAGGAGAAAAGGGTATTTTATGTTTTTTGTGGTTTTAGTTCTGTTTCAGGAGTTGCTACTGGCTTTGTGAGGTGTATTAGCACTTCATAGCAGGGAAACTGTAACCTTTCTCTTTGGTAGGTTCTAACAAAAAGTTACAAATTCCCTGATGGTGAGTTTAAATTTATACCAGAAAATGCAAACTGTACATTGCAAGTTTTTGCGGTTTTTTTTAACTAAGGAGAGGAAATAATGCCTTTCACTCTAATATCTTCATGTTTAAGACAGTGAAGAGAGAGACAGAGTATTTGATGTAGAAAAAGAAATCTGCCAAGTAGCAATTATTTGCTTGCTTGATTGATTGATTGAACTTCTGGAGTCAGGGCCGTTTTCTGTAAGGACTTTGAAAATACTGACCCATTGAGAAAGGATTGCCTGCCAAGCGTTTTTCCCCCCACTTTCTTTTTCTTGTAGATCGCACTCAGCATTCACAACTGGGAGGAAAAGGAAGACTCTTCTGACTCTCTGGACTTCAAGGATATCATCATGTTGTATTGGATGAGCTTAAGCTAGACAAGACTTCTTTCTAAAACACTTCGAGAAAGGTAAATGTAATTCAAACAAACCAATCTTTTTCCAGTCAAGGAATAGGTTGGTCAAATGAATCACATTCTGGTAACATTTCAACCATACTACACCACATCGTCATCTATTGGATACATGTTTTAGGTGTTGATGTGTTTGTATAGATACATATCCATATATATTTCTATAGCTAAACCTTACTAGTAATTTTTAGATGTTAAAAGATTTTGATTTGTCAATCCTTGTATATTTCATGGAAATGTACTAGTTTTCAGGTGAAAGAGGTGGGGAAGGAAGAGGAAAGAGAAGGGAGATTCCCACAGTAGCCAGCATATTGGTAATTACTTGCATGGATGTGGAAGACCCAGTTAATGTTTTTGTTCTGCCTAATGAGTAAAATTACTTGAAAATGAGATCCTAGCTAGTGAACTATAAAGTCAAATGACTCAAGCAGCATTGATTGACACATACATTTAAAATATGGTGTGGTTTGAGAGACCCAGAGGGAGCTGCAAAGGGAGAGACCAATTCAATAACCTGTTGTTTAGGATATGCATTGAAGAAGTAAGAGATGTCAAATCCTTACATTCAGCTGAGGGTGCTCTTGTGTAATATAAAGATCTGCTTACTTTTGTGCTAGTATAAACAAAGATTTGCTCTTCCTGTGGGTATGAATACCTGTCAGGTATTTTTTTGTCACCCTTTTCTTTCTTTTGCTGCGTGTCATTGTGACAAATGCTGACCATAGACAGCCAAGCCTGAAGGCCCACAGTAGTTGTTGCAGAACTAGTGTGCTCTTTCCATTTTATCTTTTTTATCTACTATTACCAATTACTATAGGACTAAATAAATAAAAATTTTAATAAGTCTATTTTATGCCCAAGCACACAGTCAGAAAAATATGACAGACATCAATTTACTCTATGTCTTGACCCTACAAGAGTTTCTCACACACTTCACAGAAGCAGTGAGTATTTTTGTGGCCCATCCAGCCCTCTGTGACAGAGTCCTGCCTCAGTGACAGGAAGCAGGCCTGTGGGCCTTACAAACACCATATATTTGTGAGAGAGAGAGCTACAATCCGATGAGATGATTAAAATTTTGCATATCCATAGCTGACACCTTTTTTACCCAGATCTGAAGTTCAGACTTAGAAATACTTCAGTCCCTTGAAATTTTAGGTCATGCTTCATAGAATTGCTGTTTTCATAATTTATAGGCTAAGTGTGATCATATCATTGTTGAGTCGCTGCGCGTCAGTGTGTGTGAATCAGCCATCTGCTGTCAGGGCTGAGTCTTGTATCTCCCTGGCCAGTGACAGGGGAGGTCATTATACCATGACAAGACTCTGTCAGATGGGAATGGTTCAAGGTAACACCATGGCTGTGTCCAAAATAAAAGCCACTTCTGCGTAAATGACATTTAGAGGACTGAGATGGAGAACGAGGAGTTTTAACAGAGGAATGGAGACTTTGTGAAGACAGAGGTGTGAAGGGTTTGCATGTTTGAGAGGAAAAAAGGCTGGCTTTTGTAGCAGGGTTTTGAGTTATTTGTGGAACCAGATAAGGAATAGAGAAACTGTCTACACAGGAGAAAAGCAGACTTCAAGATCTGGAAGAGAAGCGGTATCTAGTCCTTAGGTCACTGACCTAAGAGTGGTAAGGAAGCAGATACAAAATGCATGTGGTCTTGTTTTATTTTGTCTAGACTTGCATACTTTGTACACTTCCCAAGTGGAGAGTGATTTGGTATTTTGGAACTCGTACAAAGCTTCTGCATGTTTTGCTTCAACCAGTGAATGTCCTGGAAACCCAGCATACCCTCAAGGTTAGATCCTTGTGTTAAACTGGCTGTAAAATTTGGGAAGGATGTGGGTTAGCACTGACGGGTTCCTGTGCCATCTTGGTCTGCCAGGTCCTGTTTCTTTGGAGATACAGTAATCAATACCAAAGAAAAATAATGCAGAAACTAAGAAAATTATTTGACAGGAAATAACTGATTCAAACCGTCAGAGACCAAAGATGGTTGAGAAAAGCAGCAGACACAACTGTATGTGCAGCAGTGGGGATTTTACCATACTAGCTCCTGCAAATTGCTGCCAGGTTGTTGAGAGCTGAAGTTAAGGTTGAGCTGAAACATTAAAAATTAGGACTAAGATACCTTGCTGCAGACCTCATGGAATACTTTAGGCTTATTAGCTGCAGCTGATTCAGAAATGTACTCTCAACAGGTGTAGCCAAACAGGAGGAAAGAACAATTTAAAAATCCTCATTTATGCATTAATCCAGTGGTAGGAAAATGCAAAGTTGTAATTTTCTTCTATACTTCCTCTCCCTTTTTGTTGGGAGAATTTTTTTTTAGGTACTAATTTCTAATTTAGTACTTAGTCTCCTTTCTTTCTCCTCCCCCCCAAAAAATCTCCTCAGACCCTGATGGTTTAAAAATGATACCATGCAGGATTGATATAACTGTGTGTAGGTTGTGATGTGCATTGGAGGCGTGATGTACCTCTCTTAAAATCTTAAAAGCAGGTAAAGCTGAAAACGGCTACGTTCACTTTTATGCTGTCTATCCCCCTTTGTTCTCTCTCCCTCCCCCTTCTGCTTGTGCTCACTTGCTCTCTCTTTAGTATAACACAGTTGAACAGCAGTGAAGTGTAAAATGTGCTTTTGCCAAGGTCAGTTTCTTGTGATTGCTCGCCTGTGGCAACTTATGCCAGTTGCAACAGACTGAGTCTCAGCAGTCCGCAAAGTCACACTGGTGCTTATGCAGAGGACACCCAGTGTAGGTTATAGTAACTGTAGTCTGGAATAGCCTGCGATGCTGCTGAATTTTAGCTGCTTTATTTAACTCTTCCGATCTAGCTTGTGCTTGCTTCAGTGGTTTGGAGTCTGTGCCATGAAACACTGGGTTGTTCTGGTTCTCCAGAGACCCTTGAGGAGGATTTTGGGTGGATTAAATTCTTGTTGTTGGAGGTTGTTTCTTTTCTTATAGTGGATGGCTCAAATTTTAGAATTTCTCATAAATGAAGAGAAGATAAAGCATCATGAATACATGCATCTTGTAAATATTATATAGTTTTTTGTGACTGGCTGATTTTTGGGGGAAGGTAATATAAAAAATGCCCTATTTACATTGACACGAGAAATTTTTTATCTACATAGGAAGAAGTACTATGGAAAATTTTAAGAGGTAGTTTTTAAGCAAGAATTTAAAAGATGAGGAGACACAGTCTTTAAAAAGTGTTGTGCGCACTCATAAGCATAGAATAATTTTTTGCTTAGAAAATAAAAATAATTTTGAATCCTGAGATAAGGGAATGAATGTGAGATTCCAGAACATTCACTTCAGGAGATAAGATTTGTTGGATCCCATTTTGTTGTATACACTGGATTGGCTACCACCATGTGGTACCCAGTGGAAATAGAGATAAGGGACCTCTACTTTCATACTCCTTTCTCACATATGAGCAAACGTATCCCTTTATGGAAAAATGTATTTAGAACAGAAAAGCATGGACTTCCTGTATTGTTTGCTTATTTGTACTATCAGCAATATACTGAATTTTGTTTTCGTTCTGGAAATATTTACTTTTGGAAGGAGCATTTAGCTCTTGAGCTGTGTGATAGTGACTTTGAGGTTACCTGTCTGGCAGGACTGACCAGTAGAGAGGCAGTAGTAAATCTTGGTGATCAACTGAAGGGCTAGAGTTGAACTTCAGTGACTTCAATGAAATTCAAAATTTCATTGCTTAAACTTTATTATGCATTTGATTAATTTTGAAAATATGTGTTGCTGTATTCTCTCCCATGTTTGCTTTGGAATGATTCCTGAGCCACAAGTAAAATAGTGGCTCAGCAATTCAGACTTGTCCTGTAAACACCCTTGCATAAAGCACACAGGAATATTCCTGTTGTGGTCACTGAAACTCCCCACAAAACAAGGTGAAGTGCTTAATCTTGTATTTTCAGTTTAGTCTTGCTTTCAGGCTTGCAAGGAGTGTTTTTCCTCAAGGAATGTGTTACTTGTTGCTTTTTTGCCTACATGGAGGACAGTTAAATTAGTATTTTGTTTCAAGACTGACATTTGCTTGTATGTTTTCATAACTTATATAATTCCATTGCTAATCCAGCCCCTTCCCTTTGCTTTTAATAACTTTTGTATTGGCCCAGCTCTCATGGAAGAATATACTGTGAAAGCTGTGTTCAAGACTTTGTGAAGATTGATCTGTCTACTCCCCTTTAAGCTGGAAATTCATGGTAGAAATGAGCAGTGTTTGGTGTGTTTGTGCTGTGGTATATAGGCCTGTAGTACTTGCAGTGATTAGTGTTGTCTTCTAACTGTTAGAGCAACAGTGGAAGTGAGTGTTCCCTGTAGGAGGGAACAGCTGTACTAGAAGAAGCTAGTCTTCAGTCAGCTGAGAAATGAGCAAATGGGTGTTCTTGGGTGAGGTAATACAGAAAGGTTGCATTGTCTGTGCTTATCAGAACCTGTCACATTAATTTCCTTTTATCTTAAGGACCTTGTGGAAAGGAAAGAACTCTTCAGGCACCACAGTTTTTTTTGGAACATTCCTAATGACGTCCCTGCAGCGGGCTGCTGCTGCATGCTCTGAGGATTTCCTCATCAGTACGTTCAACATGAGTGAGCAGTTGACAGTTGAGATGGAAGAAATCTTCACAACCCCCTGAACCCATTCAGATCTCCGTGCTGAGCTCTCAACCAATTTTTAAAAATTCATTAGAACTTCACTATTTCTCACATTCTCACCTCCTGGATTCCGGGTGATAACAGAAATGCATTGCTGCACACATTAAAGGTAGATGTTGTGGGGGGTTTTGGACGAGTGAGATTCCAGATTCCTTGAAATCTTGCAAGATTCGCAACCTAATTTTTCTTTTCACTCATGGGTAGAGGTCTGAAGGCTCGTTAAGGGATTTGTTCATACAGTTCCTACGAGTTTTATAGGGAGTTCTCCAAGTCAGTGTCCTGGTGAGCTTAAGAACATTTACTGAGCTAAGACAGGTGTGCTGGAAATAAGGATTTAACATATGGTTAGAATCTTTCATAATGCTCTTGCAACTTTCCCTTTCTGAAGGCAATCACTCCACTCTTGTAGAAGTAGTGGAGTGCCTACCTACTCATTGCTTTATTAATTTTATTAGAAACAAACTAGGGAAACGAGCAGTGAATTTGTGTTGTGCAGCAAAACATTTCTCTTTTTTTTTTTTTTTTAAACTCAGTATTTGTCCTGGTTTTCTTGGCAACAGTAGTAGTATCTCATATCATTAAGTGTTCTGTTCACATTCCATGGAGCATCTGAGGACTAGGAGCCAGGTAAAGAGAAGTCAATAAATAAATTTAGACAGATACAACATTCTCAAGTTCCTTATAAAAGCCATTTATTCCAAATACTGCATTAATCTGAGGGAGCAGTAACTATGTAGCAGTTATCACACATACGTCCTTGGAAGACGAAGGAGAGACCAGCTGATAAATCATGGGGGTTTTATTGTTTCCCCTTTTAATGGCAAGTTTATCTTTAAGCTTCTAACAGCTTTTAATAGATCTCAATTTTACATTTCGGTTATGATGAGACAGCATGATTCTTATAGTTTCCTTCATCAGATGGGCAAAATTCAGTGATTAGAAAGGAGGATTAGGAGGCAAGGTCTCTGACAGTTTGTTACCTACAGCTTTGACACCTGAATCACTGCATGGACTAGGACAGTCTATAACATGACTTTAGCTTCCCCATGGGAAATACTGACTATAATTTCCTGCCTCGTGGGTGCATATAAAGATTAACCTCATGGAATGAGTGAAGTATTTATTAATAAGTGGTAGTTACTGATATGTCACCTACTTGTTCATAGCAGTGACATTGCTAAGATATTATTCCTGAGGGGAATGTAAATGAGCACATAAGCCAAAAGACATTCATTCAAGTAGTTTTCATCATCCTATTCAAAAGCATGTGTATTCAGTAGTGTCCATGCTAGTACTTACTGGTTGGATGATGTAAAAATACTAAAGAAAAAACGCCATGAAATATGAAGGGAGAACTCAAGGTCATGCTCACTTATTCTGTCTTCACATCACAGTGACTGGAGTGCCTTTGGTAATCTTCCTTTAAAGGCCTGCTAGCTGACAGTATAGGGGAAGCACCATACATTTAAATCCAGCTACATTTTAGAAGTTTAGTCTTGTTGCATGTTTTCTGCAGTACAGGTATGATGTATGATTAAATTGTGAAATGTCCAATGGCAGCATGGCTTTTTAATTTTTTTTTTTTATTTCTCACATTTTTCATAGCTGAGGTTAAAGATAAATGAAGTATTTTGCCAGTCTGTTTCCAGTGTCAGAGCTGTCATTTGGACTGCAATGAACCTGTGGGAAAATGAATATTCCTTTATATTTCCTTCAGTGGTCAGCATGAAGTATATGAGTGAAGAGCAAGGTCATACAGGGTTTTGAAAGAGGGTTTTTTTAGATCTTTTTACTATTTTATTACCTCCTTAATGAAAAAGGTTCCCTGGTCTTTATTTTTTGTTTCTTTATAGGTTTTTTCTACTATTTCATAGGTGTTTTTTCTACTATACTTTAAGTATTAAAAATATTCTTGTTGTAAATGTCCTTTGGGCCTAAAATGGAATTACTGCACAAAGCCACTGTTTTTGGATGTGGGCTGGAAAGGGAGACATGAGATAAATATGCAGTGCAGAGGAGGGGGAATGCCCTTGAAAACCCAATTTGCTACAAAAGCTGTGGCCCAGAGGTCATTTTTGACGTAGTGCTTAGTATCTGATCTGTTGACTGAAAGGAGTAGTGGTGATCCTTCTTGCTCCTCTTGGTTCCTCTACCATCATCTCATTGGGCTCGTCTTTTTATAGTGTTGTAGTGCAGTTTATCTAAATATTACATTTCAAGAAAAAAAGGGGCAAATTAAGCAGCTTTATTGAATCTCATCTGTTTTGATAAATTTGATGCTGGCAATGACCAAGTTGAGCCCCAGTTAGTCTTCTGTTGTGGTTTCAGTCAGAAAGGTCCTGTTCCCTTTGCCCCAGTGGTGGACACAGAGCTTGTGCCTCGCAGCTGTGTAGAAGACAACTCAGGAATGCATCCCGACACACTCACTGTCCTCTGCAAGATTTCACTGCCTGCAGGAGCTGCTGAAGGTTACTGGTTGTGGCTTCAAACCCTTGTGGTGAGCACACACAACAGAAATACTCAGAATGAAGAGACACAGGGAATTTAATGTTATGCTTTTGTAATGAGAGTTTGAGTTTCTGTCTTATATTATTGATGGAGCTTTTTCTCTCTCAAGAATTAAACCCGAAGCAATGACTTATGAATCATACTTTGTGTCCCACTTACAGACGAGCTTGACTCATCAGTGGTTTTTCTTCAGGCATGATTTGGGGGGAATGCCAGTGTTTTTTTTTCATATGTAGTTTTTAATTATTATTGACTGTGGGATAAATATAGAGCTGAAGACAGTCCAGCTAAACACCTGATTTTATTTAGGTCTGTGCTTCTAAAGAGGCCTGTCATACAAGAAAGTATTATATGATTGCTTAAGAGAGACAGGGGGACACAGCTTTCTGATTCTTCAGTGTTAATATCAAACAAGAACAATAACAAGTGAGTACTAAAAGCTCATTATTATGCTCATAATTTCTTTGACCTGATATTTTCCAGATGTATAAGATATATTAAAAAAAAAAGTAATCTCATGTCTAGAAAGTATCTCCTGCAAATAAAGCCCAAAACACAGAGCTTTTGATTTTTAGATTTTCTTTAAGCTACTGATGATCTCATGATAGTATGCAGATTTCACTCTTCATGTAACTTCTGCCATTCTTAATAATCCTTCTTTTATTGGTAGTGTTATTTTTGGTGTTACATTCATCTTGTAATATAACCAGATGCACAATACTTTCAGTGCTAATTTTGTGGGAATTTGAAAAGCAAAACTGACCCTCTGTAGTGCTTTCTAAGTTTACAAGTTTATAGTAATCGAGACTTAACACATTGAAACACAATAAGAATATTCTCTCTTATTAAGAACAACTATATAGTTTTTTTCTATATTAAACTGCTTTGTACTTACTTTTTTCCTGTAACCAATATCTAAATAGTCTTAATGTCTTTTGTAGAAGCTATAAAAGCTCTTAGTTAGGATTCTCAAAGCCTTTTGGTTTTATTTGCATGCATTTGTTAGCTTCAGTGTCTGAATTCTTACATACAGACAGTAAATTGTTTAATCTGTTCGATATTCTCTAATCTCTCTTCCTCACTATACATTCATTGTCAGAACTTGACTTGAGGGATTTGTTTCATGCAGTGTAGCACTCCTTCCCCAAATTATCTGTAAGATGAAGCTATGCAAGGCATTCCCTTAAGAAATTAAAGTATGTATTTTTCTGCTGTTTATGAAGACTGAAAATCCCTACCTTCACTCTGTGCGCAATCAGTAGGTACTTTATCCTTTAAGTGGAGTGGAATTCTGAACTGAAATATCTTTAATTGATTACTTAAAGGTTATTGGAGCAACTAGAGAAGACAGAAATGTGACAGATGTGTAGGATATTCACATGCACAGTCTGTGGGCAAATGAATATACTGTAGGTAAGAAGCACAGATTCTCTCGGCAGGTACGTGAGAATCCAGACTCTTCTCCTGCGTCCTGTTGGCACGTGGTCATTCATCTTTGGGGAATGAAATCCATGTGACTCAATCAGACTTCTTAAATTATTGGTGTTAGTTTGAGCCAAATATTTCTTTCACATTACACAACAAATGGGAAAACTTTTGTGCCAAGGAAGGAACAGAACTGAATGATAAATGTGACAATAATATTTATTATGGAGCTTTTCACTGACGTGTAATCTTCTCTGATATGACCAGCTCTTAATTGCAGGTAACTTTTTCCTCCTTTCAAACTGACCATCCTTAATTCAAAAAGTAAAGAAAACCTTGCTCTCAAATTCCCCATTTCTGTTCTCTGCTGGAGGCATCCAGTTTTGTTGATAATGATCTAATCTGTTGCATAACCAGAGAATACAGAGCCTGCTGCCATAGCCTGCTTCTTTCTTGGCACTGTTGGAAGGCTTCAAAGAGAGACTGTGTGTGTGAGGCGACTGCTCTACCAGCAAGATCGAGGGGATTAAAGCCTACGTTTAGAAATGGAAAACAACCAAAAGAGAAGCAGTTACCACACAGTTGCAATCCTGAAACTGAAACCAGTCTCACAAGAATGAACTATTTTGAAGCTGAGGATAATTTATTACAAATTGTACAGAGCAGGAAAAGATCATGGATTTTTGAAGGAAAATTCATCAAGATTTTATTTTGTAGTTTCTTGATATGGGGAAGATTATTGTTCAAAAATGGGTGTGTGACAATTACATGCAATTTAATTGATTTTGCATGTTTTTATGCTGCATCACATTTTCATCTTGGCTCCACTAATGTTTTCAATTAGGAAGTTTTCAAATGAAATCAATTGCAAAAATTACTTCAAGAAAAAATAGGAAAGTTTCTGTCCTGGTTTCAGCTAGGGTAGAGAAATTCTTTGAAGGCTGAGTACTTGTTTCAAGATTGTATTTAATGATCTTGGGAAAAATACAGTGGCCTGTGGTGTGGGGGGTTTGGTTTTTTTTTTTTTTTTTTTTGTTTGTTTTCAATTTCATAATAAATGGCAAGAATTTCTCTCCACATTATCCCCCAATGTTTTGGATGAAAATTCCTGATTGTTCAGGAGATACCTAATTTATGAGCATCTAATTTATTTTTCAGTGATATCAATTAATCAAGATTGTTATACCTTGTATTTTAAGTACTGGGTCAGATGTTATTTTATTTTCACTTGCGGTTCTGAATATTTGTCTTTTATTCCATAGGAAAATGTTCATATTTACCTGTGCTAATTTAATAAGCCGTTGGAAATGGGGGAATCTGAGCTGTATGTTATTAAGGAAACTTTCTGTAACGTACAAAGTATTAAGCAAAAGGAAACCACGAGACTTTCAGAGTGCCAACTTAATGGAGTGTTCTCGGCCATAGTCCCTCTGTCCCTATCATTGACTATGCTTTTTACTATGGTTTTTATGGTAGGGAAAATGACAGTAACATGTTTTTTCATGCTCATTGGCTCCCTACAGAAGGCAGGCAAAGGCAAGCTGGAGGTGCAGTAAGCTTACTCTCCCTACTGTCCTTGTTACTGTGCAGTGTTCTGTAGGATGTGCCAGGTTATTGGTAGTGGCTGTGCCTCTTATTCCTGTGGTGGCCTGGTGACTGGCACATGTGTGGTGTTTCTTTTATGCTGTGAATCCTAAGAAAAGCTGCAAATGTGATCACTCTTGATATCAGGGTACAATGCTTTAGTGCCTGAAACTGTTTGCACACATAAATCTTTGAAATATTGTTCAACTAGAATTTTGGTCTCCAGTGTTAGGAACATTCTCATCTTCTTTAAAAGCAGATTCCTTACTATGTATATTTGCAAAAATTTAAGTTCTAATGATACCTTGTCCTGATGCTTACGGGAGACAGCCATAGTTGTGACAATGACTGCTTCCTTGGACTGCTTTGCCCTCTGTGGTGGTCTGTGTTTCGTTAGTGGCTCTTCCTTGTGGTGTGGGAAAGAAGGAATGTTTGGTCAGATCAGACCTTTTGGGAACTCCGCTGTGTTTTAAAGAATATGAGCAATCTGTATCTTTGGAAAGGTGTGTGAGATGTATTTAGAAATTATCCTGAGGGTCACAGAAGGTATTTTCTTTATCCCAAACTACCCTAGACCCCTTCTAGGAAACACCAGTCTTTGAAACTTTTCTTATAAAGTCTGTCTTTTTAACACAGACTAAACAAGATATTTTTCTTTCTTCCTTCTTGAAACAACTGAGTTGTTCTGACTGAAGTTAAAATACTTTAAAAGATTAAGACAAGGCAGAGACTCAGCATGAAAAAATACAGACCAATTTTTAAAGCTTAGCAGTTTTAAGGGATGAGCAGTTCTTTCATCCTTAATTGTAATGCTGAGAGTCAGCTGCATTGATCCTACCTCTTGCTGGAGAAACACTATGACCAATTTACTAATTGCCATAATAATGTTACCTTGTACATGTTAAATAGCTGTTTAATATTTTGTTATATTTTTGTCCTTATATTTCCTTACTAGTAAAATAGATCAGCAGCAGAGAAATTGTATATGCTTAGAGGATCCTTGTCTTGTCCTCTTTTTTGGGTCATTGAAATCTCTTCTTTTGAGAGGCCTTTGTACTTTGTTTTTATGTTGAGAGTATTTTTGACAGGGAGTCAATGCTCAGATTGCAGTTTTAGTTACTATGGAGAAGCTTTCCCACAGAAAAGCTTATGCTCTATTTTCTGAAGACTGAATTTGACCAGCTTCCTCTTAACTTGCACTTCTGAAGTTCATTTTGTACCAGTTTTCTTTAGACTGAAAATTCTTTTGGCTCAGGCATGCTTCCTCTTAGCCTTTGCAATCTGTAGTGTCCTAATGGAAAAAGGAAAAGATGAGGATTGGGACAAAATATATCCTGAAAGCCTGCATATGAGAAGGGAAATGAATGTAGCTGTAGTCTGATTGTTGGGTTTTATTGAAAGAGAGCTATGGCATGGCTGTCTTGGAAGTGAGTTTATTGGAGATTTCTGGTATATACGGATGTATGTCTCTTAGTTACTTCACTTTTGGATATGATTTCCTTACACAAGGTGCTAGATTGTGAGGGTTTCCTTTTTATATTGTGCAGCAGGTAAGAGTTGTTTAAGTTAAAGTTTGTTTCCATGGGAAAAACTTCCTGGGTCTGGGCTGAATGGCAACAACACATGTACTTGGGGTCTTATGTAGCTGTGGGGTTTTTTTGGATACTTTCTGTAGTTTGTCTTTGTGTCTGCTATATTGAATGCTGTTTGAAGAGGTAGCTACATTAAGGTGTAGTTCTAAGTGGCATATGAAGCTGAGAACTTGATCCAGAAATAGATTGTGAAAGGTTCTGAAAGCATTTTATTTTCACCTGATCTGTCAGCATCTTTGCTGAATGAACATTTACTCTTAAGCCCATTGTTCTCAGACTGGTTAGATTGTGTGATTTTTTTTTCACCTCCTCCAATAGGAAGGCATTACTGCAGCCTTTGAAAGGCCCAAAGGTTTGATGGAATTGTGCTGCAGTGCGAGCTTTCCTCCTGATCCTGTGCAGTCACTGTGATGTGAAGGGTAGGAACCTTTTTCTCCTCATCCTTTTATTTCTTTCAAATCACCCAATAAATACCTGAGAGAAAGCAGGCTGTTGGGGGAAAAGATTTTCTACCTAGTAAGAAAAGTTGGAGAAGAAGAGATTCAAAGAGGGAGCAGCTTTCTAGGTTATGCCTGGAGGATTATTCAGATTCAGGAAACACTTCAAAACAACCTCAACATCTTTTCAAATTCCTAACTAAAATAAAGACAGATCAATTTCTCATCAATTATCTATAAATGTGGAAGCATTTGAAGGGCAGTTTCACTGGCTGTTGTCAGAGTCTGAAGACTTAATTAATGCTTTCTGGTCCCATTTTTTTTGAGGTGCTATATAGGATGAGGAAGGAATAGACCCTTTATAATGGGTCTTAAGGTTTCCAAAATTGGAAGAACAACAATGTTGTCAGATAACCCATGAGGAAATAGAGACTTAAGAACTGCAGATAATCTTCAAAGATTGGGATTAGAACTAAGGTGTTTTTTTCTGTCTCCTCTTTTTCCTATATGTGTAAATATAGACATGTTTTTATTCCGGAATTTCAGTACTGAAATCCTTAAGTTAAATCTGAAGTTCTTAATCCACAAAGAAATTGTTTCCTGAACAGATGACAGAGTAATCCTGAGGAGTGCTGGGTTTTGCTTCCTCTTCCGCTCTTTTGTGGCTGTCTCACTGAGGTTTGCAAGAAAAAGCTCATGAACTCTTCTAGTGGATAAAGGCTGAAGCTTCTTGTGTATAATCACAAGGAAGCTGACAGAGACACTTTGTCAAAGTGACAGTTATTGTGTATAAAAGATTAGTGATAGGAAAGATTTTGTTATTAAGTCTTGCCCAAATTGTGAACATTTTCAGTTGTGTGACCTTTTCTGGTTTAATTAGTGTAAATCTTAAAAGCACAAGGCATCATGATTACAGAAGACAAATGTTGTTTAGCTGTATTGCAGATCTTATCCCCTGCATTTGGTATGAGGTCCGATGTTCCCTGCTGGATTGCAAAACTGAAATTGGCTTTTCACAAAGGATCGTCTTGAAAAATCGAATTCACACCCGTGTTTCTAATACCAGCCATACCTCTGTATAGCCATATATCTGGCTAGACCTTTTGCTACTGCTGTCAGCTTGTAATTTTTTGTGCAAAGGTCTTAGAAGCATCAACACTTCTATCAATGTTTATAAAGCAAGTAGTGGTTTGAATATGCGTGGCTGAAAAAAAACATTTCCTGCAGTTGTCCCAGCAAATTGCAGGCTCTCTTGAATATTTGGTCCTCAGGTAACAGATATGAAAACATGAACTATTCATTCCTATCCACACATTTCTCAGCTTGGTTCTGGGGAGAGGAAAAGCGGCAGGGACAAAATATTGAAGATTCATGATGTCATGAAGCTTAACTAACTCACTGTGTTGTGTTGTCATTTAATAACTTCTGATAAAGTTTGTCTAGTTTTTGTTCTGTCCTTGGAAATGCAGTTTATTTGCTTATAAAGCAATGGCTCTATAATATTTTCAGATAGGCTGTGATAACTTGGGATGTTCTAGTCTCCTCTACTGTTTATTGAAGGTGTGTGTCAGACTACTGCATCCAGCTTGTCTCTCCTCCATAATGATAATTTCTGTTTTCTTTCCAAAATCTGGACATGATGCTGCTTTTGTTGTTTATAGTAAGCATTTAAATATCTATTGTCTTAATTGATGTAAGTTTTAGGTCAAATCTTAATATAAAAGCTTAGAAAATATAGATAAGCACAGGTTCTGCATGTGTTATTATTGATTCATAAATGTTGTCTTAATAGTTTATCAGAATTATTGAGACTATTCTGATGGAAAAAGTGTTTATAACTTTATAACTTTAGAATTACGTGCATGTATTTGTATGCTGTTCATTGAATCAGAAGAAGAGGTGTCACAAACCTTTTTAGAACAAACTATTGCTATTTAATACTGGTTTTGTATTTATTATGCGAAGGACCTTGTATAAACCTTATTTTACTTGCCTTCAGTACTAAGAAAATAACATTTTTAGGTAGCCTTTTAATTTAATTGCTCCATTCTGTACTTGCAAAAGGGTTAGCTGTAGGAATGTGTTTTGTAGGGGTTTTTTTTTAATGACTTGGCATTGTGTAGTTGGATAAATAATTTGCATTTGAAATGTGAAAAATTCAGCACCACTTAGACTCCTTCACTTGCAAGCTGGTCTGCCTTTTTGTCTAAGCTAATTCAGAAGAACATGTGTTTACATACATGTGAGGAAAGCCAATATCCAAAACGTGGTAAAAGGAAGGATTTCTTACATAAGTGGTTGGACATATTTGAACCGGTTCCACAGTGGGTCAGCAGTGTCATGGAGTGGTGAGATTTTTGAGGCTTAGCAGCCAAATCTTACAAAGACTTCAGTTTAAAAAAATCACTTTAAATATGAAAGAATAGTAAATCTATCCTGTTTACCTTTAATTTTCACCTCATTTTACAGCTCCTCAACCATACAGCCAACACAGTGATTAGACCTGTCCAAGGCCATCCATATAGCCTGAATGTTAGGCATGATGGCATCTCCTCTAGGAATGCTAAGAGGTCTCCCAAATGCAGGTGGGTAGAGGTATCAATACGACTAGACCCTCACTGCCTACACATGAAAAACAACTTTGTTGTGGCATCTGTGATATTTTGGCAGCATAAATTTTTAGTTATGGCAGGTGTATATTAGAGACAGCCAAAGCTTTCTGGTTTTCCTATACAACTTGGCACACAGATCAGTGAAGTTCTGTTTGGAACTTCAGGACTAAATGGAAATCCTGTAGCCGTCACCTATTTACAGGCATAGATCTGCACCTAGTGTGCTTTTAGTAATTTATTATTCTCTCATGAACTAGTTGTTTCTTTTACCTGTTTTAGTTTATTTTGTTTGGTGATGTGGCTTTGTTAAGACCTCATGAGTTTGTTTTCCTTTCTTAAGAAAATCCACAGGACCTGGTATTTTGGCTTCAATTTTTTTTAAACACAGTGCTCTTTGTAGCAGAGCACAGCTTGACTGATGATAGACTAATGATAGAAAAGTTTAGTTTGAAATGGGGTTTGGTTTAGAGCAAGAAGGACTGATGTGGTCTTGTAAGGGAAGTGTGATGAAGGAGCAGGGGATATTTCTCCTGTGTTGTTAGGAGATCTTATGCTTTCCCTAATTTTTCTTGGTTTTATCTGTCTGTTTTTCTCTGTATTACTGGAGATGTGCTTCACTTCCTAAGTTCAGAGTGGTGGTTTTGTGTTAAATTCAGCTCAGTGCATATTCATTAGCTTTTTTTGTTATTTGGAAGGAATTGCAGTCTTGCAGAACTGAAAAATGTAATTTGAGATTTTTCTGAACTTGGAACTTTTCCTCATTGTTAATAGTTGTTTTAATTTTTGGGCAGCTCACCAGTTGAATGTGTTTGTGTGAACACTGTGAATCTTCCGTACCTGCTGTGTGGATCATGTTCTCCTTACTAACAAATAAACTTCATTGGAATAGGAAATATTAACAATAATATCAATTACTGCAAAAATGCTGAGAGTTTTCATTGGAAGAGACGCAAAATCTTGTGCTTCAGGGCTTAACAAATGCCTAAGACACAGATCAGTGAAGTGGGGAAAGTTTTTATACATGTGCAGACTGATGGGCTTTAATTTGTTTCTGAAACATACAGTTATGGCTGTTGTCTGAAGTTATTTGATTAAATAAGCCATAAGTGTCTAGGATAGCAGGATCTAAAGAGTCCTGAAGGATTGAATACGGCAGTTGCCCTGTTTTTATGATAATGTTACCCTTTGCCCCCTTGTTTATCACCTATGAAATTGATTACATTTTCAGTGATATTAAATTATTATTGCAGTTGTAGACTCTGGATGCAAATTGAACTTTCGATTAAATCGTCATTGATTTCATGTGATGTATGAATTTCAGCCGAAGTATATGAAAGTAATATTTAAAAATGCCATTTCTGTAATGTAGTAGTGACTACATGGGAAATTTTGCTGCCCTTCTGGTGATTGAAGAAGCAAGGTTTTCTTCCCATGGTATGCAATAAACCTTGTGAGATGCATTCTGCCTAGAGAGTATTACAGCTTAAATAAGGAATAACTGTGGAACTGTAATTAAATACAAATTGCAGTGCTAAAGCACACTCAACAAATTATCACTTGATAGAGTTTTCATGGTTCTGAGGAGGCTCTTGGAGATGTAGGTAAATTTGAATGCTCTTGCTTTAATTCTACACTTCTGTTATAAAAACTTACTCTGTTGCCAACTTTCTAGTTTTTATTTGTGCTTTAGACTTACTTGCTTTTCAAAAGAAAGGGTTTGTTTTTTTCCCTTAACCCAAAACTCAGAGAAACTCATGCTCATGTGTTTTGCTGTTTCTTAAGTGAAGCCTTGGTCATCAGGGCATGAGTCTTGTTTTATTAAACCGTAGCTACTGGGCAGTTCTTGGGGGCTCACTGGGTTTGCACTCACTGGTGAAGTGTTCCAGGCTGTAATAGCAGCCTTTGCCATGCACTGACAGTGTGTGATGTTAACAGTATTTATAAAAAAGTGACACCAAGGAACAACCTTGGAAGATGAAGAATTTGTGTTTCAGCACAAGGTCTTTGTTCTAAAATTTCTAATTATAATGTTGAGGATTCAATTAAAGAGAGTGAGAGAGATACCCTTAAAATACAGGACTTAAAAAAATTTATTACAATTTTTTGGTTCCATTTCATTTAACAGTTCTGTTGCTGGCTTATAACCAGTCTTCTTGCTTAAACTGAAATAAGCACATTTAGTGAAAAATGATCTTCAAATTTCAAAGTGCTTACAAAGAAGAATTCTGAATAATTCTGACGGTACATTAATATTTTATATTAAACTGTTTACTAATTGCCAGAGAGATGCTTCATTTTCCTTTTCATTTGGAAAATTGAAGTATTTGTATGAGCTATGACAGACTGCTGCCAAAGATCTTGTCCTCTGAAAAATTCTAGTAAACTGAGATCAGGCTGGCTTGGATTTTATGTGTGTGGGGGGGTGTTTGGCAGTAGTAATGTGACCAAAGGAGATTGGTAGTGGTGGTGGGGTGGCTTTCATACATGCAGAGGGTTGTTTCTAGTGGTCCTCTTCCATTCCATCTTCTTGATGAAATGTGAAGTACTAGGTTTGGATTTCATCCTAATGCAGCTGAAGTTTGGTCTTGTTAATCATGAGGTCCAAAGTTTGTATCTGTTGGAATTCTCTGGAAAAATGATGCATCTTTCAAAGCTGTTTTTTTTCTAAAATACTACTCTAATTTAAAGAATTCATGTCTAACTTGTAGATCAAAGACAGAGTGTATAGAAACACATTGCTATATTACTATGTACTAGGGGAAATATATCATAAGGAATTTATATTTAAAAGGGAATTCTTAGAAAAGGGAATGTACAGATCTGATGCTCTTGGAAGGCAGGCAATGAGAATGGCTTGTCTCCAGTCTGAACTTAAGATATTGAAATGCTAATTAAGAAAACAGACTGGATGATAAATTTTTTTTCATTTCAAATGTTGAATCTTCTGCTTTCTCTTTTCCTATGTTGTGCCCAGGATTTGTCCTTCTAGTGATTAAAAATATTCCAGCTTGGGTGGTAGAACTGTAAGTTTGATACCATATCTTGCAGTATTGCCTAGCTGAATTTTATTTCATTTATCATAGCTGTTTATGCTGAGTATATGTGTGTTTTCTTTCATAGTTCCTTGATTATTGTTCTTTGGTCTTCAGTGCATTACTTGAAAGTCGTTTTAATGTATTATAAATATTCTCATTAATGCATCCTGTTAATGACTCCAGGCCTGGATATATATTTTTTTAGTAAATGTATTTTAGTTACAAGCATTTGTATCTTTTTTTCCTCTCATTCTCTGTAGCTACCTGAAATATCATATGATGTTCTCCAGCTCTTTCCTATTCAATGACTACAGGACACTTGTGGCTTTGTGCTTAGAGCCATTCCAACTATCAACTTTCTTGACAGCAATTATCCTAAATCCACTTCAAACAAGGATGAAATTGCTCGCAGTTTTGTCCAGTTCAGTATGAAGGAATTCTTTTAAATTCTTTTAAATTCCCACTGGGCTTAGAAAAGGATGAACTGTATGATGGCTGTGTTTGATCTTCCCTTTTTCCTTTTAGTTAGTAAGTGTTATTTTTTTTCCCCCAATGTTTCCTCAAAATGTTTTCCAATCCTATTTTCCTGTGAGGTTGGTGATGTCCTCTTCTTAGCGTGCTCAAGCTTTGACTTGAGTTGCTGGATGAATAACTGCTGAACTGAGAACACTGCAGACACAGCTTTTAGAAAATACGTATTTTTAAAATTCTATCTCTTCCCCATTGATAAAATCATAATGAATTTGATTGGGAGAATTATTTATTTTTATATTATTTGATTAGGCTTTTTCCTCTGTGTCCCAGTCTCCCCTCTCCTGCTTAAGGGAGAGGGCCTATAAAGTAAAATAGTAGTAGGGGGTAACACAGACAAAATATTTGTAATTGTAATTTTTCTTTAGACTACAGCACTTTCTCCTATATATGGTGCTTGAAGTTCATCAGATGCAAACCTACAGCTCAAATATGGACTGGAATTTGAGTGGAAAATAGTGTACCTTTCACTGAAGTGGAAGCCTTTTTATAGTGTGGGCTAACCTTAATTTAGTACTGCTTTGGCCAGTTAGTGTTCTATGGGCAAAATGACTGCCCTGTTAGCAGCAGAAGAGAATGTGTGTTGAAAAGCTGAAGGAGAAAAGCTAATAATTTCCTGTGCCTGACCTCGCAGAGAAACCTCTTCCTTCCCCCAAGCCAACCATGATAAAATACCATAAATTTTCTCCACATGTTCTAGCTGTACTTAAGCAGACGATATGGAAGATTTGGAGCTGTAACAAGATACCTTTCCTCCTGAAGAGTGGGACTGAATTTCAGCTTGTTCTTTTCTGAATGTTTTTTTTTGGCTAGACATTCGAATTGTATTTGTTTGACGTTTTTTCTCCACAGGATATCTGCTAGTGAAGGGTAACGTTGTTGGATGTACATTTCAGCATTTAATTTTTTGGCTCAATGACTCATAGCTCCTTTTTTTGATGTTTTCAGGAGGGAGTAGATTAGTGTTAGTGGCATGTCTTGTGTATGAGATAAACTTCTTCATCACTTAGTGCTCAAGCCTAAAGACAAAGATGCAGAACAAAGAAAATGGAACATTAGCTTGCAATATTTATTTTGAAATTGATTTATGCAGATTAAAGTTGGTTTCTCTGTGTAACATAAGCC
The DNA here is from genome assembly GCF_009650955.1 of Corvus moneduloides. Classification (NCBI taxonomy): domain Eukaryota; kingdom Metazoa; phylum Chordata; class Aves; order Passeriformes; family Corvidae; genus Corvus; species Corvus moneduloides. Next base: position 108,631,031 of record NC_045476.1, on the reverse strand, counting down.
AAAATTTTATAATATCAAGATGATTCTTTATGACTGCAGAATTGAGTGAAATGTATCATACTGGGATATGGTGATATAAATGCCTTTTAAGAAAAGTTAGATTTTTTAATAGGAGGGTTGGTTATAAAAATGTTCAACTAAATAGGTAAATTCTTGGTACAAATCCTTTGGGAAGCACAGTTAACTTGGGATACAGTCAGTTTGCCTCTGTTTGTAAATGAAATTCTTCTGCCTTGTTTAGCATCTATTATTTAAGAAGAACCTCTTGGGTTCCTACTAATGCATATTCCTGAAAAAGTCACATCCAGATCCAAAAGAGTGTGTCTCAGTATCGTAACCGTTAAACCAAATTTCTTATCCTAATACTTTAAAGAATGCCTGTTGTCCTGCCTTTTCAAGCAGTGAGCTGTGTTGTATCTCAGAGTTAATAAAAGCGTGCCAGTGAAGTCAAAACCAATCTTTCCTCAGGAGTGCCTCCAGTGTGTTTCAGAAAGTGGTGAAGGCAGTCAGACATTGGCAAAAGTGCTCAGATCCAAGGGCTTGTGGCCCAAGTTTCTGCTCATTTGCTGTGTTTCCTAAAATAGGAAAGAGAAAAGACAATTTTTCATTACAAAAATTTGAAAGTTGTATTTTGAAGCAGCTTGAAATGTTTTTAATAATGATGAGCTAGATCTGAGTCTAGTTGTACACCCCAAGCTCTTGTGCTACAAGGTGGTTTAGAGTAACTGTAGATTGCTGTTTGCGATTTGAGCTTAGTGGGGAATTTTTGCATTGTGGGAATCCCCTGCTCAGGTGACCAGGATTCAGTGGCCACCAGAAACACTTGAGTGCAGAACTGGTCATTGACTAAGGAACAGAAATCTCTTACTGACTGCTCTGCCATCTTTCTGTGTGACCTCAGATCGGTTCATCGACTCTTTCTTTTGCTGGGTTGCGTCTGTGTGCAAAGGGTTATGTTACTCTTTGGACCAGATTCCCTCTCTTTGTATACCTGTGCTGACTGATTTCACTGGGGTTACTTCTGGTCAGTACAGATGTAAGGTGAGAAGCAAGGTTTCTGTTTACATTGTCAAAGACATTAGATTTCTTTTAAAATTTCAGCATTCAGCTTGTATGTAGAATATAGACCAGTATTTTCTTAACTTGCAAGGTAAGAAGGAAAAAGTTAAGATGGTGAACTCTTCAGAGTATAAGACTATGAGCAGGTCAAAGATTAATGTACTAACAGGTAAGCTTCTCTGGAAATTAGTCTCTTCCCTATACAGTGTTAGGTTTTACATGCTTATGAATTTTGGATATGCAGAGGAGCTCCTGGATGTCAGTGAGAATGTTGGTAATGTTGTTCCACACTTCAACTCTGTCCTACAAGGAAAGGCCATTGCAGTCTGCAGTGTTCCTCCTCTGGATATGCTAATGCACTGTGCAAGTGCACATCATGCCTGGATGGGCCCTGCTGATAAAATACCGCCTGGAGATCTCGCAAAGTGCTAATGTGTCGAAGCGCCCGCAAGCAGAGGGTGAATAATACTGCTTTGTAAAGGTCATGTCTGCTGAAGTTAGCTACTGCGTCCTTCTTGCATGGGGCTTGAGTCCACTCTGAAAAGTTCTGCTGTTCTTTGCAGTCTCAAAATCCACAGCTTAATGGGTAGAATCAGTAGGGCTGATAAAGTGTCATAAATTAGACATTGGGAGAGAAAAGCAAATATTGAAAGCTTTAAAGCCTTACTTAACTGGCTCTTTGAGTTAGGATGGTTGTCTGATTTCAAGTCTTGCCTACTGCAAAGTGTGTTACCTGTTCTGGGAATTGCCTTATTCTCATTTCCAGGCTTCCTGTGTTTCTTTACCTTCTAATGAGAAAAACTCTTCTACTTCTTGCAATGATTCCTGGTAGTTACATGGGACCATTTGCCAAGCAAATTTAGTAGTTATTCTCACTAGTGGATGAACACATTAAAAAAAAAAAACAACAAACAAACAAAAAAACCAGCTACCTTATAATTTTTTTTAATATTATATTTTACAGTAGCATTTTACTCTCCCCTCCTATTTAAAGCCTCATGCCTTTTTTTCCTCTAAGGCTTTTAATATTTAATATAATTCATAAAATACTGTGAGCATGGTGTATAATTTGTGTACGTAACATTAATAAAATAGGTACAACTAAAGTATAATTTCAATTATGCTCTTGCAATTTTATTTGGGACCTGGTTATTCTTAAACACTTCCCATAAAACATGTATATGTAATGCTTACACGTGTTAATATTGCTAAAAAAAATCTTCAAATAACTTTTAGCTGTAATGCAGTATATCAGACTTGTCAACTATTTCTAGTATCTTGCAGGACGTTTGTGTTCATAGATAACCTCTCATCCTGGACTTAATTGTTTACAAAAGTATGTGTACATCATGCAGACTGTGTCACTTCAGATCTAAATCTCTGAATTCTAGATAATCTGGCATTTTTCTACTGTGAGGAAGAGATGTTTCCTAATTAGTGAGGAAAAGGTTTGTCTCTTCACAAAGAGACAGTTATGGGACTGCAGTCTGAAGTGAAGCTCTGCAAAGAGGAAATGCTCTTCCCCCTTTTGTTTCCTATTTTGATTCTCCATCATAACTTTCCTTCACCCCACTTGGTTAGTTTAGAAGTTCTATTTCACCAGAACAGTCTGTTCTCTAAATGTTTGCTTAAAAAGGAAAAGCATTCTGAGTCTGCTTTTATGAGTATGTTTAAGTAGTGTTTGTTCTTCTGTTCAACCAGTGTTCTCATTGCTAAGCATTTAAAGGATAGATGAGAGCTCATGTTTTAAGCAAATACTTCGCTGGTTGTTTCTATGCACCACGCTTGTTGCTTATTTAAGTTAGGGAAGCCACTGCCCAGTGTCAGAGTGTTTTGTTTGGCTTTGATTTTTTCCATTCCTGATGTCTGTTGAAGACTTGGATAATTCCAAGTTTGGCATCTTACCTTTACATTTTCTTGTCTGTTTCTCTTTGAGGCTCTGGTTGTGGTCACTGCTGCTGCTTCACTGTTGAAAGTATGTTTATTCTCAAACACACAGAAAGAAGGTACTGGATGATTTAGGTATTGTGCAAACTGCAAGGTGCCTGGTTTCCTATAGGACAGTCCTTCCTTGCGTGTGTAAATAAAGTGTAGGGATCTCCCTCCATAGAAGAGACTTGTTAAGGTTGGGAAAGACCTCTAAGATCATCTAATTCAATCATTAACCCAGCACTGACAAGTCCACCACTAAACCGTATCCCTAAGCACCACATCTGCATGTTCTTTGAATACTTCCTGGGATGGTGATACAGCCACTTCCCTGGGGAGCCTGTTCCAGTGCCTGGCCATCCTTTCAGTGAAGAAATTTTTCCTAATACCCAATCGAAACCTTCTCTGGTGCAACTGCTTAACCTTGCAGCACCTTGCAGTTCTGTTATGTCTGTGCTACACAAGGTCATTCCTATGATATTTGTCTAGCTTCAGCTGCCAAATGTTGTTTCCAATGCACTTTCATGCTCTCTGAAGTCTCTTTGAAGTCTTCTATTATTAGAAAACCCAGTGGAAGAGCCACCAGCCTCTCCAGTGCTCTTATTTTCCACTGCTCTGAAAGGTCTGTTCTCTGGCATCTGTTGTGAGCAATGCTGGGTTATGGATGGCTTGGGCATCATCCAGCCTCAACCTTTCTGAAGGGTCCAGACTCTGAAGCCAAGGGAAAGGCTTGATTTTGTCAGCTTTTCAAATTTTCTTTTTTTGTGTAAGAATACAACTTAAGGATCAAATAGAACCAAACCCCCTCTTTCTCCTAGGACTATATGTCTCATTGAGTGCACTGATACATAAAGACAGATAATTCACATTACTCATTGCTTGGTACGAATGGTGTATCACACATGACTATGTTTGACCATAGATTTTAATCACATGACAATTTGTTAAACATGACATTTTAAAATATTTACAAATTTAGGACAGCAGCAAAATAAAACCTGGCATTGGTTTGTTGTAAAAGTAAATAAAGTATCTTCCTGACAGTATCCAGTGTGGCTAGGTATAAAATTTTGTTCTGAAATTCTTGTTAAATGCTTCACTGGAAAACTCAATAAACCATGCCACTTTGTTTCACTTGCTCAGTGTTTGAAGAATGCTGTCTAATGGGAATAAATTTGATTTAAACCCAAAAAACCTCACAAGAGTAGTACAGACTTGATAATAGGACAAGGATTCTGAAAATGGTTTGAATTTACAGAAGTAAATTGCAAATAAAATCTAAAGTAGTGTGGGTAAATACGAAGTGAAGTTGCTGTGATGGGTGTACACTTGACTAGATAGCAAGTCCAAAAAAGAATATTTGGGTGTACTGAAAGTAAGACACTTCTACCTAGCATAGGCCATTTGGCCAGCTTGAATGTAGTCCAGCAAAACTTTACTCCTCCAGTAATTGACTGATCCAGGCTCTTAATTGGTCTCCCATACTATCAAGCTAAGCTATTTGATTCTTTCACCGATGTGTGGGTTGATTTTTTTCCCTGGCATTTCAGCAGCTTCCTCTTTCCATTCCAGTGTTTTTGTAATTCAGCAAAGACTATGTGCACACCTGGTAAATTATCTTCCCTCTTCTCTAAGCATCAGGATTGGGAGTTACTAGGGAAATGCAGTACCTCTCTATTTGCTTTTGTTAAACAAAAGCCAACCTCAGTATTAACTTTTCCAGACATTTTTCTGAGTTAGCCACAGAAAACATCTTCAGTAATTTTCTTCTAGCAGTGCAGGCTGGGCAGTTGGATCGGCAGAAGGTCAGACAATAACGTGCCACTTTATATTCAGGTTTATAGTCATGCACAAGTAACACAGGAATGATTTTTTAGTGATTGGGCTAGCAATTGGCAGTTACAATTGATACCTTGTTGTACTGATACCTTGTTAATTATCAGCTGTACATCTGCCAAGGAAAACACCATGCTAATTGATAGACACCTTTTGTTCATAATGATTAGTAAGGCAAAATTAATTGTCTGCGGTGGGTATAGAAAGAGATTATCTATGTTAATGAATTATAAGTAAAACCTTAATATTTGGTAAGTCTGACAGTGATCTCTAGAAATAATTTCTGAAAGGAACATCTCTTTGAGTAATAATTTTTTCCTAAACCTTAGTGTTGGGAATTGACCATTTTTACCTTCCCTTTACTGGTGTTTGTGCTGCCCTTTTTTTTTTCTTTTTTTCCCCTTTTTTTTTTTCCTTTTTCCTTTTTCTCTCTTAGCTAAATTGTAGACTTCTCCGGTGGTTTTTTGGATGGAAAGTAGGGTTGAGATTGGGGGTGATGGTGGAAAGAAACATAATTTTGAGGAAGTAATTTATTTCTAGACTGAACATTATTTTGTCTCATGTTAAGCTGCTGCACCTACTTTTCCCATCCTTTTTCTTCCTGGAGGGCTCTGCTTGAGGCCAAGACAACTTCCCTGACCACCCTTCACCACTGACCTCTCAGCTATCACTCACACCTAGAGGTTTAAATATGTCCTACCTATGGAAGGTTGTATTTGTCCCCTCACAGTTTTTTTCAAGCTTCCTTGCTTTCTAGGTGTGGGGGAAGTTCTGGTAACATGTAGACAGTAGCAGGTGATGGATTTATGAAGCATCTCACTCAAAAGTAGCAGGAAGAGTTTGATGATGCTGCATAAGCCAGAAAGGAAATTTCCTGGGTTATGGAGGCACAGATTCTTTCAATTGAAAGGAGTGCACACCTCAGCAGAGGGCATTAAGGACTAGACGTTTTTAATCAAAGAAATTTAAAAAAAAGGACTTTTTTTGACAGGGGTCCCTTGTGTCTATGGCACAGTGTGTTTTCATGCCTTCCCTTCTGTGCCTGTGATGGAGAAGAGAGTTGATGTGCAACTGCCTGCTGTTTACAAGATCCACATTGTCATTAGGGAAGGGCAAGGAGAAAAATGTGCCCCTTTTTGTCAACTTTGGGTGCTGTTTTGGTGCTGCTTGACTTGGGGATCCCTTTAATGATGATACACTAATATGTTAAAGAGGAATGTCCTCATATCTCCTTTGAATGGAAAGGTTGTTGTACTTGATTTGTTTGCTGTAGTCGTAAGCTCTCTGGAGTAATGACCTTTCTTATGTGGTTTGTAAAGTGCTGTGTTTACTCTTGATGTCCTGCAAATTGCTGTTAAAAATCATACAGGGAGTAATGTAGCAGCACTTACCTCTTTTACCTCTTATTCTTTTTCTATATCCAGTGTAATAAAATTATATGATTATGATTGAAGAAGATACGGAGATAATATAGTCTAAATGCTGTTGTTTCCAAGGAATTAGAAGCCATTTGCCAAACCTTTAAAGTAAAATATCTTTTTTTTCTGATTCTGTGAAGATGAATATAGAGGCCAGTAATGTTTCAGCACATGTGCTTTAAAAGCTGTGTCATAGTTTGCTTTAGGTACTTATGAACACAGGAACCAAAATTAGATTGATCGCAATTAAATAAGAAATAAAGTACATTAAAATTTGATCCAAGTTTAGGTTTTTTTCCACAAAAAGTCATGAAAATAATGGTAATTTTTCCCATTTCAAAGCTTAGATACTGGTTTTTGTAGTGTTTTCGGTAGTATTTAGTGTTTTTTTAAGACTTCAACTTGCAGACTCAGTGCGTTATATGATAAATTTAGTTTTCTCTGGAAAGGCGGGGTGTACAGCCTTGCTGATCCAGAGAAAAGCTGGAAAATGATTCTGAGGCATCCTGCTAATTTTATTATTTTCTTAAGTGTCATGATTTTGGGAATTGCAACCTGTGCCTTTTAAAAGATAGAGTTTTGTGATACATGGGGTACCATGTATTGAACAGAGGCTGATGTTGAATGTCTGCTTCTGCTCTGTAGTAATGAATCCCCTTATGAATGGCTGTGGAAAGTTTAAAGGTTATTATCTCTTGTTTGTTTACTTTGTAAAGATAAGATTTCAGAGAAAATCGAAGGGTACTCTCTGAAATTCCCAGTCACTGCAGTTCCATGGAGAGCATTGATCCCTTCCTAGAGCTTGCTGGGGACTCATTGTCTCCCTGTTCATTATAGGCTGCTGCTGAAATCTCCAATATTTCATGTTTGCGATTCTTTTATTGTTGTTTTGGCAGTTTGTCAGGATTAAATGCCTTAACCAAATCAATACGCTGTCTTGCTCGGTAACATCCGCTTTTTGCGTGTCAAGATATTTTGCATTTTGAATGCAGTCACAATGGAATGAGCCACAATGATTGCAAAAAGAGCCTTTTGGCCCTCCAAAACCCTCTGACTGTAAGGAAACTTTCCAGAAAATAAACTTTGCTCAGTTATGCAATCACAGCTTCCACTGAGATCGGTGGTGATCGCACACATGTGCCTGTGGGTAGGAGTGAGTCGGTAAAGAATAGATGTAGCAAGGTCTGAGACAGAATATAAGTTACAATGATAATGAATTTTACTCAACTTAGAACAACTGTTTGTGTATTTGTTTGTGTTTATTGGTGAGACAATTAATTGCATAGTAAGGAATAAATAAACAACTTCCTCTGTTGTGATGGCCTCTCTTTCCATGGAGTGACTAAGCTTTTCTCACCAATTTAAGTTGTGGTGATATGTGGCTTTAGATACATGTTTATCATTAGCTAAAATAACACAGCTGTTAAGACAAGGTTTATTGCCATACTTGTTCTGCATGCTAAGCACATTCTGTGTACATGTCAAACAAAATGCCAATTTAATCGGCCCCCTCAGAGTTTCCGAAGGAGTGATGATGAAAGTTTGGCAAGTTTACTTGCACCGTTCTGTATAAAATCTGCACGGCCATTATCTCCAGACACTTGCAATATGAAAAATGCCAATGGTGTTTTTACATACTTAAGAGACTAATAAGCTACAGATGTCAAAACTGTAAAGTTGAATTATCTTGAGCATGTATGAATATGGCAATACAGTTTTTTTAAATTCATGTGGAGTTATTCTTAAGCCGTGTGTTAGTACTCAGAGCTGTTTGTACCATTTCTGAATGACCACTGATTTAGTGAAATTATTGTCTGAATTGAGAACATAAGGAAAAATGAAAATTCCTTATTAAAAGTAGGAATCATTAATTTGTTCTCAATTTGTTTTGAGCAAGAATGTAAAGGGAAGTAAACAAAAGAAAAATGGCTTGGTTTAGATGATTCTCTACATTGTTGCCTGACTCCCCTAATAAACATTATTGGCACATTCAAGTTACCAGACATATCATATAGTGGTGAAAAGCTGTCTGTCTGTCTGTCTCTTTCGGAATAGATGGACCCCCGTGCAAATGGTCAGGATGTTCCCCTACTTCTGTTTCTGCGGAAAGTCAGTTTATTTTTTGCTTCATTTAACTATCCAGCCTCTGCAGCCACACTGGTATAGGAGCTATAGCTTTTCAAAAAATAAAACTTCCTTCTTTCCAAGCAACATCTAAAGTATTTAATAATACACTTTATAATTTTCGTTTTTACTTCACATCAGATGACAGTTTGAAGATCTCAGGCTGAGGGAAAGGGAAATTCAGGCTAACATTTTTCACAGAAGCTATTTTGGGCATCAGCTCTGGGTGCCAAGCTTCAGAGAGAGGCTTTGACTTAAAGAGAAATCCTGTGCTCTTACCTTGTGCTCACTCAGGTTTGAACTACAGGATTCAGCACCTCTGTCAGGCTTTAAATCTTTCAGACCGAGTACCCCAATTTAGTTACGCTTTTTGATAAACTGACTTATATGGGCTGCCAGAGGTCAAATGAACCCACCCAGAATCAGGCAAGAGAAAGACTTGTCTGAATGCCCCGTTTTGTGCTTAACTTTCAAGACTGTCTTCTTGGGCCTCTCAGAAAATCTCTTCTTTAATGACAAGCCAGGAGATCTTTTAACCAGACCTGAACTAAACGTTTATGTTCCCCTTTTTAATGCTTTCCAGACTAACAGTAATCTTTAAATACTGTTTTTCATACATGGGTTTCTTAAATTTACTGCCTTTCTTTTTCTTTTGGTCTTGTTTATTTAACCCAAGTTAGCATTTGAAAAATAAGGAGGAAAAATACTTACAAAACATGGATAATTTTGTAGCCATGATTACATGTTAATGCCAATGTATCACTAATAAATTGTTTCTATCATAAGGGAGGAATAACTCAGGATTACTGAGTTCACAGGACAGCTGATGTACTTCCATGGTACACCCATGAAGTGGATGATACTTTCATGAAGCCGAATGCAACTGTTTCCATTACAAGGTAATGGAGAGCAGTGACTGATCAGCACGCTTGATTTTAAAGTTTTTTCTTTGTTAATCCCTGATCAGGTAATTGCTCAAGGAAGTTGCAATGCCAGCAAAACCCAGCTATGTTATTCTCAAGGGAAAGGTAGATATTTCAAATGTCAGTCCTCCAAGTGTATGAAACTATTTTCCTCTGCACACAACATTTCTGCTGTTAGGAATTAACTACCTGCTCACCTGTCCTGGAAATTATTGATGTCAACCTACCTAAGCACAGCAGCCAAGTGATGTAAAACCTTTACCCACTTCTGTTCTCCCATCCCTGCCGTAAATGTTACTGGGATTTCTGTGCTTATTGTAGAGATTTTCTATGAAAATGAAGTAATACAACTTAGGCACGGTTGGAAATAGGTTGATTTGTTCTCAATTGCTAGATGCTTTTCCATTCACATGTGACTAAACTCTTTGTTCCTGACAAGTTACAACTGAAAATTAGTTGGACTGGGGGTGGCTTTTAAAACAAAGAGACCAAAAAAACCGACTTCAAATTACTGGATTTAGCAGAGTTGAGATGACAGTGTCCCGTTAAGACCACACTGTGAAACAAAACCTTATTTAAGCAGCTGCAGGAAGCTTGCGCTTCCCGTAGTCTGTTTTAGCTTTTTAATCTTTGTACTTGTTTGCTGGCAGCTTTTTTTGTTGTTGTAGTCATGATAAGGAGACATGACCTGGGAAGTGGGGATGTTAGTAGCAAATAGATAGCAAGATTAAAAGAAAAAAGCATGTTTTATGCTTAAACTAATGGGTATGTGACTGTGGGTTGTGTTGTAAGCTTGAATTCTGACAGCAGGTAACAGTCAAGTACAGTTTTATTATTGCAGTCTGAAAATGTGAAATGTGGGTGCTTTTAGTTACCTGGCACTGTTGTGTTTTGTTGAAGAGGCCAGTTGTTTGCTCTTGCTGTTTGCTGCAGGAATAGAGCTGATGTTTTAGCAGGGAGAAAAATAACAGGAGGGAACGTGGAAAATTAGGTATTGCTGTATGTGGTTGCATGAGTGTTTGAGGTCAGTATTATTCAAGCAGTTGGCTGGTTAGATGTTGGCTGTGATGATTTTCTGCTCACAAACAACTTCTCTTGAAACCCTTTAATCACATCACCCATAGGTATCCACAAGTTTTTTATGCAGAAATATTTGCAGAGATGAATGTTTTATGACTGCCTTTAAGAATGCCTTTCACAGCCAAGAAATATCATGCTTTCAGGCTTATAGTGTGATTTTTGGGGCTGTCCTGTGCAGGGCCAGGAGTTGGACTGGATGATCCTTTTGGGTCCCTTCTAACTCAGGATATTCTCTGATACTGTGATTCTGTAGGCATATTTGCTAGTGGATATCATTCTATGCACGTGTTTCTATGCCACTTGTACATTGATACAAGTGATTCTCCCTTTTTGCCAATAGTAGTTGTGTAAAGTTACAGGCAGCCAGCTCTATATTGCCACACAACACATTCCTCTAAAAAAGACTTATCTAGAGAAAGGTCTTAATCTTGTCTGCGGAGGGGATAAAGATCTCTTCTGCAGAACATGGTGATTTATCTTGCTGTGCTCAGTGAGGCAGGCCAGCTACTAGGAAGTTGCTGAGCTGCTGAAACTTCTCTGCATAAGCTTTCAGCTCCAAAAAATACTTCTCTGCTCCTTGATTGGGGTATTGTTGTTCTTAGTCATCAGAGCTCAGGATCTCACCATGCACTTCTGCCATGTGTGTAAGAACACAACTTAGTGCTGGGGAAAATCCAGATGAAACATAGGTTTTGTTGAAGCGTCGGGAAGCTGTTAGTCATTCTTACCACCACTGACTGCAAAGTATCATAAAATAGTATCAATTTCTTTTAAAAACTTTCTCCCTTGCTTATAAATTTCCCCTGTTGACTTATAGTGAAAAGCAGCTATTGAAGACTTCAAAGGTTTTTGTCCTCTGGTAGCCTGGTGTCAGTTCAAGGAGGAGACGATCTTTTCAGCAGGTGAAAGAGGCTGCTAAAAGCTTGTGGGGATTCTCTGCTTGGCAACTTCTGCCAGGGGCACTGGAGGTTTCCTTCTTGCATATCAGCTGAAGAAAGTTGAAGAATAAGTGGATTTGTGCCTGTACATTTAGAGATGACCTATCAGAAAAACTAAAGTTAAAAAAAAAGGTTTCTAGCAGGACCATATGATGTTTCTATGGGTCAGTGTACAATGACTGCATAAGCCCCAGTATTTTCATTTCAACACTAGGCAGCATCTAATAACGTTACAACATCTCATGACCCTGGGCGATGGGGAAAGCATTACAGCCACAGCTGTGATGTTTTTTGTCCTGCACTGTGTAGCTAGTCAAGAGGTACATCAACTGCAATGCTTACTGATAGGTGCAGGGTGCCTGTAGATGGTCTGTGTTTCTTCAGGAGATAGAACTCTACCGGCTTTCTTGGGCAGACCAGAGTCATTAACATAATGTCTAAATTAGATCCTAGAACCTCAAAACAGTTGCTTTCATGACACAAACTTCATCTGAAGGGAATGTCTTTGCAGAGTTGATGGGAGCAAGGGCCATTCTGCTTCTTCGCTTGTCCTCTCATGCAGCATAAAGCACCTTGTGGTTTAGAGAAACTCAAATATGAGGCAAATCATTATTGGGCACGTGAAGATGTTGAACCAAGATTTTGTGATGAAGATGTGTCAGGTGGCTCAATCCCTGTTAGTTTCTAATCAGTGCAGTTGTTACTGAGCGCATCTGAGTCAGGACAGCCTGTGGCTCAGAGTTTGGTGCTGGTCTTTCATGGGATTGTGGTGCCTGGTAGGAGTTGTAGGGAATTGTCATGTCAGACACTCTTCAGTGAGAGAAGAAGCAACAACCCTTCTTGGGATTTGTGATCGCCATAGGTTGGCTCTGACAAGAATGCCACAAGCTGTCTTCTATTTTTGGTCATTCCCTGAATTAGTAAGAAAATCATTGGCCCTTGGGCTTTACCTAGTAACAGTGAATGCTTGAAATCTTAAATTTGATGTCTGAAAGCTCAAGAGGGGGACCTTCTCAGGATTTGCATTCTGCTTCAGGTTTCTGTTATTTCAGCAGTCACCCCAAAAAGCCATCATTTTATAAGGAGGGAGCAGACACCTGCTCTACATCTGTTCCTTCTCTTCATCTGCCTTCTGAAGCTCTTCTCATGTTGTTACAGTTATCTCTTTTGTGTTCCTTGCCAGAAAGTTTGTGGTTCTCAGTTGTCATTTCAGGAGACAAAAGAATAGCAAAAAATCTTCTGTGACTACCAAGGTAATGTTAGTTGTGGCTTTTGATGGTATTACTTCTACTGCAGAGCACCTTACAGCCTCAGGCATTTAGATAATTTTGACTTTTCTCCTGAGCTCTCCAATCATTTTTATATTGTGCCAAGACTGTATCCTCCTAAGGTCTGTTTTAGCCACAGTGTATGAAACAGAGATGTATTTTTTGTTTTCTTTCTCACTCCCAACTCTTTCAATAGCTTTAATATTAGAAAGGAAAAAAGTAGTAACATGTTCAGAGGATTCAGTGCTCATAGCTTTCTTTGCCAAATGTTTATTGAAAGTATCAAAGATGCAAACAATTATCTTTGGTATTTTAACTGTTATCTTTGAAATTTAACTTCAAAAGTGTCAAGATTCATTGCTTTGTAATCCATAATACAGTTGAAAATCTGGTAGCACTTGTCTGTGTGGAAAGCAGAAAGTCTCTTCTGACTTCATGATGGCTAGTAAAAAGTGATGCAAACCACTGTGATGCTCTCTAAAAGTCTTGAGACTTCAGTTCCTCTGGAGTTCTCTGACTCACCTTAGCCCTGGGAATTTAGTGAGTGTTAGATGGGGGTTTAGTGCAGTAAAACTTAACTGTGTGAAGGTGCTTGTGTTTCTGGGATAGAGCCTGGATTGTTCTGTGTTTGACAGAGTAGATGCTCTGCAACTAACTGCTCTGTTTTCTGACAGTAGTTTTTTGAGCAGACATAAATTGAGTGAATTCAGTGCAAGACAGAATCCTACTGAACTGATTCTGAACTTCTAAAAAATACTGTTTGATAAAGCAAAGATAGTCTTGTAGATAAATTGTCTCAATAAAAAAGGGTAAGATAAAATAAGTATAGTATTACTTTTAATGAGATAATCTGCAGCAGTGTCTTTAGTTAAGTATGTCTGTGAGCCTGCATTTCAAATTGAAGAAGTAATGAAGCTGAAGGAAGTGTACGCTTGTCCATTGGGTTTTGGATGGCAAATATGTCTGAAAGGTGTGAGATTCTGTGATGCCAGGATTATTTTAAAGAAAAATAAAATGTCCTGCAACTGACTTCTTGTGCAATCATCAGTTTGCCACATGGATCAGGAGTGCCAGCCAGCCATGTGGGAAATGTTTCTGAAGTGTTTTGGGGTTTGAAAATTTAGAGCTATGGGTGTTGCCTGTCAGAGATCTTTTAATTTAAAACTAAAAAAGAATGGGACCATACACAATGGCAGAGTGAGAGCAGTGGCATGGTATTGTTTTTATGTTAGCATGTGAAAATAAATTTGAGACTGGAAATCTCATTATTCCAGTAGTTTATGAATGTTGGAAGTTCATCAATGTCTGTGAAGGGGAGAAGAAAGAAAATAATGTGGCTTCTACAGCTCTCCATTTTGATCTCATGTAAGAATAGCAGCCATGAAAAAATCCAAATTTCTGGAAAAGAAGGAATATTTATTATAGAGAGCGTCTAGCAGCTGAACCAAGCAAACACCGGGTAGCCTGTATAAGGATGGTTAATTAAACCAGTGTATTGGTGATTATCTAAAATGGTCAGGATGAGGTCAGACGTAACTTAACTTTCTAGAGTTCCTTCCCTTGTATCAGGGAATTCACCCTGTTCCAGACCTGGGTTTTAGTTGCATGTATCTTTGCCTTGGTAGCTGTGACTTCCAGTGACTACAGTGACCCAAGCAACTTCTTCCGAGACAGGATGTTGTCCTGAAAAGACAGGAGCCAGCTGAACAGGATTTTACATGCTTGTTAGTCCTGCCAAAACCCACATTAGCACAGACATCCTGGGGGCTGCAGGGTGTGAGTCTTTCATGACTGGATCTTCAAGGATGTCCCTTTATCCATCTGAAAAATTATTTGTTGCAATTCTTGACTGGGTATTTTTGCTGGTTGTAAGGAAAGCAGCAGAGCATGACACGGGCACCAGAGACTACCCTGCCTTCCCATAAGTGCTAACCACTGCTCCTATGTGTCTGTTTCCCTGCATCCTACATTCTAACACCTTATTAACTCTTTATGATTATTTGACAAGTAACACTAGTTTTCTTTTGTATGAAACAGTAGTCATTACAGAAATGAGTCACAGTACCACAAATGGCTGTGCTCAAAAGCTTTTCAAACATTAGACCTTATACAGCAAAAAGGAAAAAGCCTGGTTCAGAACCTAAAGGGGGAGGGCAGTACCAAAACAGAGATAAGCTAAACAAAAAATTAGGAAAGACAGGTTGGAAGATAAGTGTAGGAAAGGCGGATGAATCACTGAGTTGATGAGAATGACAGACTCTGTGTCATAGCAAATGCCTGCTCCATGAACAAAAGAATTAACAAGGTAGTAAATGTTGTAAACACATCTTATATAAGACTTAGTGTTTCATGTTAAAGAAAGGATTATTATGATTGCTGTAATGATGTTTTCATGAAGAAGAAAGGAATTTTTGAATAAAAACTTTGTCCAGTGCTTTAGTGCCACAAGAAGAGACTTGATTGAAAAAATGCATTTAATTTTGGTGTAAGAATTTGAGTCATCCTTTGAAAAAAATACTACGGTGATTGCAAATTAAGTGTACAGAGTATTTGGGTTATTTATAAAGTTGAAGAGACAGGTCACTCCAAACTGTAGAGAATAATAAAAAAAACAAAGTGCTATAATATTAATTTTCCAAGTGTAAGCACTGTAGTATGTGATAAGAAGAAGCTGCATGATGAGATTAAACCTTATAAAGCTCTTCAATAACTAGTGCAACCTGTAGGAAATGCTACTGTTTACTGTTAGAGCATTTTCATTAATATATACTGAAATACTTGTTTCCAGGTGGATGAATCTGTCTTGCATTAGCTGAGACACTTGTCGCAGTTTACCAAATTCTGTGTAAGCGTAAGTAAACAAACCCAATTAGTCAAGACCACTGCATCGCAAAACATGCTTTATTTTGGCAAGTCTACTTCGTTTTGATTGCATATGGTCTCAAACTTGAACCCTAGGTCTAAAAACCTTAGGAGAAATTTGAATTGGAGTTTAGACTTCACAGATTTTATTTTCTTACTTAGAAAATGCTTCCAGACTTCGGCCTGCACCACATATTTATTCATGAGAAACAAGCCTTTTATATTAGGTGTTATATAAACACATGTCAAAGACCCAGCATTATTTTTTATTGAGCTGCAAATAACATGTGCAGTTTGGAGTCAGTTTTTTTATTTACTGATTGCTGCTGGCATGCTGATCCCCAAGCTGAATAGGCAAGAGAGGGTCTGCACTGAGGGGAGCACACAAGCTTCCAGCAAAGGGAAAAATGGCCGAGAAATACCCATCTGCCTTCTTTCTCTTGCTTTTCTTCTCAGCCTTTCTGGTTGGACGAGATTGTGTATGAGGTGCTTTCTTTAACAAGTAATTCCTTTAGGGTAAGTATCCTTGTTTGGTGGTGTGGCAGGGGAACTCAGAGTCTCAAGGAACCTGTGGCCCTTGACAGTGCTGGGAGAACAGGAGCTCACAAACGGCATGTGCAAGGGCATTTGACAGCAAGGGCATCCTTCCTGAGGTACTTGCTACTATAAAGCCCTTCCAGTGTTTGGTTCCTGGTGGGAATGCAGGGCTCGTTGACCTTCCATTTCGGTGGAGTCCCTGTTTTATACTCCAAGGGCCTGGAACTCTGCCATAGTCTTGACTAGGAATGATTGCCTTCATAAGCAGATTTTGCAAATATAGGTCCTAGCCAGCATTGTAGACATTTTTCCTCAAAGAACAAGTAAAAAGTGCTAAAGGTGGACCTGGAATTTGAAAAAGAGACTCAATCTGGTGTAGAATTTCCTGGTGGAATATGGCTTGAAAATCCTCAGGATTTGGGCCCAATTTGTAGCAAATCCAGAAATTGCTCAGGAGAAATAGTTGTCAGTACTTACAAATCCAGCTCTCAAAGTGCTTATTGTTTGCCATTTTTTCCCATTTATTTCTGATTTTTTTCCCAATCTGGAGTAGACCAATGGAATTTATGCTGCTATAGTGCTTTCTCTACTAATTCTGCAAAGCTAGTTAAACTTTTCTGTCTTAGCATAATGTTGATGGCATTGATAATAAGCATAAATGAGGAAGCAGATGAGAGTTTTAAAGCATCAGGTTATAGAAATCACTATGTAAACATGTAATACACTGGATTAATCAAATGGTTTTCCAGTGTGATGGATTTTTTGTGCTGATTGCATTAACCTGTCTTCCACATGTAGGTGGGATACCCTGGTCCTGTCTTGGTAGTTTTACAGTTTTACAGATCAGTTACTTGTTACCTTTTTACTCAGGAGGCAGTAATTTGTAATGTTACTCCTTTAAAGGTTGTCTCTCATCTCGGTTTCTGAGAGCATTTGGCACTATTTTTTGTACTGTCTTTTCAGGTAATGTGCTTTTCTAAAGGGCAGTTGGAAAATTTTTGCTAGTTTCCCATTTATCACTTGTGCTGTAGTTGCCAAGAAATTAGATGGGTACTATGGACTTGTATTATGCTTGATTTTTTTTCTTGGCTTTCTGTTGTATGATGATGTTTCATATTCAAATACTAAAGAGAGGAAAATAATTCCAGGCTTTTTAAGATCACCCTCCTGTTCACTGGAAAGCGAAAGGGAAAATCTTCTGCATACATAAAAGTGAACAGAGAATTTTCAGCACACCAAGTTCATATTTTCTAATGTTTGCTTTTTAGTCCTCAGTGAATTCCTGATTCAGAGTTTAGTGATGGGAAAAAACTTCTGTGTGCGTTATTAAAGATAAATTATATTTCTGTTCCTGGGAAGGAGGTATTCAGTAGCCTGTTAAAAACTGACATTTCCTCTGCCACGTAGATTTGGTTGGTTTGTTTAATAGAGCACTTAAGTGACTTTTTATGCATTGGGATTTTCTCCAACATTGAAGATGATTTTGTTCAATTGGATTTTTAAACATTTGAAAATTGGAATAAGAAAGGCAGCATTGTTTAGGGCCCTGTCTGGGATTTTAAAAACAGGAACAACTCGTAGCATTCCTTATTAAATTTAATTAATTGCTGCTTGTGGGCAATATGGCTGAGTTATTGTTGCAGCGAGACCAATAACTAACATAATTTGGAGTTCTATATGTTCAGACCTTAGTTAGAGCTTTGCCTAAGAGTAGTTAGATTATTTAATTTAAAAAAAATGTTTTTCTTCTATTTCAGAGTGGTATTGAAGAGCACCTCACTTGTGGATTTATAAAGGTTTTGGTGTTTCTATTTGCTAAATCTTTAGTAAGAATTTAGGGTTACTGGCAATTAAAAGAATCTTTACTATTTGGTACCTGCTTAATAGTGAGATACATGCCATTAATTTGATCTCAGTCTGTTTTCTGTTGCACAGATGTTCGCATTACAAAAATCATTATTGTCTACCGGTAATCAGTGCCCCTGTCGGAAAAGCCAATATAGGAGTGGGGAACTAAATGGGTGTCTGAAGTCTCATCTTATTCTACAGATAGTCTTTTCAGCTGAGCAATAAAGGGGGCTGCGTGAGGAAAGGCATCTTTGGTGCATCTGAGATGTCTGTTCCACTGCTAAAGGGAGTTCTCCAGCCTGACCGTTCACTCGCTCAGCGCCAAGCCTTTATGCAGTGAATAATTATTTTTAATGAACAGCAAGGGGAGTTAAATCCTTATGACTTAGTTATTTCTCAAGTGAACTTGAGTCTGTTTCCATAGTGAATATGAAGTTGTAATTTGTGATAGGAGTTTGAGGTAATATAGTTGTGCAAACCTTTTTATGCTCAGATGAAACATACCAAATGTTTTAGGAAGGTTTGCATTTGATTATGAGAAAGTAAAGCTTAGGAGTTCGTTATGATCCTTGGCTGAAAACTAAAGTAAATATACACAGTGCTACCCTAAGTCTTAGTGTATTTAGGTGTCTGTGCTTGGAAAATGCATAAAATGGAAGATCTACTGATTTCTTCAAGCTCTGTCCTCATTGTATAAGGCATAATGCTCTTGGCTTTACCTATAAAATTGTGAAATGAATGTGGGTCCCCTAGGTAAAATTCTGCTCAGAGTGAAGTTATTAGTAAAATTCCCATTGAATGAGGTGAGGGCAGAATTTCACTGACACACGGGACACTTAAAATCCAGTGCAAGGTTAAAAAATAAACCAAACCCCATATTAATATTTGAAAAGTATATAGCATGTCTGTCTTGTAAACTTTACATCCTTATTAAAGTAAAATGTATTTACCCTTCTTCAAACTAAGTCACATCTCTCTTCAGACAATACTAAGTTAAATCAGAGTGAGTTTTATAGAAGTGTATGCTCACTGTGTTCAATTATCAATTGTTTTTATTGATGATGCACTAATAAACACCCCTCCAGTTTGACAACCATTCTATGTCCATTTACTTTTCCTTTAAAAGGATATAATCAGTCTCTTGGCACAAAGTATTAAAAGTGTTAATCCTAAATAGATGAGCTCTTCATATTATCCGCATTCAAGTAACCACATTTTGTAAAATGAAGGCCTTTCTTGTGTTTAGTCTTGAAGTGACTTGGCAACATAGATTTTTGGTTTTAGTTCATGCTATATGATGACTCATAAAAAGACTTTTAAAACCAAAGTGGAGGTGCTGCCTTCATTGTTTTCTTGTTTTGATGAAGGCAGAGCTATCAGCTCTCATACTTTGTATAGAGGGGTTATCGAGGAGTGTAACCCAACTCATCATTAAGACTGCAGCACTGGAAGAAATCCCTTACAGCTTGCTCCTAAGCTCTGGACTTAAAACACTCCCTGGGACAAAATGCAAACCCTGCCACCAGTTGGCCCTGGCAAGGCAGGGAGGAGTAGTTTGCTTGTGGGACCTTCACCTTCACAGTCACCACTACCTGAGGGAGACGTGCTTCCAGCCTGAGAATCATTAATCCTTATTGCTCTTAAGGAGGACAGAGCAGTGGGGAGTGCTGTGTCCAGCTGGGACTCAGTTATTAGTACAGCTGGAACACATGCTGGGGAAAGGAGCTACTGTCCCACAAGTGGTCCCAGTGGTATCTGGACCAAATCTGCAGAGATACCTGTGTGGGTCCATGAAGAGGAGTGAAGGGCACAAACCCACTCTGTGGGTGGTGGGGGTGGAATGAGGCCCTGACTCCCTGTCCCCTCTGCTGAGTGCACAGCTGCTGCGAGGGCAGGGCAAGAAAAGTCTGCACAGATTTTCCCTCTGTCTTCTCAATGAAAGGCTTAAAACCATTTATCATCCTGTAAGGAGAAACTAGAGAGGCTGAAGCTTTCTGAGGAAAATGCAGCAGCTTGGTCAGCTAACAAGGTTAGAAAGCAATGCTCATTACGATCATTTCTGCTGTTCATCACTGCTTGGGGAAGTAGCTCTTACTGGGGATTGTCCTGTAGTTTTTGATAAATGGCATTTTCCTTGGCTGTTACAAACCATTTTGGCTTGGTTCTTTCTCTCCATTCTTGCCTTACCTTTTTCTCTGCTACTCATTTCTTTCATAATTTATCTAAAACAGCTTTTCACAAACCCTGAGAGATCATACCCTTCAAAGCTGAATTGTATTTCTTAACTCTCCTACTCTGCCTGGAGAGCTGTCAGGAGGTGGTTTTACATTTGGAGCAAAGATGGCTTGTTTCACCTCAGCAAGTATTTTTAGTTAAGCATTTTTCCTCTAGGCGATTTCAGATTGTCTCTACTGGATCTTTAGTAACATACTCACTAGTATGTTTTATTTTGTTATTTGTAGTTTTGCTATAATTTGGAGATAGCCAGAGGCTGTACCTTCTGTAAGAAAAATATTCTCATCCTCCTTAACAAGAAGGAACTTGCTCCATTAACTTCATTTGACTTAATGTTGTGAGCTTAAACGCTAACCTGAAAGCTGTTAATCAGACCTCTGGTTTAAAACAACAAGGGCATGATGAACAGGTCAAATTTAGGTGGTAGCATTAAGTAGTTGGCAACTGGACTTAGTGCAGTCTGCTATTGAATGTTTCGGTTATGACTTTCCTGGTTGATAAATTGATTTGTTTAGGATTCTTTAGTTTTTATTCCTCACATTTGCTAAGAATTGCTTAGCTATGAATTCTAAAAGCCTGATCAATCCGTCTGTTAAAAATATGCCTAATAAGATGGTGATTTTTTTTTTTCTGTAACCTAAAATGTATTTTTGGCCTTGTGTTAGGAGCAAAGAGTGCTAGCAAGGCAACTTACGCATTTCAGCGTCCTCCTATTTTGTGTTTCTAGCAGACCATAAGAGTTTAAGAAATGCTTTTGCTCCAGCCCATGTCCTGCCCACACTCCCTTCTCCTGGTTTGGCTGGAGTGGGCAGTGCAGTACGAGGCACTCACTGTAGGTGACTGGCTTTGGTCGGTTTTTCACCTGTTCTTTAGGTGAAACTCTGTCTGCTATAGCAGAGCTCTCTTATGACTAACCTTGTGAGAAGACAGCTTGAGGAGACAGAAAATATTTGCCCTTTCTTTTGACAAGCTGTGGAGGATCCTGCTTCCCCCACTTTTTCTAACTAGAATAAATTCACATGCTGAAATTTTAAAATTTGTTGTCTTTGGTTAGTGGACTGTGCAGTAATTTTGTTGTCATGCCGACACCATGGAATCATGACAACATCTATGTCTGCCTTCACCCTACAAGCCGGCAGAAGCTGTCAAGCCTCCATTGTCTCCTACTCCTGTTCTGGGAGAGTGGAAGATACAGTGCTTGCAAAGTGGTTGGTAACCATGGCGGTCTTGGTGATAGCTCCTGAAAGAGCTCTGAGGGTGCTCTGGGGATTGTTTTACATCCACATCCATTGGGAGCAAAGAACTACGCTCTTAGCACATTATTAGTTTTTAAAATTCTTTTGCATAGCCCTGTAATATATTACATTAGTGTTATAATACATTAGTGTTGTTCCTTGTATGTTTTTTTTTTTCTGGGAAGCATCTTTGGGGAAGCCTCCTCCTCTGAGATTTGAAGATCTCCTTGACTGTCCCAACTAGACAGGAACAGGCTTTTAAACTCGGAGATTTCAGGTCTTTCACATACATAGTTTACACGTACAAGGAAATGCATCAGATTTAATTGTAAACAGATCATGGACTCTCGCTGCGTGTTTGGATGGGGTGTGTGTGTGTTCATATAAGAATGATGTCTTGGTAACTACCTTGCTTACTGCCCGAGGATTTACACTCATATTCTTGGCATTCCTTTTTCTGTATTATTAATGAAAGTTTTAGCTATTAGGGGAAATATATCTTGTAGAAGTTTTCCAGGAAAGCTTTGCTAATCTTCAGGCTTCCAAAAGTGAGAAGGGAATGTGTGTGAACTATACACATGCACATATTGTAAAACAACTGTGTGTAATCTAACTACTGCTCTTTATTAAATATTTGCTATTGTATGATTGTTTTCAGCTGTGTATCATTTCACATGTCTTTGGCCTTTGGACTGAAGTTTTCCATGCTGGCTGCTTGCATTCCGGTGTGTTTTATTTTAGTCAAAATGGCTTCATGGTTTACAATAATGGGATTAATATAAAGCATGTTTTGCATTTGTGGAAAGGAAATACTCTAGCAAACTTTTCTTGAGGAGCTTATGGCCCTTGCTTATTTAGAAATTGGGCAGAAATTTGATTTTTGCTTCTTAACTTTCCAGTGCTACCAATACATACTAGTAATGCGTTTGTTGTCTCACCTAAGTGTACCCACATCTAACTGATGCAATAAACAACTCTGTTAAAAGCTCCTAAGGGGGTACATGGTTCTCCTGTCAAAGCAGGGTTTGAACAGAGTTGTTAACTAAGATTGAGGCTGTATTCTGAGGACAAGGAAAAAGAGCGGTATCAGACACTCATATTTCATTTCTGAAAGCGTTTTTATCCTGGACTCTAAGAAAAGCAAAAATTGCATAAAATAAATGCTGTGCTGGGGAGTACTGGGAAGACATAGTCAATATGAAGAGGTCTGAACTTCTGGACTGCTGGGCTCCAGGAACAGCAGGACTTGGGTCGTCTTGAATTCTGTTGCAACACCCGTCAGTTTGATTAGCTTAGTGCACGTTCCCAAATAGACTGGGGACGACATGATCATTTTTAGGAACATGATTTGAACATCTTAATAATGTTCTCTGTACTGTGCCTTCAAAAGTTTGATCAGAAAGAGAAATATTTCATCACGTTTTTATCAACACGAGACTGATGTGACTCTACTGTTTGAGAGTATCTGAGCCCATGGAGAAATTTTGCAAGACTTATTAGACTCAAACTAGAAAAAGACCGCCTTTTTAGCTTTTGTTTGTATTTCTTGATTGTGTGTGTATTATTTTTAGTCACATTTTAGATAAATTAAACTGTACTCTTGAGTATGCAAGGATCTGTGTAGAAATAGAGGAAAAATTTCTTTGCATTTGTCTATCTCTAAAATGATTTAGTGAGATTTTATAGTTATAAAGGAGTTAATATTCTGGCAACTAAATGGAGAATATTAATTACACATAATCATACTTAAGCAATCATTTATTTGCTTAGGGAGTTGGGTTTTAGAACTAATTGAGTAAATAAATTCTGTTCAAAGAAGTTCTATGAAGAAATGAAAGTTTAAATGATGCTTTTTTCTGTCCAAGATAAATGAAAAATGTTATATGCCTCTGATGGTCCAGCAAACCTGCATGTGCTTTCTGTCCCTTCTTGTACCCCTTTTGGGAGAAATCCAGCGTGGTTAATATGTTCGGATGCAGCATTAAGGGGAAAAAAAAAAACCCCATGGAAGATTGTGGACAGCCAGTATTTGTTAAAAAAGTGAAGCATGATTTGAAAAACACTTTGTCTTCTTGATTTACTTGAAATAGTTTGTTTGCAGATTTAGGTCAAGATCTGACTGTTGGGCATCCTACAGGAACACCACCCATGCACAGCATCAGACACTGGGAAAATTCTGCCAAAAGCATTGCAGTGTTGCTTCTGAAGTGCTGTCGCCATCACGTGAGGGCTTGACTAAGTGCCTTGTGCTGTGTTATAGGTTGTGCTCCACATCTAGGTGGACATCTTTGGGGAGGGCTCCAGAAACACCAGGTCCCCACTGACGACACCCCCGTGGGTCCTTCCCGGTGGGAGCTGGGTGCAGTTGGTGACCTAACCCTGGGTCTCATCTGTGTTTCCCATGTGGGCCCTGAGGCCCAGGAAGGGCTCACTAGTACAGCCTAGCTGCACCGGCCTCGGGAAAGCCAACACGGAATTGACTCCAGGCAAAGTGGTCCAAGGCATCCCAGTTGTGGACCTTTACACTGTTACTGCTGTGTTAGTGCACTCACCTGCACAGAGATTTTGTTAGAGAAGTGGGAAGGGACCATACCCTGAGGGATTGTTGTGGTGCCAGTGAAAGCTGCTGGCATTGGTCTGGCCTCTGCTGCCTGTGTGTTCCTCCATGTCTGTCTTCAAACTCCTCAAATGACTGAATCCAGTCGGGATAAAGACAAAGATTGATATAAGCTCTAAAGTATTTAAGTAGCCAGAGTACTGTATGAAACACTGGAGTTTGTTTAAAAGCTGAAACATTGCCGTGTTTGCCAGCTGCCACTTCCAGTATTGTTTTCTTAGTTTCTAGTAGCACTTCCAGAAGCCCCTGATTTTAGTGAGGGAAATAGTAGTGCAGTCAAGCTCTGGTGTGTCATGACTTCAGAGGAGATTCTTTCAGCAGCTTTATTAATAATGGGCTCTTAAAGTGCTATGGAAAATGAACTAGCAGCTGTTCTGTGAAAGAGACCTCAAGAACCACCACCACCTTTATCATTCACTGAAAAAGTCAAGTTTTGGACTGAGGAAAATTTTTAAAAATAAAACCCTCAAACTTGAGTGTAATGAGCTGATGTAGGCAATACAGTAATAATGATAAACTTTATAAAGCAAATGTCTCTTATTAATGTGCTGCAAAGCACTCTAGAGATTCTTAGTGCTCAAATTAAGCTATAAAGGATAATAGAAGAGCTTATAAAGTTTCTGCACAGTGAATGATTTCATGACAATGGCTTTGTTTGTTTTAATGATGTGAACAGAGGGCGTTTGCCCAGCATCTTCAGCATTCCCAAGGGGAATAGGTGCAGCACTTACATTTTACAGTTTCACTGTCACAGAGGTGCGTTTTTGTGCAGCTGTATTATGGTGTACTTCATAGATTGTAAGCAAGACTTGAAGTTAAAAACTTCAGTAAGGAAACAAAACTGGAAGTTTACTTCTGCTATTGCAGAAGCTGGTTGCAGAAATAAATACATTTACTTACATTTGCATAATACATTTGAAAAATAGTTTAGGGCTGTGACTTTTTAGTGACATCCATAATCATAATGTAGTTCTCTGTGGACTGCGTGACTATTATAAGTAGTGATTTTTTACTGATGATCTCATACAAGGAGTCAAGAACCAGTTGGAAATAGAGACAGATTTACCCTCCTCCATCCCAGATGATCTTTTTGCTTTCCCAAAACCAAGTATAAGCAAACGGTTTTTGACAGTGGTGTGGCTGACAGCCGCCTTGTGCTGTCCCCACCCAGCCTTAACATCCATGGGCATGCATTCCTAAGGAGCAGGTGTAACAGTGAAGTAGGGAATTTTTTATCCAGCTGACTGGAATGACAGAGAAAAGTCTGGATTTTATAAGTTAGATTTGAGGTATTGCTGATAGATTTTAATTTGAATGCTGTGTGTTTATTTCCTTATATTTTTTTAGGTCTCTTTTGCCTCTATTTCATTCACTTTCATGACAAAATTGATTTATTAATTGCAGCAAAACCACCTGGAGGAGTGCTGCTTCATATCCTTGTGAGGTGATCTTTTCTTTTAGTGTGAATTAGTTTTCTCTTTAAGCAGAAAAACAATAGCATTGATGCCATGAAGTGCTCTAAAAGAGCATTTACTGCAGCATGGTTTGCATCTAGGGCTTTGTACAAAGAAATTTACAAACAAGTGTGTACACAAATACACTGACAATTTTCAGAGACATTTTACATAGCACTTACAATGACAAGAGGTTGCTGCAAGTTGCTGACATAAAAAAAGGCTGCAAGAAAGCTCCTCTGAATTGGGAGACGGAATGCATTTTCATTCATTAAGAGGGAGAAAATAACTTTTTTTCCTGAAGTCACCACTTGTCAGACTGTTCATTTGCAGTGTTTTTTGCTTTTTTAATTTAGCAGATTTGTCTGGTTTTTTGAAGGAAGGATTAAAATAAAAGGAGGAAACTAGATCCCTTTCTCACTTGTAGGGGTGGAGGTTTATGCCAGCTGTGAGTGCTGCTAACTTCCCTATAAAATGCTTATGCGTTGCCCAACTTCTCTCATTTGTTTCAATTAAAATTTGGCATTGTCAGTTCAGATTTGTTATAAGTGCAGTTTGGTGGTTTATATTATGCAGCTGAGTATGGAAGGCAAAGCATATGTGTGCAAAAAAGGCATTGAGTTGGAAACTGGAATTGAACTACATTCAGTTTTTGCCAATGCTGCTTTTAAGTTTGTGCTATTTTAATAGTTTCCCGAAGTGATTGTGTTACTAAAAAAGTACCCCTCTGAACTGGAGTTTTTGATGTTTGCTTCTGGCTACAATGTAAATTTCATTTGGTTATTTGTTAAAAATCCACATAGCTCTCTCTGCAAATGCATATTTGATAATTTTTTTTTTTCCATGTGAGTTCTGTATGATTTTCATAAAAAGCCCAGAGCCTTTTTTGAACTCTAAAATAAATGTGGAGCTTCAGTCATATCATGAAGTCTCAACAGATAGAAAATAGGGTTTATGTCGAGGTGTTTTGGTGTATAACATGATGCAAACAGTAGCAAAACCTTTGGCTTTTAAAATTGTGAAGATATATGTGACTAAAAATGGCCCTTCACCAATACATAATGTGTACTGAATTAACATACCAGGGTCGGTCGGTTTGGTTTTAGTTCTGTCATCATGGTAGGGAGCAGATATTACACATCATTTTGGTTGCTTTTTCTTGCATCTTGTTTAAGAACAAAGAGCACCAACAAGCACAAGACTAGGAGTTTTAAGTTAGAAGAGATAAGAAGAGTCAGAAAAACATCTAGATAAATCAGGATCAGTCTTGCTAGCTTATGCATGTACCAGGTAGCAACCTACTCCTTCCAAAAAATGGGACTCAGAAGTAAGTAAATCTTCTTAAGTAGATCATAGGAAGGCAGACCTGATGCAGTTCCTCTGGGGTTGTCCCCGCAGTGACAGCAGCCCTTAATGTTTGTCTGCTGTCCCAGAAGATAGGAGGGCAGGCAGGGGTCCCCGGGCCATGGGGTACATCCCTTTCAGCCGGAGGTGGGGTGATGCAGTCAAGCCTGTGTGTCATTGCCAAATGGAAGATTCTGGTTTACCTGCAGGTTCTAGGATGACCATCCTCCTTCAGAAAGGTTTTCTGACCCCTTTATGTTCCCTTAGCTCAGGGGTGTGAAGAAGCTGCATAGCCTTACAGAAGTCGAGTGCCGTTTGCAGGATCTGCATATAGCCCCACAGATTTTGCATTTAAAAAGAATGCAAAGCACAGATATTTAGTTTGATGGTAATTAACTTTGAACAGTGTACTGAAGTATCTGGCACATTTAGAAGTGTTTTAAAATCAAGGTTTCAATTTGTTTCTGAGAAATTTTGTAGTTAACCCAGTTTCTGCTCTTGATGCATGAGTGACTGGGTACCATATGATGAACTGTGTTATATAAGATGCTCAAATTGTTGATCCAAAATTCTAGCTATTTAACTCTTCTGGGATCTTAGTGTTTCTTGTTTTATTTTTGTCCTGTTTTCTCTTTTCAGTATTTGAAGTGTTGATACGAAGCCCTTTTCTGCCAGCGCTGTTAGCAGAAAGAACTTATGTATACCCATCTGCCTGTTCCTTGGGCATGGGAATGGGTTGCACTATCAGGAGCTTTTAACTATGTGGTAGATTATTATAGGAGGGATTTTCCTGCTTTCCCCTCTGTTTCCTCTAAATAGGTTTGTTTCTTACAGCAGGATATAGTGCAATAAGAATAACCAGCATCATTGATTCCAGCTGCTTCCTCAACAGAAAAATCACATTTTATTTGGATGAGCTTTGCTGTCTCCTGAATATTTTGAGAGGAAAACAAGCTTCTCCCTTTCTGTGAATCTTTCCCACCCAGATGTTCAGTTCTTTATTGTATTTTATTAATAAGTCCAATGCTTTCTTAGCTGTAGGGCTGCAATGCAGCAAGCAGATGCTCCTGTTAGAGCAAATTCCATGATATTGGAAGCTTAATTATCAAAGGCACAAAGACTCTCATTACATTTTCCACTTGTTTTAAAGGGGGGGTGGTGGGGTGGAAAGGCAAAAAGTATTCTTTGTTTTTATGGTAAGACTGATGATAGGTTAACAGCTGGGAAAGCAAAGCTGCAACTCCATGACTGAACAAGGAAGATAATGATTGTTCATCTGCAGAGATCATTATTTTCTTCTAATATGAGATTGCAGTGTTTCCGTTTGTGGCTGTGAAGCTTTAATTACAGTATGTAATTATTTATAAATTACGACTGTAGGCCCTTCCTATAGGAATCTGTCTTTATTACAGAGGGTTGTGGTGGTGGAGGAGAGGACTGGCAGGTAGGCTTGAAATACTACACGTGTAATCTCATGGACATTTGAAAGTAAAAGTTGTGGGTTTATACTTAAAAGGATATTGTAAAACTCAAAGCTAAGGTATGGTATGCACGGATAGTATGAGAACAGATAAATGGGATGTTTGCTTGAGAAAAACAAATCAGCCCAATTTTCCTTCATAAAAATACCAACTTTTGAGTTGCTTGGTCAACCTTCCCTCCCTGTTATTAAAGAAGGTGCTGCCAGTGTTGTGTTAGTAACATACTTCTTCATTTCCATGCAGTTTCAGGCCTCAGTTGCATCCAGACACTGTACATGAGCATAGCGAGAATGATTTTAAAGTACAACAAGGGTACGTTAAAATACATCTATTATTAAAAAACATTGGTAGAAAATAGGTAGGGCACTAGCTTACACAAACACAAGTATGGTGTTCTTAATGAGTTGTCTGGTTTTGCCAGTTAGGGTTAGGAATGCTTCATGAATTGGAGCTAAGTGAGTGAGTTGAAATTCTCTTATATTTGTGCTAAGCAAGAACTTCTCAACTTGGGAAGTTTCACAGATTTAACTGGTAACAGCATTGCTTCCCATGCCTTTATGCAGTTTGTTTATGTAAAAAGCTGTTCTTCAAGCACAGGAAAAAATAACTTCTTTGCTTTTTGTATGTTGAGTAATGAAGGATTGGAGAGAATGTGCTTTTCTGGGACATGAGATTTAGCTGATCACCTCAGGATACTGCTTCCCAGATGTGCTTTTCACGTGAATTTTTGTGCGTTTTGTGAGCAGTTTTCCAACAGATTTTTTGAAGGAGGCCAGACTTAAAGCAGAGTATGTATTGTTGGTATTACCTGGAAATAAAGAATCATTGACCTCTAACTTAGTTAAAAGCGTTTCTTCGGCATGATTTTACAGTGCTAATAGAGTTGGTTTGGATCTTGGGAGAATGATATACTCTGAGAGCACTATACTTTGAGAACAAAACCAAATTAATCAAAGTTTTGCTTTAGCATTTTCTGTCTGTTTTACCAGCAGCACTTCTGTTCCCTAAGCATTTTATAGCTCCTTAATCCACAGGTAGAAGTTATATGTACTTTAGTGACTGGATCCAAAGCCCAGAGAGATCAGATAACATGCCCAGAAATATGAAGTCCAATGTACCAAGTCCAAGAAAAATACAAGAAATGCTAACTTGTTATTTTGTTCCTTTTCTCATTTATGTGTTGAAAGTTGGAGTAAAATTGTGTCATTAGTTGTAGCTAAGACTTGCTGAGGCAAGTACTTATGCCCTGTTGACTGTGGGGCTCAAAAGCACACATGTTTAAACGCTGAGAGAGCACTTCCTTCAGTGTTATCTGGATTATTGAATAATAAGGCAGAGTTCATTTTCCTTAGTCTGGCAGGGGCAAAACCACCATGGACGTAGGAGAAAGTTTTGCTTGGATACGGTTCTGATACATATTAATCTTGTTATCTAGTGTGATTCAGAGGATAGCATTCAAGTGGATGGTCTGGAAAGCAGAGCAGCCGGAGACCATGTTGAAGCAATGGTTTGCATCTCTGGATTGTTCCATTGAGTTCAGAGCTCAGCCATAATATAATGATGGAGATGCAATTTAAACATACCAGTTTTGTTAGAAATTGGTCAAAATGGAGACCTGGTCTCAGTGGAGGCAAACAGAATTTTAAAACTCTTATTACTTCATGTAGATTGTTGTAGTTTAGTGTGAAAATCAAAACTGGTAAAGTATGCATCAGCAAACCTCAGGATTTTTCAGTCATCTAAAATCTGGTGCCGTTCTATAGGAGAAGTTTTAGGTATCTGTTGTAACAAAGATCCCTTCCAGATGTAGTCGTATATCTTTTTAAGTTTTCTATGGTACTGGAAGTAAAGTGCATCTGTGCAGTCAGAAATAGTTGCGCACCTTATTTAGGCTAGGAGAGGCATACACACGAGACTGCATTGCACAGACTGCAGTTAAATTGCAGAATGCCTGTGTCTGCTGTGCTGCTCCAAGTAGTGCTAGGAACACCCTGCAGCTGATGTGCTCAGTGCTGTTAACATTTTCTTCAAACTGGGTTTTTCTTGTCTGGATAATGTTCCATTTGCTTTTCTTCACGCAGCGTGCAGACGATGTTGGCTCCTGAGACACTGTCAATAAACCAAATGCAGTTTGTGGCATGGCTTGATTCACAGGAAGCTGGAACTAGCTTTGTGTAGCAATGTGCATAAAATGCTAGTGGACTTTTCTCTTACTTTCCTTGCTCTCCTGAGCAGCTGCTGCTCACAGCAGATGGACATTAATTGCACTGACTGATACAGCATTCCAGAAAGTTAGGACATTCATATCAGTGCTTCTTCAAATAATATGGTGTCAGTTTATGCTAATTCAATTGTATAATTAATGATTTACTCTTTAGCAGAAGAGGATTTTCTTTGGTCATGGCCCAGGTGCACATGAGGCCGTGTCCATCTTGAGACTGGCTGAGCACACTCACTTCCCAGAGTCGTGCATAGCAAACTGAGGTGCTGTGCAGGTGGCAGTTTTATACTCCAAGACAGTCGTTTCATTCTCCAGCAGCTTCCTTGCCCCTTGAGCGTCTCTTCAGCATCAGTTCATTTTTTCATTGTACTTTCTCCTCTGCATTTTGTATTTGTCAAAATGAGCACTGTTTTGTGCTTTTTCAATTGTACCAAGTGTTTTGACAGAAATTGGAATAATTTTGGGTAGCTCCTATTAACCCCTGAATGTTTAGAGACCCGTATATGTTTACTTCTATGGTCACCTGTACTGTGGGAGGACTCTGCCATTCTGTGTCAATAAGATGCTTGAGATTTTCACATGAGAGATGCTGTTTTCTACATTTTCTTTCCAGAACAGTCAGAGTGCAGATATTTCTGCCTTCAGAAACATAGTGCAGCTTGGCTAGATCCACACAAGCCTGACTTTTATAAGCCAAGTAGGTATGTGTGTCTGTATCTTTATTGTATATAATAGGAGTTTTGGCTGCTCTAATCAATGCAGTGGGAGAAGCTGGTATCATCTGTGCACCCTTTCTTCAGTGGATGTGATGCCCTTGCCCAGAAGATGCTGTCAGTGGAGAGGGGCAGCCTGCCATTGGATCTTCTGTGGATGATGGGCATGTATTACATAATTGTAATTTGCTCCAGAAGAGAAGCACTGCCTGTTTGCTTTTGTTATGCAAGAGAAATGCACGGAGATGGCAAATAACCATGTGCTCCTGTTACACCTAAAAACCTAGGTAAAGAGCTTGGGCAGCTTGTGTTGGCTGATGAGAAAAGCCAGGAACCTGGGAAACAACATACAGAATGTGTGTCTGTGTGGTGGGTTCTCAGGATGAGGTGAAAGGGAGCCAGAAGAGACATTTTTTTGAAGCAGCAGTGGGATTCTGTTGGAGTGGAGAAGGAGAGAAATGTGTCTCATGCTCAGCTCCACACTGATGATGGTCTAACAGCAGATCAGCAGTGGCCATGTTGTGTTCTCCTAAGGTGTCCCCTCCTTGCTCACACATCCATTGTGGCATAGCAAGGTTAAATGAGTAACTTCCCTATCCTGCTGCTGCTTGTCAGGGTGGTGAGGTTCTGCAGCTGTGACTCACAGCAACAGTTTTTCCAGTGGTGTGCAGGGTTGCTAAACGCTCTTTGGATTGTAGCTGGATGCTGGATACTCAAAAGTCTTGAGATATGCAGAATTCCCATGGTTTCTGTCTACTGCTCATTTCTCAAGTCACAGAAACACCAGTCAAAAACTTGTCATCTTTTTTCATTCTGCCTAGTGTAATTTTTGCTTTACTTACAACCTTTTTGTTATTTTGGCAAATGAAATTCAGATCTCAGGTTTTTCTTTGACTGGTCAGGTTAATAGAGCAGCATGATTAATGATTTCTCTTGACAGATTCTGGTAATTATAGTTTTATTGAGTTCCAAAAATAAACAATGCAATCTTCTTATTTGGACTGCGTAATACAGCTTGTACAATTTCTCCCAATAATTATCTCATCCAAATCCAGTAGCTTTTAATGGAGATCTTAGTAAAGTTTTCCACTGACTGCATTCTGTTAGCAGAGCTATGGTAAAATGTATGGCTCCTTTGTTTGTTTGCAGAGATATAAAATAGAGGACCCAAATTAATTCTTTCATTTAACAAGATTAATGGAAGGGAATGTGGCATGTTCATTTGTGTTATCAGTTATTTATAGGATTTCTATGTGAAAGGGCTTCCCAGGGAAGTGGTCACAGCACCAAGCTTGCCTGAGTTCAAGAAGTGTTTGGACAATGCTCTTGGACACATGGTGTGACTCTTGGGGATGGTGCTGTGCAGGGCTATGAGTTAGACTCGATAATTCTTCCTCCAACTTGGCATATTCTGTGATTCTGTGAAATACTACTTTCTATATGGTTACCAGAGGCTATTTACTTTGGCATGAAGCTACCAGGCAGACCAATTTATTACTTGCTTCAGTTTGTTGCTTCACTCCAGAAAGAAATAAACAGGAGGAGGAAGAGGAGGAAAAGTGTCTGTACTGAAACTCTCATCCTTTTTCTTTTAAACTGGATCTTGTCTGCAGTGATTTTTTGCAGTGTGTGCTGGTGTTTGGGATGTATTTTGCTTTACAGAACATTTTCTTAGCAGGCTAGAAAAAACACTGCTGGGGTTTGGCCATGTGCCATTTTCTCAAGACCTGTTTCCTGCTTCAGCTAATAAAGAAAGACCACACCTTACTTTAGTTGTCCTCCATCTGCCCCAATTCAGGGAGTGCTGTAACAAAAATGAAGTAAAGAAGCTTGGACACAATTTCCTGAAAAGATTAAGAGTATATGAAAATATCTGTAGGAATATAAATGTGTATAATGTAACTTAACATACAAACTCATATTGTATGTCACTGAAATGCACCAAAAAAAGTAAAATACAGCAGCTGTTTAAAAAGTCACAACGGACCTACGCAAATATTGAAGACTGAAAGTAAAAACAAATTATATGTATGTATGCATGTGAGAGAGAGAGAAAGATTTACTTAGATAAACATATTTTGAACATCTGTGTTTCTGCTTGATTTGTGTATGGTCTCCTGTGAAAGTCCCCTTGAGTTTTTAAGTGGTCTTTGAGTTGTGGAGCACAGTATTTTCCAAGAACCAGGATTCACTTAGCACTGGTATAACGATATCTTAGAAGGAAGACAAATTATAGCTAGGAAGAAATAAAATAAATGAAGATCTCAGAGTAAAACACAGGCCTTTCCACTGAAAAAGATTGGGTATAATTGGTAGGTATTAATTTATCTAGTTTAGAATCTATGAGAAGCAAAACCAAAGCCTGGAAAACATGATAAATCCAAAAGGAGCTGGAGAGGTGAGCTATATGTGTGCACAAGAGCTTCGTTTTAAATGGCTTTAGCAAAATTGAAAAGGTATTTTGAAAAACCCAATTTTATAAAAACAAAATGTTAGAAGTGTTTTAAGAAGCTTCTTAAAAATATATCCAAGTCTATGCTGCCTTAATGTAAGGGAAGTATGGGCCTTACTTCAGCCAAGTGTTTAAGTATGTGGCTGGTTCAGTACTTGTCTGGGTTTCAGTCAGAAGACTTTTTTCCTTGGAGATGTGCTTAGATCTCCCGTTGTGCTGGAGTCCTGCTGCCAGCTCAGCCTGCCGTGCTTCTCTCCTCCTTTCATCCACGGAGCGGGTCAGTGCCGGCAACATCTGAGCTCCCGCTGGGGTCTGCCCCTGTCGGCACCCGCAGGGACCACAGTGAGAGCAGGGCAGGGTAGCCTCAGCTCTCTCCCCTTTTACACTTGTTCACCTGAAAGCAAGAAATCCAAGCATGAGTCCTCCCTTGATTAATTTAATTTAAAGCACAGCTCACAAGCTGTTCAGCAACTTTCTTAAAAATGTAAATGCGTGGGCTTCCTGTACAGATATTCCTGTTAGGAAATGTGTTATACACCTTAGTGCAATGCTGTCCTTTAGCTTCCTAAAGGATGCCGAGAGCTATCACAGGAAATGCTTCCCATGGCCGTAGCCCTTCTGGCAACATATCGAGTGAGTTCTTAATGCCTGTGTGGGAACCAAAGCATGGGGCCAGAGAAGCAGACTTTATATAGTGAAAGGAAATGGAAAAATCCCCCCTCCAAACAAAAAAACCAATTTGCAGCATTTACATGTCAGCCGGTGCTTTTGAGTTTTTCAAGATGTTACAGAAATATCAGTCTTGGAAAAAGCAGTATTTCACTTCTTCTTTCAGAACAAGTTCCTCTAGTCTTGTCCTGGCTGATGATTGCATAATACTGCATAAAATGTAGATATTAATGCAGAATTTAGTTATACTCTTTGCTTAC
Organism: Corvus moneduloides; assembly: GCF_009650955.1. Lineage (NCBI taxonomy): Eukaryota > Metazoa > Chordata > Aves > Passeriformes > Corvidae > Corvus > Corvus moneduloides. The sequence continues at coordinate 108,596,528 of NC_045476.1, read as the reverse complement.
TCTTCTCTCTCAGATTCTTTTTTACAGTGACCCTTTTGCATCTTCGAATGTTTAGAAAAGGGAAATAACAGGTTTACTAGCTAAATATACTGTGAGAACATGCAAGTCACATAAGGTGTTAAATAGTCAAAATACTTTCTGTTTGCAATTTATGTGAGGTTCATATGATGGTGTCTTTCCCAGGACCAAATCTGAGAAAAGCGGAGAGGATGAAAACAAATGGATTTGGTTTTTCTGCTAGGTATTCCATCGTGTAAGTGCATAGTAGCTGAGAATCTTTATAGCACAGCTACATATTTATACAACACAATGGTTTGCTCTGGTTTGTTTCTGAGACTCAATACTGCAGTAGATGAATGAAAGCAGAAGTGGAAGCAGAGTTCTTGTTGCTGTTGGAAAGGAGGCAACAGAGGGAGCAAAGAGAAAATCTCTAGTCTTTCTAGTCCACATTTTCTCTTGCCATCTAATCGGTTCCCACTGGGGTCTCTGCAGGTTGTGAAAAAATTACATCAAAGATCACACCTTCTTATAGTTCTATCAGTATTGTTTATTTTCTACTCTCTTTTTCAGATACGCATTTTCACTCTTTGGGCCCTTCAGCAGGTTGGTTCAGCATTTCTGCACCATGCTGGTACAAAAGGATAAACACATGGCTTCACTGGAGTTGGCTGAGCCATACTGAAATGTGTCAGCAGAGATCCTGACCCTTTGCATGCATGCAAACATGCCAGTCTGTTGGGAAACAAACACCAACCTTCTCCTTTTAAACACAGGCTCAGCTTTAATGGAAAATTTCTGGATAATGTGAAGTACAATAGAAAGGTCATAGCTCTACATGCTGTTTTAAGTGAAATTTGCACTTTTCCTGATGTGCTGTGGTATCATTTGAGCTGCTTTGTCATCTTCACGTGGATGAATTTGTAATCTGAGAAACCTGAAATGGTGCAAATGTGACTAATTAAAGTCTGCCAAATGAAAATGATCATTAAATAGTCCATGTAGCTGTACCCTAGAAGCATTTTATAAGTACTGAACTTGGTTTCGAATTGTGACAAGGCCCAGCAAGCACTGAGGACTGCACAGTCTTGCCCCAACAGCCTGCTCCAGTTCCTTACATCCTGCCAGCCACCTCCAAGTTCGTTATCTGGCATGGGAGATGAGCACTTTTGCAGTGATAGAAAATGCTCACTGAGGGCAATCAAGAGATACCAGCATGTACTTTCTCACGAGTCCTTATGGAAGGACTTAAACCTGATGCAGTGCACTATCCTTTAAATGTTAAGGTCTGAATGAGCTCTCTAAATGTTTCAGTGTCTGTAATGTTAAAATTACATCTTTCTGTCTGAAGAAGCAGTGGTTACTGAAAGTGCCTGTGTTGTAGCATTTCTTCAGCACTATTGTGTTCTTAACTAGGTCAGCAGAACCGCTGAAGATGTGGAGAATAATTATTCTTTTAATAAAATATTAATTTTCAGTAAAGTGAAAATATTTTATTCTTTTAAGAATTAGAAGTTTATAATATCTAATACATAGATATAACAATAGGAGAATTTCCCTGGATGCTAAGGGGTTACTGCATATCTCTTGAGCAACTCTAAGATGAGAAATAAAAATGTTGAAAATAGAGGCATTAAAATTTTGGATTTATAAACCAAAATCCAAAGTCATAAGACTGAAAATGTGAATGCAAATATGGACCCACTCTTATAAATATAGAGGAAACTCAGGCCTCTAGAGAAAAAGCTTGGGAAATGAGTGCAGCATCCACCTATAGTCATTACAGGATAATTAGCACAACATTAAGACCCAAAAGAACTATGTGCTGCTGTGTATATATATATTATACTTGCTCAGTTGTATATATTTTAGAATAAAATAACCTCATATGAAATGGTTATTAGTTGCATAGAGCACTTCAAAGGGTTGAAAAAGCATCTCAGGGACCTATATAATATTCAGGAATAATGGCTTTTTAAACACTATTCTAAAATCTTTTATGCAGCATTTTCTGATAAAAGATACTACACATAATTTTTTTTTCTTTCTCCCTTTTAATTTCCACTTACTTCTCTATTAGGTTGAGATGTTTGGGTAAGAAATGGGGAAAACATCTTAATTCTGTTCTGTAACCTTATTTGATTTGAATGCAAATTATTAGATTTGAATACAAGTAACTAATCAGTCATTCCTGTGCTGTATGTTGAGACAAAAACATGTGTTCTTCAGTAATAGTGGCATAACAAAATCGGGAAAAAAGCAACACCACTAAAATCATCTTTGCTAGCAGCTAGCTTTCATTCACTGTGTTCCAAGGAAAATAATATTCATCAGGTGTCAGGCTCACTTGGTTTCAGTGGCACACTTGAGATCCTTTTTGTCCCCCAAGGTGGGTCCCAAATGAAACCCTAAAGGCCTGGCTGACTGTACACCAAGCAGCATGAGAATCTTCTCTGCAGTTTTGGACTATCTGGGATATTCAGACTTGTGCTTCAGGTGTAAGCTTATCTCTAGATCTTGCAGGTCAGGGTGAAGTGGAGCAGCGGAGCAAGCGGTGCGTTATTCCCACCTGCTCCTTGAGCTGGGTCTTGCACTGTTCTCCAAAGCAGCAGCTGCTGGGACTGCCGTACTCTGGTATGGGCTGCTCCAGCAGGTGGACCTTGGGTCCAATCCAGTACTGCAAGCCCTGGCTGGATTCGTCATCTAAAATCAGTTAGTAGGTCGTAAGATCATCACAGATAGAGTTTCAACCTGCCTGTGCCACTGAGCTGGGAGATAGTGAGCCAAGCATCATTACATGAAGGAACAGGATGGCTGGGGAGTGAGTGGGTTCTCCTCCAAGTCCTCTTTTCTTTTCTTCCTTGTTTTCTAAAATAGTCTTCTCCTTAAACATGTGCCTGTCTGCTGTTTGCCTTCAGCCCATCAAAGTAATTGTATCCTAGTTTTTAAAAGCTGGACTTGGAACAACTGTGGTTTTCAGTGAGCTGCAAGTATCCATGCTATGTAGAAGTAGCAGGATCAAGAAAAATGTAACCACCTTTCTGTTGTGTAGCCTGTGGGTGTTTTTAACCTCACCGCATGTCTGAAGGCATCTGAATTGCGTCGTCTGTGTTACAACTGAGATGTTTTTAAGATAATCGACAGCAACACACAAAGTTTGGTAATCAACAGGAAGAAATGCAAAGGTTTTTAACCACAGAAGACTGTAAGAATGGCATATATAGTGCTGGCACACTCCAGAAAAGGAGGGAAGCAAATGCTAATAATTTCACTATGGTTTTGAATAGACTGGACTTGAGAGCCTTGAGTATTTTTCCTTTTCTCTTTTAACTGCAATTTTGTTATTGTATTGCTGCCCCCATCTCTGCTAAATATGGCTTTTGAAATGCAAATCATATCATGTTCTCAAAGATGCATATGACACCCTCAGCACTGTTCCTCTTTGCACTTCAAAGAGCTGTGTGGTCACACTTTGCATCTCAGCAAAATTGCAAGATTTGCCTTCTGAAGATCTCCTTTAATGTGTACAATCAATCCCTGATAATGTATTTTGGGTTTTTTGTTCCCTGGAGTCTGTTAATTTTGGTGTTGCTACAGGTCATCAGGAAACATAATCTCTTCTTCTTTAATTTCTCAGTGAGCGTGCCTGAGGGGAGAGGAACACAAGAGAGGAGAGACAATTGAACATCACCATTGGCTGAGACCTGAAAAAATGGTGCTGGATGAACGCAGGATTAGAACTTAATTGTAAAAGAGAAAGGAGGTCTTGACAGGCAATTTGCTTCATTTTCACATTCATCATGGCACAAATCCTCTGGCTGGCTGGTTGATGGGACTGTCCAACACTTCTGCTTAGATTCAGTGCAGATCCCTTCTGCCTACACATTGAAAGACCTGGGAACAGGTGGGAACTGGATGGTGCCAAAAACAGGAATGGAAAGAGAAATGGACTCTGACGAGCTAAGATGGAAGTGACTTGACAGCAACAAGCTCAGCAGTTGTCTCCAGTAAGGACAGGTTGAGACGGGAATCTCAAGCTTCTCTGGAAGAGCAGTATGCAGGAAGCTGGTTTTCAGGCCACAAATGCTTTCACAGGTAAGAATTTCTGTTCTAGTTCCGCTCATAGTCTTGGGACAGTTTACTGGAGTTTAGAAAATAAATTGAATTGGTCCTGACTGTTTTCAATCTTGTAGTACTTTCAGTTTAAATAGTATTTTAAAATAATTCACTTGAAGACCAGTTCAACACTTGTATTAGCAGTGAGGAACACAGTTATCCATGTTTCAGCCTTCAGAAATGGATGGCCACGAGCCTTGGGGAAGATTGATCTCAGCTTTCCTCGTTAAAGTACTCATTAACAGCTTAACCATGAGCGGTCTCTTGGGTCAGTATAAAATGTAGTCTGTAAAGTTGCTCCTGTGCTCAACACAGGAGTTTGGTGAGGCTGCAGGATGGACATGGTTCTTATGAGGAGGCTTCTCAGCAACATGTCAGTGTTGAGCCTTATCTCGTTTGCCAGACCACATCTCTGGGCAGAACTTGCCAGGTACCCTCTCTTTGTACTCCCCCCTGCACCACTGACCTGCTGCAATGCTTGAACTGGCTAAACTGGAGGGTTTAAATGGTAACTGTTTCACCTCAGTCTGGTGTATTTCTGTGTAGATGGATTGAAAATAATGTAATGAGAAAGAGGATGCCACAGTGGTGTGACTTTCTGAGGAAAGCTCCCTCTAGTGTAAAGTCTGCTGGAGTTCATACAGTGCTTTTTCTGTCTGGGATGGTTTCTGATTTGAGAGGCAGGAGGGGGAAAACAGCAGATCCTGCTGCTTTGTTTCCATGTCTGCCAGCCAGCTGAGATGCAGCAAGAAATGCAAAGAAAATCAACTGGATAGTGCTCTTGTTTTGATACATCTAGATAATGGATTAGTATCACAGTGTAAACTAGTGATGTGCAAAACATTTATTTTTCTAATATAAAATGTTTGCCTTTAGAAGGAGTTTTGGCTGCAGTGGGGTGTGATTCTGTGTCCAGCTGTCTGCACCAGGACAGAAGTTTGGAGTGGTAGTGCAGCTCTGAACTGTCTCTGTTGCCTTGCACTGCTTTGATTTACAGCATGGTTTCTGTGTGTGTCAGTGAGACGCGTCCTGAAGGAGAGGAAACAGGAAGCTCTCCTCCACATGTGCTCCAGTGCTGATGGGCGATGGGAAGTCTGGGACAGCCGCAGGGCTCGCCCTCCTCTGTCTAGCCAGCAGCACACTCCTAAAGCTCCCCACTGCTGTTCTTGTCCTGTTTGTCCTCACTGCTCTCCGCCAGTTCTCAGCTCTTTCCTAGGAGTTTTTCTCACTCTTTTGCTTTCTACCAAAATTCCAACTGTGAGGATATCTGCTCTCTTCCTTACCCTGGCTCTCCTTTGTTGGAAACACTATTACTTCTAACACCCTTGCAATATTACATTACTTTCTGTCCATTTTTATACTCTTCTGCCCCTGTGTCTGCTATCCCTTAGCTCCCACAAGTTGGCACTGTGACCAGGGTGCTTGGGCAGGGGTGTGTCAGAAAGCTGGTAACCTCATGACTGCTGCTGGATGGAAAAGACCTGGCAAGTAGTACTGCATTAAATTCAGAGAGATGAATCTGGGGTCCCTGGAAGCCCAGGACAACAGTCAGAGTGTGATGGCAACCCAGCAGATTCAGACCTATTCTGGAGACTTAATGGCATGAAGGTTGCTTGGTCTCCTGTAAGAAATTCTTATGTTCCTTTGGAATTGCCCTTAGGTAAAGTTGTTAATAGACATACTCAAATCTTGGCAGCTGTACTAAAGAATTATTAAACATTAAGGTGCACCATGCGTTCAGGAGACTCGTTAAGGAAACAGGTTGAATTATATTTTCTTTGTATGAGGAGAAAACTTCCAACTTGTATCAAATTGATATCCATATTCGCTTTGTGGAGATCTTTCTTGTTCCTTGTTACATTTATATGATGCACTCAGCAATAATAAACAGTGGGTAGGTGTGTATTTCTCAGAGAAATCCGTTGGACTGTGTTATGCTAATTCAAGAGTAGCAATAAAAGCGTAATGGCAGGTGCATATGGTTGCTCCTCTGATCCTTGCTGTAGTGCTCCTTTTGTTTTATTGGAGTGCCAGTTTAGCTGTAGGAGAGAACAATATCTGCTAGCAGCAGAGGGGGCATGGCCACATGAGAAGGGAGCTAATTTGTACAAAAAAGGCTTGCTATCTGAAGCCTGTGTGGTGTCAACACTGAATCTAGACATGCTAAGCGATTGCAGCTATTGCAACAATCAGAGAAATCATTTCAATTTACAGCTGACCAGAATGCTGGCAAAAGAAGCCTGGGAGGACAGTGCCTCTGTGTAGCCACTCTCAGAGTATTTCCTAAACCTCCTTTCCACTTTGCTAACTGCTGTGACCTGGAAAGGCTTACAATTATGGCTAGGAGATATTTTGATCCTGTCTGTACGCTCATTTTACTGGCACTGATGCCAAAGACTCCCTTTTTTGCAGATGGCTCTTGTCCCAAGAGATGGACTCACCCAATCATTTTATCATGTATTACCAAACAATAGCAAATGTTTAGAATCTTTTCACTTTATGGACTAAATACTAAATTCCGTAGATCATGTGAGTATAATAGGTTCATGATTACAGAATGTAGAAAGAGCAGTGGAAGGGAGGTGCTCCTAGGCTTGATTATGAAAGAGATGGCTGAACCTATGATGGTAAAATGCGATTTGAGTGGTAGCAATCAGGAAAGAATGAGCCTATCATTCTTCAGAAGGTGAGAAGAGAGAACTTAAGAATAAAAGCAATAGAATGCAAGAAAATAGATTGCATTGAGCTCATAGAACTGATAGGTAATATTTCTTGGGATACAAACCTGAGAAATTCTGGCAATTTTTAAAGGGAATAACTTTTTCCCAGTCACAATAAAGAGTATTAAAATCCCAAATGAAAGGCATTCCAGTAAAAAAAGTGTGAGAAGAGACAAAATTGTATGATCTGATAACTGAGGACTCATACAGAAGGTGGAAGCTCAATAAGTTACTGGAGATGAGTGTAAAAGAAGATGAGAAAAATGCGAGGGTCAAATCAGGTAGGCCAGTTCACAGAACAAGGTACAACTAATGAAGGTCATGGTAACAAAGAAACATACTATGTTCTCAGTAGTAATAAGAGGAAGACTCAGTTTCCAGGCTCCTAGTTGAGAGGGAATTGCAAAACTCATGATCTGGTGGTGCAGAGAGCATCGAGTAATTAATGTAATTTTTTGCATCATTCTTTGCCTAAAAGGGTGATCTGTAATCAAGTGGCAGGAAAAGAACTGCCACCTTGAGAACGGTAAGAATTCCAACTAGAGCAGGAAAAGAACAGATTATAAACTAATGAGATAGGATAATGGGTGTTTTAGAACTTATTAAATTATCTCTTCAACATAGGGTGAAATAGCTGAAGCTATGCCTGAACAATTAGTGGCTACACTGGAGAACATTTGGAGGACAGTTTAGATTCACAAGATCTGTGAAAGGGCGAACGCTGCACCTACATGTAAACTTTCCTGGGTCCTTCCCTGTCCCCTTTGGAGTAGCTATCTTATCTTACATTTTTGGGGAAAAAAGTTTGAATCAAATAGTCAACTGAATTTTTTAATAACTAGCCTGTAGATAATAATATGATAAATGAATTTGCATGGGATTTTTTCCCAGAAGGTGCCTTGTCAGTGGAGCTTAATTTTCCTGTAAGTAGAGAAATAATATATTTTGATTTTTGGAAATCTTTCACCTTTGCATAAACAAGGTGGTACAATGGGCTACAAGGTGGGTACACAGTTGGCTGGAAAGCTGTTCTCAGAATAATTACTAGTGTTTCACAGTCAAACTAGAAGGATCTGTCAAGTGGGATTCTGCCCTGCATTGCCAGAAAATATTCAATATTTTAATTAATGATTTAGATATGAGAATCTGCATGCAAAATTTCCAGATGACACCAACCAGGGGAAGGATGTAAACCCTCTGAGCACAGGATTAGAATTCCAAATTAATGTGGTATATTGGAGAACTGATCTGAAGTAAATATGATGCAGTTCATCAAGGACAAGTTCTAAATTGTGGTTTGACAGGAATAATCAGCTGTGCAAATCAAAATGCAGAATAACTGGTGAGACACCAGGTCTGCAGAAAACAGATGGGCAGTTGCAAGGGTTCAGAAAATGGCTATGAATCAACAATACTATGCCATGAATATTATGCTAGAATATATGGACAGGAGTCTGCCTGCAAAATAATTTTTCCACTCTACTTGGCATTTGTGTGGCTGGTGTACTATTTCTGCTCTGGGCAGTGCTCAGTGGGCCCGTCCAGAGAAGAGCAGAATGGATGGCCAGAGGTCTAGACAACGTGACCCTTGGGAATTGAAAAAAGGGTCTTTTTCAGAGCAGAGCAGTAACTCTCAAACTTTCTAAAGATTTTTTTTCCTAGGTTCCCAGAAGCAGTGCAGATTTGTGTCAGGGCATGTCTGCTGCACTGAGCTACATGACAAGATGTGGCCGTGATGCAGCAGTGCTTTGGTGTGATGGTCAGAAGGACCTCTTCGCTTGCACATGAAGTTCTCCACCTTCTGCATGGGCCACTTAGTGCCATGCCAGTGCTGGGCTAACAGCGGTGGGGATTCTGGCCAGCCAAGATCTCTTTTTAAAATCAGCCACTTCCTTCACTAGTGTGTGTTTTGAGTGCTGGTTTAGGAGATCAGTGTGATTCTGAAGTCAGCTCTCCATCACTGGGGAGTGTGTGGCACAGGGACATCCAGGATGATCAAAGGATAAGGGGAACACTATGGGATGGATTAGGAGTCAGTGTACGAAGCCTCCTGACCTTGCAAGGTCAGCTTAGGTTTATCAGGATTTTATTAACTCCATCTCAGCACAAGCTCTGTCAGACCTGGACTGACTCAGAGGCGTTCCTGCCCTGTGACCCTCAGCACTGCTAGAGGGATTATTAGCTCTGGCACTACGGAAACTAGAATAAACAGTAAGAGGTTGCTCTGTGCAGTGGGCCCCTGCCCCTCAGTCTTTTCCTGTCATCTCCTGATCTCATTCTGTCATAGCTGCATATCTTATCCCTCACACCTTTCCCTGTGAAAGTGATGGCACCCTCAAATCTTTCCATAATCCCTTGCAGCCTTATGTCTGAAAGTCATTGTCACTGAAGCTTGACCTTGGGCCATATCCAGAGAGACCAGGTTACTCCCAAGGAGCAACTCCTCAGCTTGGCTGTACTCCCACAGGCCCTGCTTTAGCAGGGAAAAAGAATTCATCTGTTAGAAGATCCTCATGCTCATAGAAACACAACTTGGTGGAGCTTCTCCAGTGTCCCCACCTCTGTGCTATATTTCCTGGCATGCAGGACTTCTGCTGCATTTCTTGTCCTGTTTCATGCTGTCACAACCTCTCTTTGGCTCTTCTCCCATCAGTGCCCACATCCCCTCTCTCTGTATTGAGGCTCCTTCATCCCTCCCCATTTGTACATTTGGTTTCACTTCCCTTCCAAATTCCCTACCCTTCTGATAATCTTCCTGCTTTTCACTGCTTTCCTCCACCTTACTTTGTTTCCAGACGTCTCCCACTTCCAGACCAACTAACTGCAACCTAATTCCAGGTTGTGTAAGAGCCTGTCCCCCTCTTTTCTAGAGTTGACCCTTTGTCTCTTCCTCCGCCCTTCTCTGCGGTGAGTAGATTTCCCCACTTCACACATCTTCCACAGTGGCTTCTGCTGGTTTGTGTGAGACCTTTCTTTGCAGGAAGGCAATCTGAGAGGCTGCCATCCAGTTTGGCTTCTCTCTCTGCACCTTGTTTTGCTTAACTGCTGGTATTTTGGGTGGAGATGTCTCTGGTACAGGGGTGGTAGTGCCAGAATAGGGAGGCTCCTTGAGGGGATTACAGGGAGACCAAATAAATTGCTACAGCAGGTTGCATATGACCTAGTTGGCCATTATGCATTTACAGAATGGGGAGAGTGAGGGAAGATGTGATAACCATTTAAAAATATATGGAAATTTCATGTAAAGAGTAAAGTAATAGAAACTGTTTTCCAGTTCTGCTGGGGATAGAGCATGAAGTAAGTCAAGCTTACTGTAGTGGAGAGATTGAGGTTAGACATTAGGAAAATCTTTGTAATGGTAAGGATAGTTAAGGACTGCAGCCAGTTGCCTAGGGAGGTTGCAAAGTCTCTGTCACTGAAGGTTTTTAAGAACAAGTTAGACAAATATCTGTCAGGAATGGTTTATGTATAGTTGATTTTGCCCTGGGGCAGGGGAATGGACTTCAAGTGAGCACTTCCAGCCTTACTTTTCTGTGATGCTATTATTGCTGGTTCCCTGGATAATAAATGTACATTTTAAAAGTTAGTAACCCACCTGTCCACTCTCTCATCTCAGTGTTTAAGTAGATTCTGTTGAGCTCTTGGAATAATTGATAAAAAATAGATTAGGAGTCGTGGGTGTTTAAAGTATTAACTCTCATTTTGCTGGAGTATTACTCTATTGCTTTCATTATAGCTTGGCCTTCTTTAGACATCTTATTTTGGGGGGGTGTGACATGTTTCTATGTCTGTGCAACTTGTATAGAAATATTTTAATGTTACAGAAATACTGCATCCATTCTTCTGTTTCACAGTATGCAAGTATTTTAAGAAACACTTTTGCCACTCTTAGATAGTAAGCATATTTAAAAGGTAATTTTTAAGAATAGCCAAAAATAGGGCAAAGCCAAATCAACAATTCCCTGAGGTTGTTTTCTTTATTGTGAGCAAAACTGGTATGTAACTGGTATATCTGCTGCTGAAGGTAGCCTTCTTCCTCAGAATTATAATTGAGGCTCAATGTAAAATAGAAAAACAGGTTTGAAATGTCTTCAATTAAGTCTATAGTGTAATTAATATTGAAAACAGTTGAAAATTAATTTATACATTAATACAGATCTCCCACATTGCTGCTGTCATTATTAGCATGATTTTCAAGTACAGATAAACATTTCATTTAAAAATGCAGCTTGAATATGTAGCAGAGAATTCTCACCCCCCTCTGTTCCAGTTTTGTTTTCATCTGCTTCATGAAACTGGTCTGGCCTTACTAAAATCTCTGCACTTTTCTTAAGAATTGCATTCTTGTTTTATGAATTTTCAAGGTTACTGTGTCACTGGCAGACAACTCTGACTGTCTCTTAGTTCTTGGGAGAAACAGATTGGTTTTTGCAATGCCCCTTACTCAGCACACAGATAGTAACAGATCACATTCCATTGTATTCCTCAGATATTTTATTTAGGGTAAGCAATTTTTGGAGTACAGACAGTATTCTCAGCAAAAATACATGGAGGAAGATATAACCTTAGTCTCTAAGAGTTTGCCATCTAAATATGTTACATTCAGTAGCATTCAGCAGTACTGTTTTAAGTATAGTATTGCATTGTTTGGAAGTCTCCTCTTCAGGGTTAAAAACTTTAATAGATTTACAGAAGAGTGTGAAAGTGTGAAAATGAATTTGAGAGCACTGTTGCCACCTGAGATTGATAGCTTTTGGTCACAACCTAGTTCTTCCGTTGTCCTCATGATCAGTGATTAGAACAAGAATGCTTTCTGGTTTAGGTTTTTTCTTCAAACCTAGAAGGTTGGCTTTTAAGTTTTGATCCCTAACTTTATGTAGGTGAGACATTGTGTTTTCTTCTTTGTTTCCTTTCACCTCAAGAAAATGGGTAGTTCTCCTCAAAATGGTTGGAGGACTGTTTAATCTGCAACTGGCCAGGTACTGCCTTTGCTGCTTGAACTGTGGCAGTACTTATGGAAATAGAGGGGCATGTCACACAGGCCAAGGATTTCACATTTTAAATGCTTCTCCTTTCAAATTTATGTTTAACTGGGGTGCAAGACCTCCTTCCCTGTTTGCTTGTTTCAGTGAAGTACTGCATCCTTTTCCACTTGCTAAGGGGAACAATTTGGGTGGCAGTCACTACCAGAAGGTGGCCTTGCCATGTGAAGACACCTGGAGCCCAGTGAATGGCAGTCAAAGAAAGGCAGAAAAGAAGCTGATAAGACTCCTGAGGAAATGCAGTGGTGTGGTGCCCTGTGAAGCAACTTGAGGGTCACTGGACTTGGAAAAGGATCCTCCGCAGACCTGGAATTGCAGACTACTGGGTCATATAACACCATTCATATCAAGCAACATCCTTCTACTCTGATCTGGGAATACTTTTTGAAATTATTTTAAATTAAATTTTCGTTCATATGTGATTTAATTTAAATTCCATTTAGACGTCCTTTAATTTTCAGTCTAGGTGTACTTTTGGGTACATGTGTGTGGCTGCTTGTTCTTCTGAAAATCCAGAATCAAATGAAAAGCAGTGGATTGGGCACACCAGGGCAAAAGAAGGTTCAAATTGAGAGAATTGAGAGAAACATCATGGCCACTGCTATTATTAAAATTATTTTATGAAGTAGTGTGTTGCTGCAAATGGCAAACTTCTTCCCAAAGTGGGAGGAAATGCTCCAGCATGTTCAGAGAGGATGTTAAGCCTGGATTCTCACCTTTGATAATAATTTTTAACAGATGATATTCAGCTGTAGCATTGCCATTTGCAAAGCTGACGGTTCTTTGGAAATGCCCATCTGCCATTTCTCATGTCTTAATAGTACATGTCACGGTGCCTTTGCGTGGTACAACTTAATCAGCCAAATGGCCAATTTCAGACTGACTGTGACAATAAATTTAGCTGTAAATATGCTATGTTTCAGTGTTTAATCATAATAAAAAGGCAGACCTTTTGAAAGGACAAAATGCATGCATAATCCCTCAAGTAAAACTCAGAAAATAAAAAGTGGCGAAAAGTGATTGTTAAATTGGCAGTATATGCTTTCTGTTAATTCCTTCTAATTAATTTGGTGGGCTGCCTGGTTTTGTTTTGTCTTTTTTTGTTGTTTGTTTGTTTGTTTGTCTGTTTGGTTTGTTTTAAAGGGAAAATAGGCAGTCTGTCTGTGCCCATGGGCGGCTGAGGGTATTTTTACTCCTGAAAAGGCCTTTTACCTTTTGCAGTGGGAGAGGGGCTGCCTCCTTGTGTCAGAGCACCAGTGTGAGGCAGACTGGAAATGCATTTTGTTACAAACTTAAAAGTGCTAAAAGCGGAAACCTAAATCCCAAATCAATGCAAAGCTACTGAAGCACTTGACTGGGTCCTTTTGGAAGCTGAAGACGTACAGTGGCCAAGTAGAAACATAAGTGTTGTTAGAAAAAACCTAATTTTATTCATGTAAAAATGATGCAGCATATTCCCATGCACTTGTCTTGAGGTAAGGTGAAGTTTTGGTCTAATGTTTTGCTGTTTGGTTTTTCTATAATGTCAGACAGGCCCATTTGACTTGATATTCTCTCCATTTTCTTTTACCATAAAATAAATAGTATGGATTAATGTTATGTTTCTTTGCTCTATGTAATGCCTTTACAAATCAGAGACTACGGTCTGGGTAAACAGAAAAGTGAAAGTATTTGACATTATAGGATAAATGTGGTGGAAAAGCCTAAAAGTTACTGAGGAGAAGGTAATACCATATATACAGATTAAATGCTACATTTACTTCTCTGATATTTACAACCTTTTGCTTTTTAGCAAAAGAGGCCAGGAGGCATGGGTATTAGCTAAGTTGCTAAGCCCTTTTTTGTTGCTGTTTGGTTTGGGTTTTATGGGTGGACACAGTCCTTCCTCTGAGCCTTTCTATGAACGCGTGTTCCGGTGCCTCTATCGGCTACAGCTCTCATCCTGGGGCTTGGCTTTCTTAACAGAAGCACTTCATTAGGGAGCAACACGGATCCACCCAGGCATGCACCCCACGCCGTGCCCCTCCCAGGTTTTCTCCCCGGAGGCTGCCCAGCCTCTGCTCCAAACCCTTCTAGAGGGATATTCACACCCTTTTTAATTTCTACTCAGCCCGTGGCAACAGTGAATAACCAAAATGTTCAGTTTCTAGTAAGATCATTTCTTGCTAAGATGGTGTAGCCTTCAAGCCCCTCCAGCCCCTTACAAACACCCAAAGACAGTCTTTTCCCTGTGAGAATATGTCACAACACTCTCATATAGATGTGATAACAGTGCTGCTTTCTGAGACCCATCTTTTCCAAGGCTGTGCTTGTGCTGATTTCTCAACCAAGAGGGCTTCAAGTAGGTAGGCTTTGACAGTATCTGGAGCCCAGAGACTTGGAGTTTGATAGCAAACCAGAATTCCTCTGTATCATGTTTGAATCCTTCCCACTATAATTTATTATGATCATCCCACTATCATTTGCTTATAAAACTTACCCAGTAGATTGGCCTGCTGAATCCTTAAACGTTGAAAGCCATGAAGATGAGTTTCCCAGGGGTTTAAGCAGATGTATTGGTGCATGGATGGCAAGCTGGGACACTCTCCCTGTTCTTCACAGCCACAGATCTATCTCCATGCTCTCTCCTGCCAGGATTAACAATCTGTTAGCAATGGAGAACAGACTGAGCAGGATGTCTTTCATATATTGTGGGGTTTGATTTTTTTTCTTAACAATTTCCATCCTGTTGTGTTCTTAGCTTTCTTTCTTCACTAGAAAGTCACTCCCTTCTGATTTAAGGGCAAGAATAGAGGAAGCTTTGTTTGAGGAGTGAGGAGTTAACAATGAAGAGTTTTCATGATGAAAACACCCCAAAAGAATCCTACTCTACAGCCAGCATCTAAGCAGCACCTTCAATCCATGCCTCTGAGGATAAATTTGTCTCTGTTGTTAGTGGGTGAAATAACTTCATTCAATGTGTTTGATAGCTGACAGTGCTGGATGCCTGTGTTACAGGTGTACATATGCTGAGGTGGTGGTGGGTGAACTCAGGACAAGGTAATGGCTTCAGAAAAGCCTGGCAGACTGGCTTGCGTATGAATTGTTCAACAATTGTCTGTTTATCCTGGAGGCTCAGACTATACAAACCAGTAATTTATACTGGCTGAAGATGGATTCACAGCCTGGCTGTGCACTCAGTCAGTCCTTGATTTAAACGAAAAAATTGGAATTTGGGCATGAGTCTCCATTTTTCCTCTTTCTGATCTTTATTATTCTTGATTTGTTTATCTCAAAAGAAATACTTTCAGGATAATATCTGCTTCCAGTTGCTCAGAGCGAGAATTTGAAGAGACACATGACCTGCCATGACAATGCAAGAGTAAGTTCAGAAAAGCCTCACTCTTCTTAACTCAGGAAGTAGGTGACATCTGTAAACTGAAGATACTTCTCCTTTCTTTTCTGTAGCCATCATAACCTTTGTGCCCAAACCAAAAATACAAATTGTTGAAGAGTTTCTGTATAATAAAAGAAATAGGGATAAGCCCAAACAAGAAAGGCAACAAGTGTGGTTCTTGAAGATGTTTTTATTCAATGGCTTCTCTAGTGTATGCATGGAAAAAGTGTCATAGCATTTACTTAGTGGCTTTTGTACAATCTTTCAAGTATGTCACTGCTTTAAAACCATGCTATTCTACTGTTTGATATAAACAAGATAATGTTCTCTGAGGCATATGACTCCTGCTCATAGTGATCAGTGTTGCACCAAAGAACCTTCAACTGAGATGAGGACCCTGCTGTGCCAAAACAGTGAAGGAGAGCTCCTTTTAAAACACCAGCATCTAAAAAAGACAAGCTAGAAGCAGAAAGAAAAAGTATTGCTTTTCAGTGTTTACAGATAGGTAACTGAGACACAGATGGAGTATTGATGTGGAGTGAGTTGGGAGCTTGGCAGACCTGAGGACTAAAGCTACAGCCTCTGAATTTAAACCCAGTGTGAAGGGTGAGGTTATAACCAAAAGTAGTAATGTACCTAATGCACTATTTTATTATATTTTCTCTGTTGTATCTTTGTGCTTTTTACTTGCTGCCATGAGGAGAAGAAGGTAAGTCAGTAGGATTTCTTGTGGAAACTGCAGGCTTCCTTTAAGCCAGCAGTGCTGGAAAGAATTTCTCTGAAGAAGAATTACAGCTGCCCATAAAATATGTGACACAAACAACCCTTCTCATCTGCAAGTATTAATTGTGCTTTTGGAAGAAGGGGGTGCTGGGATACCAGACTGCTCAGAGGATATGGGGTATTACTTAAAGGCTTGAAAAAATCTGTCATTGAATTGCCAGCTATAGAGAAGGATTATTGAAATTTATGAGAACAAAATTTAGTGAGATGAATACAAATAAGGCTGTCCATATTAGTGTCACTTCTTTTTCAAAGGTCTTTAAATGCAAAATATAATTTCATTAATGTAATGCAGGCAGGCTCATTGGTTTGTTGCTTTCTACATGTATGGATCAGACTTGATGTGGTATATTAAGACATAATTTGAAGAGCTTCAGGAAGTCCTAGGTTTTATGTGACTTGCTTTATCTGAAGGACAAAAAGGCAAGTTTTGTGGAAAGATCCTATTTCATACTACAACTAGTGGTCTGTTTGGAAGGCAAACAAACAAGATGCCAAATCCCACAAGTATTCAGGCATATGAGCTCTTCATCTCCAGGAAATCTCTAAATAAGCAGTCAAGATTCTTCAGTTTGCTAAGGGCCATCTTCTGCTACTTAAGCAAAACAGCATTGAAACCAGACGTGGACAACCAACAAGGAGAAAATTCTTATGCAAATAAAATTGGCTGTTGCCATATTAGCATTTTGCTTTCAATTACTATTGGGATTGTGAACAAAATCCCCCAGTTGTCCCCATTCATGGCACTGTGGTTCAGGTCACAAGATAGATTTGTTGTTACCAGAGTAGCTAGTAGCCTCCTGCTAACAGGAGGTTAGAGAAAGTGAAATTGCTTTTTCCCACCTGTTCAGTACCTGTGACCTAATGAAGAGGCAATGGGATGCTGGATATGTTAATGCAAAATAGAAGGAAAGAGAAGTGAGACCTAGGGACAATATCTAAAACTGAGCTGGACTTGTGGAATTGCATCCTGAAAGAAATATGTGCTTGAGCCTGCCACCTGGATAGAGTGTTCCTGGAGAGGCAGGAGAACATCAAAGCCTGACTTGTGATGGTTGCAGAGGGTAAAGCTGAAGAAAAAATTAGATGTGCATACAGTGGTTAACATGATTTTTTAACAGTGATTGCTGTCATTTCAACCACACTGAAGTTCTGCCAACACTGGATTAGAAAAATCCTTGTACAGGGAACAAACTCGGGAAATCTTATCCCTGTAGTGACAGTCTTGAAACAGTTTCAACTGGGAAAGAGCTACGTTCATTTTTGGGAAGAGTGTCAGAAGTCTAGTGTGCTCATTCTTAGTTTTTATGTTCTTAAATATAGAGCCACAGTCTAAAAGTTAGATCAATGTGAGACTGTGTAGACATTACACGATGCCAAGCAATGAGTTCCCAGATATTTATAAATAAACTCTTGGTGCGCTCCCATTTTCCTTTCTCTTGTCTTTGCTATTATCCCACGCACTTGCCCCAGGCTTTCTGTACTTTTTATAGAGATGGTAGTAGTAATTCCCTTTTCCTGAATATTATTCTTGAAGAAAATAGATCAATTATGCAGTATAACACTGGTTAGGTTACAGCTAATAGCTATAGTGTTAACCTCACATATTCATTTTACTTTTGTGGCATTAATGAATCATTAAATGGAGTGGAGCAGTAATCCTTGAGATATAAAAATAGAAATAATTTTACAAAGGCATTCCAAAGTGAATTCTTTTACTGATCAGTGTTATGTAATATTGTCAATTTCTTATGCCTGTTATGAGGTTTCAAAAGTGCAACTTAAACTTTGAGGGTAGTGTGTAGAATATCTGCAGACCCTCATGCCTTTATTGTACTTGAATCTTTCAGGACCGTTCCTTGGAAACTAGAAATGAAATAAAGAACAGGGTAGTCTTTGTGTAAACAGTACAAGAGATCTCATTTTAATAACACTTGAACAGTTGTTAAGAACAATTAGTTTTTCTAAATGCATCTACCAGAAGGGACAAAATTGAATAATATGTCCATTTAGAAAGGAGTATTTCAAGTCTCATAATATTAAAAAGATTCAAATATGTAGAGGAAGAGACATTACTGCTCTGATCCACTGTGGAAATGCATTCTCTCATCATTGTGCAGATGTTCTAACATATTGAGAATATTCTTGCCTGCCACTGTTACTGTTGTTGATTAAGAATGACTAAATAGTTTAGTGTGAAGTGAGACAGTAACTCTTCCCTTCCCTCCTTACTTTCAGTTTGTTCTGCAGCTTGGTTGAAAGTAATAGTGTTAGGATTTTTTTTTTTTTCTTCTGTCAAGTTCTACAGCAGAAGCAGTCTCCACAAGAAGTTATTTGGGTTGTAATCCTTCTTACTAGATTTCTGTATTCTAAACATGTAACAATCAGCTAAGTTTAGCTGAGTTTTTATATTAGAAAGAATTATGGAGAACTGAAACAGCATCCGTAAAATAGCAAATAGTTTTCTATTCGAACAAGAAATGAAAATAAAAATTGAAGGAACAAAGGCTAAAATAAAGGTGACTGGAAAAGCTATGACAATTGTCATACTAAAGATAGGATGTAACTTTGGTTTTTGTTTCTCAGTAGTAATAACAGTTGCTTTGTTTCAGTGTGATTCTCTGGGAAAAAGGTGACTGCTTTTTATGTCCTATGATAGTGTAATTGAAATTTGCAATGGTTACTTTTTTAAAGGCCATGTCTTCTCCTGACCAACTGTTGTAGATGTCAAAAAGAGTAAATTGCGTATGGTTTAGAGTTTAGATATTGATATTAGCAGGTGTGTGGCTGCATAGTGTGTCAAATGAAATGTTCATCCTTAGATTTATTCTGCTGGACTTTATTGTTAGATATCTGGAGATTCAGTTTCCCCTTAATGACTTATGCTGACTTTGGAAGACATTGCAGGTCTGATGATCTCATGGGTACTCTTTTTACTGAGAAGAGCTGTTCTATTTGCTGTGAAATATATCAGGAGGAGCTATACATCCCTGTATCAGTACTTTCTACAAGGCATAAATTATAGGGGGTGGTAGTTTCTTTTATTAGACCATCTGATTTAGTTGGAGAAAATAGACAATCTGTTTGCATTGCAACTCCTTCTTCTGGTCTTTGAGAAAGATCCTGAATGACAAGTCTGCATGCTCCAAACATTGCCTGTTTTTTCCACTTGTATCTGTTGATCAATTAAAAGATAACCTGTCTCTTTATAAAGCTTACCTTGATGAAACTGCCACGTCTACAATAAACCACAGCTTAGTAATTTCAGCCTTTGCCATTCAGGACACACATATCCTTATTTTCTCTGAAGTGCCTGAATTAAAGTTACTTTCAGCCATTTCACTTTGTTCTCCCTTCACATTTTCTCACTCTGGGTGTAGCCAGAAGGGCTGACTCTTCTACCTAAGCTCAAATCAAGTTGTGCTAAAAACCCAATGAAGCAGCTGAGCCTGTGATTTGCTTTTCAGTTTTTTATGTTATTCCCATCCCTGAGATTTCACTACTGACCTTATTGGTAGCCAAAGTATTTATTTTGTGGCCTGTCATATGTGATGCAAGCAATCTATTTAAAGCATGGTTTCATGTTCCTCAGTCAAATCACCTTGGCCTCAGGGACAGACCACACAGCTTTTCATCCTTGCAAGGGGAATTTTCCTAGAGCAGGTAAGTCACTTTCTTCTTTGTAGCATTTGCAGTTTTCTGTCAGTTTGAATGTTCCTCCTACTTTCTGATTCCCGGCTCCTCTCGAGCTCTGCTCCACTTGTAAATTTGCCACAGGAAGCTTTTTGGGACCAACAGCAGTGCACACAATGAATTCAATACGTGGACCACAAGTTTCCTGGCAGCTGCCCTGTGCATGTGCCACATTTCTCACCTCTTGCTGGTGATCATTCTAAAAGAGAAGAGCCTTGTATAAGACTCACCATCTCCTCTCAGGAGTTGTGGTCCAGCTGGTAGCTTGGGAGCTGGACTGTGTGGGTTTTTCCCTCTTCCCCATGGAGAGGGAGCAGCAGTCAAACAGGAGGCTCCCCTGGAAGCTGTCACGACCCTCTTGTTCCAGCTTACAGCCAGAGAGATTGGCTTCTGCTGGCTTCAGTGGTCCTGCCAAGACCTGACCAAGCCAACTGTAGTGGTTTCTGGGGATGAGCTCTGCTAAGGAGTAAGTGACTGAGAGATCCCTTCTAGCAGTGCATGAACTGGTGTGTGTGGGGGATGTGTGTGTGTGTGTGTGTTTTGAGTTATAACACATTTTGAAGAAGAGCAAAATTTTTATATATTTTTAAGACCACTATTTCGCTTCCTCCAGGAGAGATGATCATGTGTAAGGAGCCTTATTACAAAATTGGGATTTATAAGCTTTAGTTAGAAACTTACTGCCATCAGACAGTCTAAACAGGCTCTGCTTATGCCACCTAACACTTTTCCTTGTGTAGCAGCAAGGTATGCAAGTATTTGTGATTCAAATGTGTGTAAAGTGATGAAAACTTAGCACCAGTAGGAGCAGAAATGGGCTGTGGTTCTTGAAATCCTAGATTCTGGGCTTTGACATCATGTGTTACTCTTTAATTTAAATTTTTTTTTTATAAAGAGTACATGAAGAACTTGCACGAACCGTCATGTAAGAGCGTTTTGTTGGTGATAGCTTTTTGCAACTACTTAAGCACATTTGGCATTTAAAATTTTCTCACTACTGCCCCATAAAACTGTAAATTTTTCTAAGAAAGGAATTTTTAATGCTAAAATAGCTTTTTTTTTTGTTTCTGTAGTAATTTTTTTCATTTATTATTGAAACAGTAGCCTGAAACCTTGGAAAATTTTCTGAAACTAGAGTTTTACAGCAAGCATATGGCAAATTTCACATTTCATGAGGAAGGAAGGAGATACCTATGAAAAATCTAGAAATATCAATTATAAGGAAGATACAGCTAAGGTGCTAAGTGCAGATAGAGTGAGGACTTCTAAGAAACTTAAAATTCAGCTTTCTGTGTAATTTTACATCTAATAATTTATGACATTGTCAAATAATATGTTAATATCAATGATAGACTTTTCATAGGCATTTCATTGCCCCTTTTCATTATGTTTGGCACTAATTTGGGTGTGCATGTGATTCCTTAAATAACCAGTTGTGAATATTTAAAAAATTGAATTAGTTTTAATTCTGGAGGACCAGTGTCTGTTGGCTGTCTGTGGTAAGAAAGATGGAAAAAAGCATACATGAAGCTCACTTTCGGAAGCTAACTGGCATTGCCAGCAAAACTGTGAGCTTATCAATATTAGTTTGGACTGAAAACTTGTGTATTATAAGGATATTTTCTGCATGGCAGGAGAAAGTAGGGAAATCACTGGATGCAAGATGGAGGGGAAGCTGACATGCAAATAAAGCTGTCTCCTTTTGCCCTGCAGGTAATGTAGCATGCATCAGGACTGTGCTTACTGCACAAGGTGTTCTCCTTCAGTACTAAATCTGCCAGCTCAGTAAATCCAAACATGCTTAATTATCCTGTTCATTTTTCTGGAATAGCAAAACTGGGAGGAGCGCCTGGATCTGTCGTGTGCTGCAAGTACATCTGCACAATTATGACTGCTATTGCAGAGGAGACTCCTTTCCATCAGTATTGGGCACTTCTTGTTCACTGGAGTTGGGGAGCATCAGTGGGGTGTAGGGCTGCATGCAGTCACAGAAAAGCATGGTCCCTGTTTTGAGGTGTAGCCCTATATCCTGTAGAAATTCCTCTTATGATCCTATTGCGGTCCAATTGAAATTGGACTCTTGAGAGACATATTATCATGACTGAGTTTGTGACTGAAGACACAGTGTCAAAGGGAAGTGAACTTGAGCCCTTGACCCATTGGTACTAGTGGCTGAACTGGCAATAAAATAAAATGGCTGTTCAGGTTTTAGTAGCAGTTAAGAGTTACTGATCTCTGTTCATGTGTAGTTCTTCTTAAAATTATCCTTCCCTAACATAGTGGGGAGTGGAATAATAAACCAAAGACAATGGGTAGCTAGATTCAGTCATCCACTAATTGTGCTTTTATTTTTATTCCTCTTCAAAACCTTTCTCAGGTTCAGCAGAAATCTCTGAGCAGTTTTTTCAAACCTTCACACCTTTCTCATAAATTAGTAATTTAACATTGCAATAATTTTTTATGTTCTGAACTGTCCCAGAGCCATCATGAAATGATGGCTGTCTCAGACAGGCCCAATTTCATGGCCTCCAGGGTGGAGAGGTGACAGGGTCATGGACAATTGACATGGACTGTGATGCACAGTATTTTAGACAGAGCTCATGGCAGCTTTCCGTCCTTAGGATGCCTCATATACCCAGCTAGTATTCTTTTCCTTCATACAGAGATAAAGCATTTTCATATTTCTGACTACTTTAATTTGAAATATTTAGGGGAAGTGTCATCGGGGACAAAGACATCATTGTATATCGGTGCAAGAAATTTATAATCATTCTTCCTCAGGATTTTCCTTGAAATCCTGATCTTTTCAATCTTGTAGTAAAGATCCTCTTTATTACTGACTTCACTGACAACAGAGATTAGATTCTGGGAAGCAAGAATATGGATTAGTCTTCTAAGAGAATATTGCTCAGGGTTTCTTCTTCAGGTGATGTATCTGCCTCAGGAAATGAAAGATAAACAAGGTAAAGCTCCACTGACCACTGCAGCAGCTCTAGTTATGTACTGATTTAATTGTTCTCTGTAGATGGCTGAAAAGAGACACTTGAAACCATGTCTGAACAATAAAAAGGGGCTTGTCATGCAAGATGAGACATAAACCTGTTTGGCTTACTTTTTCTTTAGAGATAAATTTTTGGATTAAATGGAAGTGAGCAAGAGCATTTTATCTCATCTGATAGCTGTCTGGGTGGCCCAGTTGAAACACAGTTTCCACTGAGAAAATCTGTGCAGATAACAGACATGAATTAATAGTTGATGAGATTTAAAAAACGAATAGAACTAGAAAATTATTAAAATTATTAATCAATAGAGGGTTCTCCTTTACACTGGGATACATGGTAGTGTTGCTCAGTTTGCCTCAATATCTTCCTTCTTACAGTCATCATGAGCTTTACATGTCTACATCATTTCACAGCAGCAGTAGTGGCATCATCATCATCATTATTATTATTATTGTAATTGTTATTATTGTTATTGTTATTGTTATTGTTACAGCTCTAGGTACACTGGGAAGATCCAAATAGCTTGCCCAGCATCATATAGACTGTGGGAGAACTGCAGCTAAGAAAAGAATTGTAATGGTTTTGTTTCAAGATCTTACAAAACCTTCTGTGACTTTCCTGAAAGAAAATTTTCTAGAACTATTACTTAAGACAACATAATAGCTTTTCCCCCTGGATCTTTTGGTACGCAACTTTATGCATTCCTTTCCTGCTGCTCCATGTTGTGTTCTTTACAGGACTTAAGTCTTGCATACTTTGCAAATGTAATAGTGCAGTACTGCAGGCAGCTCCCTTGTACAGCAGCCAGCAAATCTCTTTTCTCCTGAATATTATATGAAAATAATTCAGGCCAGTCTTCTTGTTTGGCCTGCTGGTTTTGTATGCAGACATCAAGTATTAAAACAGAAGCTGGAAAATTGAAGTACAGTCTGGCAGGACTATTCCATGTGTTTTTGGAATGTGCTTTTGCAACCTGCATTGTTTAATCACATCATACGTTATATAATATATTGTTGATACATGGATTCTAAATCAGATGATACTGTGTTTAAAATAAAAAATGTGTTTCTTATTGACTCGTGGAAATTTCCATATAAAACAAGCCAGTGCTTTTTTATGATGTTTCTGCATTGAGATTTTGAACTCTACATTGTCCTTGTGTTTAAGAAGTATGAAATAATTCACAGGCTGAGTACTTTGTGAAGGAATCCCTGGGTCAATACATCTTAGGCCAGATTTAGTTTCAAACCTTGGCCTGCAATGCCTATGCTTTGTGTTTGCTGTTAGATATATTCATGTGAAAGTACGTGTCTCTTTATGTAATGGCACATGAATCAAAGTTCAACTTTGTAAGGAAAAAGTATGGAAAGATTGGATTTTTTTGTTCTTTGATTTTATTTCTTTGCAAGATACTTGCCTATATGTTGTAAAAAAAGAAATTATTTTATAAGAAAAGAACACTGGTAAGATTCTTTTTAAAATCAGGTTATTCTTTCCTTGTTTTGCTGTTGATATGTGGCTTGAGAGAGAAAAAATATTTAGAAGACACTTGGAGAAATCATTATGCAAAAGACAAGATGTAGGCTGCTGATTGCTAGGCATGTGATATAAATGAGCTTTAAGTGAAATAAATATGTGAAGCCCCATTAAGGTTGAAGATATTATCTAGAGAGTTTTAAAGTGATTTAAGGAGTAGTCCTCTCTCATCTTTAGGTACTTGTGATATGAGAGAATGAAATAATTAATGTTCTAAAAAAATAAGAAGGGGCAAAACATTCCTCTCTTTTTTTAGTCTTCCTTTTCCATGTTCCTATACCTCTCTCTCTATATTCACAGTATCTTTCCACAATCTTAATATATATAGGTCACCTTTAGTGTCAAAGAAAATAGTGAGCAAGTTATTTAAAATACATGTTTAGGAGTTGAATGCAGTGAAGTGAGTTATCATTAAAATACATGTGATTAGCCCCCAAAATGTCAAAATGAGACAGAGCTACTAAACATCAGTGTATTATTAGACAGATGCCTAGCCTTCCATATCCACTGCCCATTTCTTTGATGCTTACAGTTTTAATGCTAGCTTTGTAGACAGGCTAGGTATGTGAATTCCTTCCATCATTGATGTCATCAAATAGAATTAATTTTTACCCAGTTTTTGTCTGATGGAATTACGCTTCTAGAAAGCTGTAGGCTGGTGATTCTCTGAAAGACCCTAATGTTCTATTCGGAAATCTGAAATAGAGTGAATTCTTTTCTTCAGCTATTCTTTTGTGAGTGTCTCTCAAACACCTGGCATTTAGGATGTTTGCCCTAACTTAGTTATTTAAGTTTTTCAAAAAACAACACCCTACAGCTGTATTCCCAAGAAATTGCCATGGAAATCAAAAATAGCATCCTGAGGAATAGCATTGAGGAACAGTGTTCCTCAAAGCAAACGGCATCCATCTCAGCTACCAGCAGCTCTGCCAGAATTTTGCCTTTGAAGAAGAGTAGTCAGGTACTCTGCCGTGTGACATCATGTGAATGTTGATGTTTTAGTCACAAGAGAACCTAATTTTTCTTTTATTAATGGTCTGCTTAGTATGTGCTTGCAGAATAAGGTTTTTTCATTCAATATTTTAAGCTTTGACAAAAATAAAACTGAGTGTGTGAGGTCATACTTGGAACTCTAAACCCAAACTGTATCCTTCTCTCAAACATGCTGCCATTTCAGCTATGAGTTTAACAACAGCAATATGTTCTGAAGACTGTAAGTTTTTACTGTTATACATGCATATCTGTTACAAACATGCTCATCTTTTTAAAATGGTTAATCCCATTTTGAAGGCTTTGATGACTGCATACCATATATCAATAAGTATTAAAGTGTGTGTTTGTTGTTTAAAATAGGTAAACTTCACAAAATCACCTTACACATAGGTCATTTAAGGAAATTTTTCTTACATTTTTTATAACCCTGATCCATTATGAAGGGGACTTCCTACTCTTTCAAATGACCTTTTATCAGGATTTGTTGTCCTGCAATCACTGCTTCTGTCTCTTAGGTAGGAAAGCACCTTTAAATAATTTACTGTCAACTCAAAGACAGTTACTCCATGAAGTATAAAAAGACATATTTCAGTTATTTCTCCAGTGTTGTTAATTACAACTTCTCTAGGTAGTTTGTTCCTAATTCACTGTAACACAAAGTACAAAAGGTTTGTTTAAGATGTTGCTGAAGTACTTCAGGTGAATGCTTTTTGTTTAATATTGCATAGGATAGATGATCTTTGCACACTGGAAGCCACATCTCAGATCAGACCTTACAAACAACAGATTAGATGCACAAACATTAGAATGTACTAATGTCTTCACAGTGTTAATTTAATTGTAGCCTTTGTTATGTCTCAGTAAGTAGCTGAGAACTGGGCTAAGAAAAAAATCAGGGAGTCCTATATTACACTGCTGTAGAATTTCACCCACCTTTGAATTTGATTTCCAAAGATTTGTGTGCTAGATTGCTCCTTACCTAGTATTGGTAGCTGTTGGACTTCTGCTTTCTTTCTTGAGGATCATTCTTTTTATATTCATTTATCTGAACACAGTGCCTGCAAATTATAAAGTATTCTTCATCTGCATCCTGGATTTTAGACTGATTTCTTCTCTGGAGAAGTATTTTCTGTATGTTAATGTAACATTCAATAGTAAGATGTGTTTTAAAGAAATACAACCTAGTGACAAGGAAAATGAATCTATTTAGATGGTGTTTCTTAGTGTCTCAAAATTTTTTTAAGCATAAGGACCCTAAATTAGAGGGTTATTAGGAAGCTCTAACAAAAGCTTTGTTCCCTTGTTTTTGCTTGAAAATGAGCAGCATGGTGTATTAACTGGATTTTTGCTTTACTATGAGCTTCCTATTTGAAGTATTCTGAGGAGGGACCAGTGCTATGAAATTGACCTCCATTCAATTATCTTGACTTATAAAAATGCAGAAAATTATCACCATCTTTGAACAGATTATTAATAATAAGCTGGTGCAAACCAGCTTGCCTAAAACACAATTAGTTGCTTTTGAGTTTCCAATGCTCTGGCTGTTTATTCCTTTCATGGCTGGCAGGATTTTGGGAGGTTCTCGCTGTTCAGCACATCATTTGTACAATTTTTAATGTGCTTTAACTTGTCATCGATACACTGATAGCTTGAGCTGTAACTGGAGATTTATCCTAGTCCCCTCTCTTGTGCCCACCCAAAAAATTCTGTGAGGCTTTTGACAGATATACAGTGGCAGGTTTAAATTAGATGTCTGAAATGGTTTTTGCTGTTGGCTGCCTACACTGCCTCTCTGACAGACGTTGCTGTCTCAAGGCTGGCATGACTGATCTGTATGTCAGCCACAGTAGTTTCCAGTCTGGTGTATTAAGATAAACCACAGACAGAAATCATGTCCAGAGCAGCTGTAGGCATGAGGTAATGTGTCAGGGTTTTGGGGTGTGGTTTGTAGATTGAGTGCTACTTGGATCTCAAACGCAAAGCAGATTTTGTCAGAAAAGCCAGCTTCAACCATCAGTGGTACCTCAAGCTCAGGTCACTGGATGTGTGCCTGGCAGGGGGGCACTGCTCAGGTGTGTTGGTGCAGTGCACACCAGGTGGCCACTAGACTGATCTCCTTTTGCAAAGCTGTGTTTAGGAAAGGACAAGCATGGTTAACTTCTCAAAGCCAGCTTTGCCAGGAGGGTGCCAGGCTGTGTGGCTTCACCCAAGTCAGATATCTAGATGTGATCTGTGAAGACAAGCCCTTACCATCACACCTGGACACCCAGGCACCATCAGTCCTCCCTCAATGCCCCACTCTAGTCTTTTCATCCTCACCACCCCAGCACTTAGCTTGGGTCAGATGGTCCCTCTGATTCAAGCAGACCTGTCAAAAACCTCCTTTGTTTCTCTGTCTCTTTCTGGAGGAGCGGCTGCACATGGATGTGAACTGCAGCTGATGTCAGAGGAAGGCTGTGCCATGCCCCAGCCAGCTGGCCCTGGGCAGCAGTGCCAGCCAAAAGCACTCACTTATGGGGACACGGTGCTCTGCCTTGTTTTTGTTGGTTCTCACATGCAGTGTCATTGTGGCTTGAGCTTATGAACTAGAGGCTCTGTTTATATTCAAGTTTTGCATTGTGTTAGGCTTGTGCCTACTTCTTAGGTACTTTTTCACTTAAACACTCAGTATATCTGTAAAGTTGAGTGTGGATTGGGAAAGGGAAGTAATTTGCTTTGGTTTTCTCTACCATAAAGTTTCCCAAGATAATGCATAGTGCAAGCATAGACTCAGCACCATCGAGCATCTTGTTAGTAGTATGTTCATGTTCACAGCCTGAAATGCACTGTCCTAAACACACTGTCCATTTTTAAATGATACTGTTGCAACAACAGAAAGATCTAAGTGGTAGAGATTTCTTGGGGATGCCCGTGTCAGTGTTTTCTGCACAGTCTGTTTTGTAAGCACTTTGGCCATGGAAATAGTTACATAATCTTGGTTAAATACCTGCTACATGGTCAAATATGTTGCTGATGCTTAAAAAAAATCGTGTAATTGTAGTTTGAAATAATCTTTATTGAAACTATGCTGCTTAGATTTCTAAATGAGGCATTCTCAATGCAAAAAATACTGGCTCTGTGTTCACATTTCTTCTTTGTGCCTGTCTGTCTCATGCATTTGGTGTTGGGAGCACTTGTGGACAGAAGAGGAGCACCTGGTGGTTGTAGTAATGGCTGTACTTGGCAGTACCTGGAAGTGAAATGAAAATCTTGTGTGCAAGTGGGGGGAAGCAGAGCTCCCCTCCTTCCCCCACCGCAGTTAATCTGCCTCTTCCCCTGCTGTCCCAGTATGGCTTGGGCTGCTGCTCTGCCAGTGGTATTGCTGGAGCCTTGCAGTGTCTGTGCCTTTTAGTTATTTGGGAGGGCTGCCAGAGACTCCCCTGATGCAGACAATGGGAAGATAACTGCTTTTTTTAAAACAGTTTTTATTTCCATAAAAGCAGAAGAGAATTTCTTGGGACATAGAAGAGGCACTTCTGTAGGCTGTGGGTGTTCTTCCAGCTCAACATCACAGACCTGCTGCATGCAGCGAATATGGAAGGGATTCTCCAAGGTGTTTGTAGTGGAAAATATTAGTCAAACCAAATGACCACCAGCTCCACTAGTTGGAAATGTATATATGTGGGACTCTGTATACATTTGCAGTGCAACACATACCTGAGAGGAAGTGTTTGTGGAAGCTGTTAGAAAGGAAGAATTGAAGAAAGGTAGAAAGGAATTATTTTGTTTATTTTGTTTAAAAGGCTTACCCCAAAACCCCCAGCCTTCTGGCAAAGATACTAAGGTGAATAGAATGTGTGACTCATTTTTTTAGATGGAGATGAATAAGGAGGGAAGAGTTTAGTAACAATTAATACAAGACAGTACTAGTTTGTAAAAACTTTGTCTATGCTGTATGGTGCAAACCACTGAGAGCAATCTGTTTCCCCGTAAGCTAGGTATTATTTAATAATATTTTTTATGTGAACACTGAGGCACAGTGAACTGAGTTAGGCACTTCTTAGATAATTGGACTTTAGGTGAAATTGCTCTTAAAGTACAAAATCTAACAGTGACAAGGTATTTACTGCAGGAACATGCAAATCTTTGCAGGTGTGGATCAGAGAACATGATCCAGATGATAACAGACTTTTCACTACTCACATTAGTGTGCATTGCACAATTTAAATGCCATTGAGAAATGAAACAAGAACGCTGTTGTCCATTGAAATCTGGAACTCACGTTGCAGTGGAAGCTCCATAACTGTCCTGCATCCTGACACATAGTAAATACATTAATTTCTCTTATATTTTCTGCACATTGTGCTCAGGAAGATGTATGAAAAAGAAAGTACTGTCATCAGTATTAGGCTGACATCTGAACAGCCGCCTGAAACACAGTATACTCTTACCTGCATTATACATTGCTTTTGTGAAAAGTCGAATTCTTGGGTCTATTATCTGACCCTTTCTTGCTTCAGTACCATTACACCATTTCAGATGAGAATGGTATTTGTTCTGTAGTTCAGTAACTCCTAGGAGAACTAGCTTAAAACAGTTCCTGCCCTACAGGGGTCACAGTCTTAATCTGACCTAATTTAACATCAGAAAACATAAAGACAGTACTTTTCCCCACCAATCAACCCATATTCCCCAACCCCAGATAACCCTTGGGTGTTGCAGTAACTGTTGTGTCCTTATCTGGGCTTGCAGTCAAAACTTAGCAAGGCATCTGTGAAGGGACATGGTTTAGTTTGTATTTCTCTGGATTCAAAGGTTATGATTTTGCCTGCTAAAATGGTCTTGTCTTGAGCTGTTTGTTAAGTAAACAATATTCCAAAGAAAAAACAAGGAACTGCTACAGTAATGTGATTTTTAAATTTTATATTCCTCTACATATGCAGTACTCTACAAACCTGGTAAGTGGCACTGCTTGTGATTATTAAAGATTTCTTAAGATGAACACCAACTAAGATAATTTTAAAATATTTACCATAATTCAAGAATTCTTTGAATTATGATTAAGGAGAATGAGACGTTAAAAAGATCTCATTTGCACATACCCTTCTTACCTGCACTTGCCCATGATAATGACATTTTGCTTGACAAAAATTATAAGGTACGCGCTAAACGTATCTTTAATCGTCTCCTTATGTAATTTTTCTACTGAAAATGAGAGTGTTATTAGTTGAGTCACCAGTGCTCTTTCCCCCCTTCCCCATACTTGTCTTGGAAAAATTTACTAGTATGTATAGAAATATATGGGAGCAGAGGGGCTCCTGTG
Source organism: Corvus moneduloides (assembly GCF_009650955.1). NCBI lineage: Eukaryota > Metazoa > Chordata > Aves > Passeriformes > Corvidae > Corvus > Corvus moneduloides. Next base: position 108,565,968 of record NC_045476.1, on the reverse strand, counting down.
GGGTTTGTCAGTGCAGACACAAGGCCCTCCGATGGCTCCTGGAAACTCATCCCTCCTCACAAATCGTTTCTTCCCATAAGATGGAGTGAGGGTCTGCCATGGTGCTGTGTCCTTCTCTCTGTGGGCTCTGAACCAAGTGAATCCCCGGGTCAGTGTCAAGACTGTGACTTTGTTGAGTTGTTGGCACGGGCACAAGTCCCTGTGCTGGGGAGCACCAGGCACACGCTGCTGGAAAGATGTTTCTGCAGAAGCTTCGTGGCTGGAGAAGGTGTCAGGGTGCTTTAGTGGGGGTGTGAAGGATCTTCACGTGAATGAGGAGAAGGAGACACAGTTCTTGACTTTTGTTGAGAAGTCCTGGCATTCCAGTTCTCTTTGGGCATTGCCAGGCCAGGAAAAGCAAATGGGTAGAAGAGCAGAAAATGGAAACCCGTACTTATACTGCCTTGCTGTTTTATGGGAAGGTAAGTGATAAATAGAACAAATCATTTATGAAGGTGGCAATAGAAGAGGTTTTCCTTTATTGGCCTTTCTCTGTGCTGGCAAAACTGGCAATTTGAGTGAGCCTGACAGTCTTTGAGATCACCTCGGAGAGGCTTGTCCATTAGTGATGAGTGCTGTGGTGGGAGCTGTTGTCTCGTACCTGAGGAGACATGCTCAGGGTTGCTGCTGGTCCCCAGTGTGAAGCTGAGGAGACTTGCTGTGTGGGCAGGATGGTGGCTCAGTGATAGTGAGTCTCCTGAATTTAGTTCCCAGTGTTGATGAAAACTCTTTTTTTAATGCCCCAATGGCCCTGAGGAAGAGATTTTTCTCTTTCTTTTCACACCAGAGAAATATATATGGTGAAGAAAGATCATAGGGAAAAACTAACCTCACTGGCCAATCTCAAAATTAAAGGAGCTCTTTCGGTTGCCCCCATGATGTCTGGGGTAATTTCATTCAGGCTGTTAATTAAGGGAAGCTTGGTGAAATGTCCTAATGCCCCAAACTGGTGAACTGAGCAGTGGATTTTGCTACCTGTGTGCAAGAATACTGTGTTTGCTTCTTTTAGCTACTGACATAAATAGTAACTTGTTAAAGGGCATAGCTACAGGCTTTGCCTTAAGAAGTGGATGAAAAGATAATTGCTGGATAAGCAAGCGAGCATGGGGCACTGTAAGAGCAAATGAGACTGGTTGTGAACCAGTAGCAATCTTCTTTCAATCAGCCTGGTTTTAAGGCTGTAATCTCCCCTGGGCAGAGAAGGTCTCTGTCTCCACGTTGCGTGGCTCCGAGAGCAGCCTCGCTTCTTGGTCCCGCATGAGGCCGTGGGCACTGAGGACAGGCCTCTGACTGTGGCTTACAGCTCTGCTTCTTACCCTGCATAAGCTGATCCGCTTTCATTTCTGTTGATATTCTGCTTGGCATTCTTTTCGTGAAGTGCTTTTTTGTTTTGTAGAGACCTATTTATCCCTCCCTTCCCTGCTCCAGTGGAGGTTTATTAGATCACATGGCAGCCTGCCATCTTCCTTATTAACCAAGCTTTTTCCCAAATAAACATGCTCCTTGTGTGCATGTCTCCTATTTATGATTTACTTCCCATTATAAAGCTACAATCTACAATATTAAAAATAATACACAGACAGATGTTTATGAGAGGCTGAACAGGGTTTTATTGTACTGACTCTGGTATTTGTGGTTTATATTTCTTTAATCTCTAGTGAAGTGTGGTTCCTCCCACCCTCCCCAATTTACTGCTTCTGCCTGTTATTATCCTTATAACAGGTGATGATGCCCTTTAAACACATTTTCTTTCAGGCTGTTATGAGCTGCAATATGAGCAGGAGTATGAAGAAGTATGATGATGTACTTAAAATGGCATCTCTGTATAAGAAATTAGAAATTAGGCCTTTATTCTGGAGGTCTAGATCGGCCCACCTGGAGGCAAAGAGATTCTTACCTTCCCCTTGCATGACTTCAGTAGGGTATTTGATCACCCTCTGCTGGCTGAGCTGCCCGGGCAGCTGCCAGTCTGTTGGATTTTGGGAGAGTGCCTTTCCGCTCCAGTTAAGTCCCAGACATCACTTAGGATTTCATTTTGTGCATTTGGACCGTGTTACTGCAGTCTAGTCACAACAGTTTGAAATCACTGGCTGCGTATATGGGTTTTTATTTTTTATTTGAATGGATGGAAGACAATTCTGCCCCTGGGTCAGATAATCATCTCAGACCTGTTAAATAAGTAGCTGTGACATGCATCATAACAGTGGCCTAAACCACCATATTTTTTCAATATGACACTTCGTTGCTTTTTTTCCTTGGCCTGTGGATGGGCTTACATTAGAAGAACAAACAGCACTTAGCTATAATTAAAAATGCCCTACGGTAAGTGGGATGACAAAACAATGGGAATGCTGTTCATATGGATGAAGTCAGGTGTAAATGAAGTCTAAAAGAATTAAGTTGAATGCAAGGATAAAATTATCATGTTGGCTAGGCAGAGAAAGTATAAAATAAGCCTACCCAATACATCAGATCTTGCATTTAACAGCAAAAAATCTGATCAGGGTAGGTTTTTTGTATCATGAGGCAAATCCATACTTTGCTGTAGCAACAGAAACATAACCTTCAATTAACTATTTGAAACTATTTGAAATGCAGTTGTATATTAATTGGTATTAATTGTAGAGAGTTTTATGCATAGAAGCATCTACCTTGAACATGTGTGCAATATACTTATTTGTACTACTAGCACTCAGTTTCTAAAAATGGGAAATGTTCATAACAGTATTCTTAGTATTCCTTTTTTTTCAAGACAGTCAAGTTCTACCTGGAAGTATGTTCATTAAAATTTTATGTTGAAGAACCACTGTATCATAAAGATAGTTTTTAAAATTATGCTCCAGACATAATTATGAACATAGTAAAACATAATTATAAGAAGGGTTGATATTTTTCAACCTCCAGTAGCTGTCATCTTGCTTCAGGTTTAGCTCTAGTCAGAGCCTTGCTGACCAACCCACTGATGTTTCACTAATTGCCACTTGAAAATGGAAAGGGAAACTGTCTAGCTTTGGAACATTATTCATGAAAGAAGGATCATGCTGGCTTGTTTTCAGAACAGGATCTTTTCCTCCTGTCTTGTCTAGACAGGCCAAGTACAAGACTTTGTACTGAAAAGGGCTCTCTGGTGTGTCATTAGACTTATTGATCTAGTCTGGACTGGTCTGGATTCCCTGGCCAGTGTGTTTTGAGGTCACTGCTTGTATTTTGGTACAGACCTCTGCAGGTTTGTTTCAGTTTCACAATACTCTAATATTTGCTTTCTACTACCCCCGTCAACCTGACTTTGATCCATCTTGCTTTACAAGGAAGGGTTCTTTGCTAGTTTTAGTAAAAGCACACACCGTTTAAATGCATTCACTAAGCAAACTAATTAAAGTACTGAATTTTTGTTCACAAGTTGCAAATACCAGATCCTAAGTATATTCTATGTTCAGAAGTATCTGTACATTCATTAAATAATCTGTTTAATTAATTTATTCTGTTCCTACAATCCATTTTTCCTTCAAGTATTTCCCTGAGACTTCACCAGAATGTGAATTATGCGGACTAAGTTTTGCAATTTTGTATCCTCCATTTGATATTACATTTTGTTAGATTTAGACCTTACTTTTGCACATGCACGTGTGAGAAAAAGAAGAAGCCTCAACGCTATGCAGGCACTGCTCAGCATTAGCCAAAACATTGGTGTGACATCAACACTGTCCTACAGCACTGTCCAGCACTGGCTATTTGGACCATAAATCCAAAGAGCCACCACAGAGTCTCTTGTGAAGGAACTTAACTCTATCCCAGCCAGGCCCAGTAGAGGATGACTGCTTCCTTGGCAAATAGATTTGGTGGGAGACCAGAAGGCAACATGATTTTTGACAACACGTCCCATTTTCAAATCAACACAGAATTCCTGTGGTATTTTGAGCAACCTTCCAGTTAATGTGGGCACATCAAAAAGGGGACAAGAGGGCTGATGACTTTTTTTTAATGCGCCTTCACAATGGCAATTTTCATGTGTGTGAGGGAATGAGGAAGTAGCCATAGTATTTTACAAGAAAAGTTGATTGAGTCTTCTTTTTGATTCCAAATTTCAATGTGGTCTGTTACCTATGACAAAAAACCCCCACACCTTAAATCAAAAATTCTTTCTTCTGGTTAGTCACCTTATGATAATGTTAGTTAAACCCCAGAACTTTAATACAGCTACAAAAAGTGTAATGCTCTGTCTAGGAATAATCTGGTTCTTATCTTTAACTGCTTTTGACTTGACATCTTGCTTGAGCATTTCATATCAGCCATGAGGGAAGCATGGAAAGCATTACATTAGGACTCAACACAAAAGCACAGGAGAGCAGTAAATGGTTAGCCAATGTAGCATGCCACATATTCTAACTGGAAGCAATATGGTGATTGATTCTTTCTAATATAGAAGCATTATGTTCTTTACCACTCTAATTTAATGCTGTGTTATAGTCTTCATTTAAGATATCTGGAAAGTTTGAGTCCTGTCAAGGCAACTTCTAAGACAGCTTTGTTCATTTCTTGTTCCAATTTCTTCATGAAATTGCGGAGAGAGTCCTAAAGCACTGTAATTATCAGATTGCTAATACTGAGCCTCCTTTCCAAAAGTAATTGTTAATGACCTTTTCAATTCCAGGGGTTTCAAAGGCTTACTTCATTTGGTTATGATTTTTTTAATAGTCTATACTCAAAAAAAAATCTAAGCCCTTCAATGCCTCTTCAGTTCTTTGTTGTAGCAGAGAAGGACAGGGTAACAAACAGAATAATTTGTTTGTACAGTATTTTATTCTACAATTTTAGTAGGTCAGGGACTGCAGGGTTGGACTGAAAAAGCCTAAACTTCAGGACCTCATTTAGGCAAATACTAATTTTATAAGTGCACTTTCACCAAGTGAAATAGATCCCATTTTTTTCCCCACAGGAAATGCTTGTTCTCCTTGCATATCATGCCTTCTGTCTATATTCCTAAGTAACATTTTATATGTTACACATATTGATGCATACAAATTTTTGTTGCAGCAGGTTCTTGCTGGTACGTGTACCAAAATATCATTAATACTCTTGGAAAGTGTTTGGAGTGAAGTCTGCAAATTGCTTTATCTATAAAGCAAATGAAAAATGAAAATTAATTTGCTCCCTTTCTCAATTTCTTTTTCCTCTCCTTTGCTATTACCACTCTTGCTTTACACAACAAACACACGAGAGTAAGAGTCCCACCTCAGTAACTGATTTAGGGACTTTTTAGAATTGGAGGTCCTGTTGTCTCAGTTCAGAGTAAGTTGAGATTAAAGCAAAGTCTTTTGCTGATACTGTTGAAGATGAACAAATTCTGTCTCTTTGCTGGGAAGGATCAGAAATCATCTCTCAGAAGCAGAATCAGCTAACCCATACTGCAGCCTTAGGGAAGCCCAGGGTTCAGGGAAATGGCACTCCTTTAATAAACTACTTGTGAGTGTTTCTAATTCCGTCTGGTTTGCCTCTGCTTGTGAATGACAATCACCAGAATTTGTCAACATGCTGGTAGTGTAATCATTAAATTTTAATTTGTCTAGATATAATGTGTTCTCTGTTCTATATGTGTAGTGTATTTAACTTTGTAACAAGCCTAGTGAGAAAGCTTTTTATAATTGTGTGTATGTTTTTGTGAACATTCCATAATTACATCTCCAGTACTTGCTATAAAGTATACTTGGTCTCATAGGCATTGTTCTCATGACAGAATCATATTTAGGGGAAACTGTTCTCTTTTTTTTTGGTAAAAACAAAATGTAAAAACTACAGTATGCCTGCATTTAGCATTCAGACACCTTATAGGAGTTTTAGAAGTTTATTAACTTTTAGAGAACACTAGCATGTGGGATTTTGATGTGCAGACACCAACTGCTTGATTGTAATTTGGTGGGAGACTGACAAATTGGCTTTGGGAAGGTAGTTAAGGAATAATTGTCTGTGTCTGGACAGGATTGTTCCTGGTTACAAACTATTCTGTTGCCTTACAGCTGATGCAAGACTTTTTTTAATGTGGGACAATTATTATTTTTATTAATAGTGCTGTCTTGCCCCAAATATGCAAGGTGCCACACAAACATGTATGAGAACGTGGTCTTTGTCCGAAGTGAGCTATAATCAACATGAACTGCAAAAAATACTGCTTATTATTAAAAAAGGTGAATTTTCCCAGATGGCAAATCTGGTTTTCTAGTGGTTTCATTCTGGTGATCAGGAATGTGTCACATATATATTTATATGCGCAATGCTGTAAGTACAATATTGTTTGTTTTGGTGTTGAAATGCCAAAGAGCTATCCACCATTACAGCATCTACTTGAAATATATTGTCATTTTAGCCCTGAAGAAGGGTAGGCATCAATTTTCTCACAAATTTTTGATTTGGTTTCTTTTTTGCCTTTCAGAGTGCAAATTCACCTGCGCCAGTGGTAAATGCTTGTATCTTGGTTCACTGATTTGTAACCAACAGAACGACTGTGGGGATAACAGTGATGAAGAGAACTGCCTGCTTGTAACAGAGCATCCACCTCCAGGCATCTTTAGCTGTGAGTATTGGCTCCTTGTGTGCATCCATGTATGTATGTCAGATATGTCTGTTTACCTCAGAAATCAGTCTTTTTGGAAACTTGGTCTGCAGTATGAGATCAAGGGAGTATGAGACAGAGGAAGTAAATACTACTTTTCTCTAAACTAGAAGGGATGTGTGACACATTTTCCCCAGGATTCTAAACATGGACATTTGTAGTTATTCAAAGGGAGTTTGTCCTACGGACATTGAGGTTATAATCATATGGATCATATGGGGCCTCTGAGAAAGTGTAATTAAATATTTGTTTTCCTAGATGCTACAAAATATTCTATGCTCTGTGTAAGAATCTTTATATGCTAATAAGACTATCAAGAAAATTATAATCTTTCTATTCATCATTCCTATTAGGTTTATTGGTGCTGAGATCAGCATCATTTGGTAGGTTACTGACCTTCGTAGGTATGTATTTAAAGTAGCTTTAGTTGCTATTCTTTGGTACATAAACATTGCACACATAGTGCCAGAGTTTATCACTAGAATTGCTTTCTTAGTGCTTTGCCCTCAGTGATGTACACTGATATCAAACTCTGCTTTTGCTTTTGTTTGTTCTGCAATAATTTATTTTTAAATCACAATTCAGCTTTCTGGATGGGGGATAAAATTTCCGATAAGGTTGCTGAGATACAGGTACAATAGAAGTCGTGTTATGTTACTTCTGCTTTCCAAATGGTTTGGTTCTGCCCATACTGACATCCCTCAGTATTCTATTTAACTTCTGATTGTGACTATGTCTTAGGATTATCTGTTTTGTTATGATTTTATTAGTAATAGCAATTATGAGCAGCATGTAACTGTAATTTTTGTGATTAATGAATGGGGCTATAAGCAGGACAGAGGATGAAGTCAGGTGTTGGTTATACACCTGTCCTCTTCTACCCTCTAACCTCTAAGTGAACATGTTCCTAAGTGCTATACTCTAAATCGTTTAAATCTTGTGCTTTGTATTACTTTGGTACCTCTGCAGTGATTTCAGTGGCTTTGAAATAATAATGACCTATATGTTCTTTTAGGCTATTTTTTTTTTTTTTTTTTTTTTTTTTTTTTAATTTGTTTGGTTTTGAGTGGAACTCTCTCCCGAGTCCGAGGACAAGACATAGGCTTTGGTGATGTGTCCAAACCAAAAGGTCACATGTTTGCCCATAACCTTGGCTTTAGAAAAAAAATGTCAGAGACAGACAGAAAAGTAATACAACCATAAACTGTATTTAAATTGTATTTATCATGTTCTGTCCATTAAACAGACTACTACATGATAGAAATCAGTGCCAGTTGGTAATAGGAAACAACACTGTTATGGACATGTCAGTTAGTTGTGTTGGCTTATTCCAGCTTTGAAAAAATGTTTTTAGAGTACTTGCTGAAGTGAGGTCCCCAGGCCTTAGAGGGATGACACATTGAATTAAGAAATGTGTGCTTGCTTTTGCTCAATGATTTTAATAGGGATCCCTACCAGAGTACACCAGAGTGTATGCTCTTGAAATGTCCCAGCTGAGCAAGCTGCCTTTCAACACAGAAGTACATACATTCATTGCCCTCTAATTAGTAACAAGACAGTAATACAGCTCAATAAGAAGAAAATTCCTATTAAAAAAAAACAATCACTTGAGGAATCTTAAACCAGGTATTTCTTTCTGGTCAGCGTTGCATATCAGCTCTGTTCTTGCATCTTCTTGTTTGTGTGCAGTTGATGAATGGGAAGGAAAGTGTTGAAAGGAGCCACTTATTAGTTTGTGCTGGTCTACATTCAAGCATGGTGTCCTGTTTCTCCCTGGGACTGTCCTTATCTTTACCTACAGCACATTGTCACTACAACAGTATGCCTTCCCCTCTGCTGTTTGTTTAAAGAATGCCTTTCTCATGCTGTATTCAAACCTTCTATCCTTCTGTGATGGAAAAAATATTAATCTTATTTCAGAGTTATACACAGACTGCCCCCAAACAATGTCTAAATAAATAAATTTTCATACGCAAGTTCTACCTTAGTTTATTTAAGCAGTATGTGCCATAATAGTGGTAGCCCATATTCCCCAGCTGCTGAAGCATTTCTCATTTGTGTTCTTGCCAGCAGCCAAACTCAGAATGTCTTGTTGGAGCTTCTCATTCAGTGTAGTTAAGTTCCATGGGCAATGGCATAGAAAGATTTTTTTTTGTGGGTGACCTGCTCCCTGGATCTCGTGATTATAAGAGATCCTTCCTTAACACAGATATTCCTATGTTGGTGGAGTTCACATCTCCCAGATCTGGTGTTCCTCTCTCCTTGCCATTCTTATATGGCTCCAGTGTGCTAATTGTTAATTCAGTCTTTTAAATCATAGAATGGTTGGGGTTGGAAGGGACCCTGAAGATCATCTAGTTCCAATCCCCCTGCTGTGGGCAGGGACACCTTCCACTGGAACAGGTTGCTTTAAAGCCCCATCCAACCTGGCCTTGAACGCTCCTATGGATGAGGCACCCACAGTTGCTCACGGCAACCTTTTCCAGTGTCTTACCACTCTCACAGTAAAAGATTTCTTCCTACTACCTGATCTAAACCTATTCCCTTTCAGGCCATTCCCCCTTGCGCTATCATTACATGTCTTTGTAAAAATGTTGCTACTGAACTCAGTGTCTCACGTGTGTGAAGGAAAACAAAATGTGTATCTCTGCAGCCCTTTGGTTATATTAATTTTCCTTTGCTGACTTATAGGTAGGTCTGCCTTATGCTGCTGCGTGGGCAATTCACTCTGTGTAGCACAGAGAAATAGGAGGGCAGCTGGGAAAATCCAAGGTGTGTTAGAGTCTGATTTTAGATGACACAAGCTGCAGTCCAGCAACTTGGTCAAAATACATGCTAAGGCATTGAAGTTGAACATGTTAAAGTAACAGTTTGCTTGGTTTACACTGGGATGCAGATTTGATGATGCATGTTGAAGCACACCTCCCCTCCTCGGTGAGGACACCCCAGTGCTACTGCATCTCTCCCTGCAGGTTGCCTTTTGCATAGCCCACGTCAGCTTTCAGTAGGGCTACTTGTTTTTGTTTTCATCAGCTGTAAAGACTTATTGATTGAGATAATGGAGATGACTGTTCTTTTAAGACTACTTGGAGGTCACAGGTGTATTTAGCAGCACAAAGCCGTGATAAGAAAAATAAAGCAAAGAGTAGGATTTTAAACATTGCAAACTTGGCCTTGGTAGCAGCTTGCCACTTCATGTGACCTGGAGAATTTGGACTCCAAAGAACAATGTGCCTACCTCTAGAAGGACACAGTTCATTTGTTTGAGCATTTCCCTTTGTTTCACAACAAACGATCAGCCTGCCTTGTCCTGCTAAAAGTAAATTAGATTTTGAAATGGGAAGTGTAGTCTGTTGTCTGCAGACTGCAGCGTCCAAGTTATGTCTTACTGAGAAGGGTTGCGGTGGTGGAGATTTTAGGTTTTTTAATTGTTTGGTGGAAAACATTACAGGTAGTTGACTTTTCTGTGATATGTATGTGTTTGTGGGCATTTCAAACACAAATATTGACATGCTTGAGAATTTGCAGAAGAATAAAATAAGTGAGAACAAATCCTTCTTGTCATGTGCAAATTATGTCTACATCAAATTTCAAGCTGTCAGCATTGATGGAGGTGATGTGTCATGGCTGTTTTGGCATAGAAGAGTTTGCTGTAGGAGTTCATTTTCCTCTGCAAGGTAAAAAAACCCAAACAAATCAAATATATAGCTCTCCCTTTCACCACCCCCACCTACTGCTGTCAGCTCTGAGCTTTGTAGGGATCTGCAGGGGGTTGGAGAATGATTCTGTTTTAAAAACAAAAAGCTCAATCAAAGGAAAATATTTTGTTTAAAGAGACCTTTGGCATCCCCCTCTGACTGTGACACCGAATTTGTGCAGATAAAAACAACCGCTTAGATTTACATTTTGATTGTGCTTCTGCTTTCATGTGTGCCGGGCTGTCCCACTTCAGGTGAAATTTATCCATTTCTTTAAATATTTAGCAGTCTAGCGTTGATGTTAATGAAAGTCTGGCACTGCTATTTTGAGCATTGCAACAATGATAGTAATTTTCAGTGTCAGATTACTGCTTCTCGGAGGAAAAGGGAGATGGGAGGAGGGAAGAGCAGAAAAAAAAAAATTGTTTCGGCTCTAATAGAGTTTGTCATCAGCCTGGCTGTGCCAGACAGATGGATCATGAATACTGTCTAGACGCTCTCTGCCTGAGTGGAGCTGTGGTCTCTAAGGACAAGCAGTGAGACGCCGGCTTAAGTGACTGGGGAAAGTCAGGACGTGCTCCCCTCTCACCAGATAGCGATCCGGGCTGATCCTGCCCGGCGGTGCTGGGAGCCGGTCAATACCGAGCTTAGCTGAAACTTGGCTATTATGGGGCTTTGAGGGGGGAAAGGAGAGGGATGTTGTAACGACAGTATTGATTTCAGCTGCATCTGCCCAGGGACTCTGGGGTGATTTAGCTGGGAGTATAGATCGCGGGAGGGGGTGGATTGGGAGAGTCATCATCTGGCCATAAAGCACACGCTTTAAAAAACTACGCAGTCACCTGTATTTATCAGTTGCTTTAGTCACAGTATATGCTGGAAAATACTTACTTACTGGCTTATGTTTTCTTTATTTGGCCACTTGTTCAGAAGGATTCACCTGTTTCCCTACCCGGGGCTCCCTATGTCCCCGGCTGTTGAGGTCACATGAGGCTGCCTTTGGAAAGGAGAAGCTGTGGTAACCAGGTGAGACCTATAGCCTAGGGCAGATCTTGTGCTATTTAGTGATCTCTCATGCTGTTACTTGTCCCTTCTCTGTCACTAAGCACAATTAATGAAAAGGAAGTTTCTACTGTAGATGGAGCGATAAGTATTTTTTGACCAGTGGAGTTTTAACAAAAACTCGATTTGATACATATGCTAACTTATTTAAAACGCAGGAAGTTCTCTGGGGTTCAGATTACAGAATAAACCATAGCACACTGGATTTTAGTTCTGTGTATATGTAACTAAATACTAGATAGCTGTTTTTATTTAGAAAATCCAGTTGGCTTTCAGCCTATAGTGGAGTCATTTCTTGAAGTGCTATAATCAGGTTCTGTGCTTTGTTTTGAAATAATTTAATCTTTGCATTTTTTTAAAGCACATTATGGAATGTTAGCAATTAACATGATCTTGAAAATTTGAAAAAGAAACAAAACATTAAAGTGACTTTTGTATATTTTTTTCTTAATATTTTGTACATATTTTAAAAAATACTTTATTCCCTGGCTTTTAATAAATGAAATGGAATCCTGGTCCCATGAATGCTCTAACAACACTGCAATGGAATTCAGTAATGCTAGAGTTCACCTATTCTTCCTCTGGAGCCTTATGCTATGAGTGACATGGACAAGCCAGACACATGTATGTGGCCAATAACAACCATGAAATGTGCTGGTACAAAATTAGGTATTTGCATCTGCTTACAAACAGGGCTGAACTTGGCTCCTGGTAAGGAATTTCCATTTCACAAAGTCTCCAGCTGAACATTAATCATATATTTACGGTTAATGAGAAAAGAAAGAAAAACTCACAATACTGTGCAGATGAAAATGTGGGAATCTCAGTAGCTCTGAAATGCTATTTTATGAATTCTCAAAGTATGTAAGTCAGTTGTATCACATGTAATCAAGATCTAGAAAAAATGTTCCTTACATCTGTTTGTGTTTGCTCTTCATACACTTTTCATTCATCCTTCCTTCAATTCCTGCTAACTTCCAGGAAACTTCATCCAATACTAAACGTTACTGCTCACTATGATTATGTTGGGTAATCCGTGTGCTTGCTCCTGTTCCCTTTTTTGGCTACTGATTTCTTACAGATGCAGAAGGGAATTTGAAGTGCTCCAAGTGTGCTGTGTAATAAAATCTTCATTCAAAGACTGATTTTTATGTATCTTAGAAAGTGATTAATCTTCAGGTTGGAAATCTCAGAGCAGTACTACCAGGCACAATGGGACTTTGTATCTTACAGCTATACTTGGCCCCCTCAAGACACCAGAGCTCTTCCTGGACCCATGTGAGGCAGGGAAATGACCTCCCACAGACTCTGAGGGCACCCTTTGTACACACCGTTTCTCTACCAGAAGTGCACAGTAGCATAAACATTTCATCAATACGGGCGTAAAACTCAAGTATGAAAACCACGGTGCAGTCTCATACCACAGGCAAGATCCTCCCCTTGGACAGAGGAAGAGAATAAACTGTGAGACAATTGTTTTCAGACCTTATTTCACACACACCTAACAGGTGCTTGAACATGACATCAGAAATCATATAGAATGTAACTGAGCAACTTTTGCTACTTTTCTTTTCAGCCCACATTAGTAAATATTGTCCAGTGCTGCCCTTCCTCACTACATTTTCATTTGCAGGGGTCACACTGTACTGTGCACTAGGACACAGCATAGCTAAATCTCTGTAAGTTTTAGGTGCAGTTCTGAAATCCTGCTGTGTGAATTTTACAGCCACAACTTTCACCATCATTCATTCAATTCATGTTGGTTATTGCTGGTAAATACTCATTAGGAGGAGCACTGCATTGTACTGTTTGCACTTGGCTGCTGTAAGCCTGGAGGAGCCATTGGGAACTATTTCTTCTGTACAGCACTGGAAGCTGTTCAGGTGCTTAGGCAGTATGAAGATAATTTATATTTTCTTATAGTTTAAAATGTTTTGTGAGGGTTTAATAAAAAATGTTTTAAAAAATCCTCACAAGAAAGGGACATAAAATCAGACTAGATCACCTTCCTTCTCTAAGAATGCTGCAGACTGTGATGTTTGATTGCTTTTCATTCTGCAGATGTGTTTCTGACCATTTATTTCCAAAACCACTTCATCTCCCTGATGAAATGAACCACCTTAATTTTTCTTAAGCAGGCTCATCTTCTACTTCTGCTTTAAAATAACAACTGAAGGGGAATTGTGAGTTTGCTTGTAAGTTCTGGTATGAAGACACGCACACTGAAATTTTTCTATCTGAAGTTTCTGTGTAGATTAACATACAGCATCATGCTCATGCTCAAAGAAATCCATGCTTCTCGGTGATCTCTATAGTTGTCTGTATTGTGAGTGAAATGATGTTTTTCCATATCATGTAGTGTTTAACCAAAGCACGTTGCTTTGGTCATTAGTGTGTAGCTATTTTTCTCAGACTGGAAAGCCTGAGAAACCCTTATGCTCTTCACAGTTTTGCGAGTGCTTGAGACTGGCTCAAGCCACTGTTGCCTGTTGTGGTTGCTCCCTCACTTGCTCCTGTGCAAGTGTTTGTGCAGGCACATAGGAGCTGGGGTGGAGACTGGTCTAGTTCCGATGAGCTCTTGGAAACGTCCACTTTGTTTTGGCCGGTGTCATGTCCTTGATTCTGTTCTCAGCTCAACTGTGCAAACTCTCGTGCCTGTGCAAAAGCAGAGGGATGTACAAGTGGCTCTGTTCAGTGGTGGCTTATCATTGACTGGCTTAACGTTTCTTTGCCTTAGTCCCTGCCTCTCTAAAGTATATGCTAATAGACATTTCCCTGAATACATAAGAGTTTGAGAATTAAGAACTAGCAGTTACTTTCCCCTTTTTCCCTAATTCTGAAAATCTCATTATCTGTCACTTTTTGTAATAGCAAATTGAAACAGAAGGGTGAAGCATCAGAGTGGGTCTCTCGGAACCATCCATGGGCTTGGGTTCTTTTGTACTGAACCCAGGCTGGTACAATGTAATATACCATTTTGATAACCAAGTCCAGTTTGGCTTAAGTCATGGGGCTTTGTTGGAATAATGTCGGCTAGTTAAATTACTACATAAGAACAGCTCTCCTGGGTCAGATCAAAGGCCCAGCTAGCTCAGTATCAAATCTAGCACTAGTCAGCTGCAGATGCTGAGTGAAAGGGTAAAAGCAAATTAGATAAATAGTTCTGCTTTTCCCAGTAAACCTGATTCCTTGGAGGAATGCTGCACTGCTTTGCACAGAGAGCATGGGGTTTATGTCCTCTGGAGAGAATTTAGCATTTAGAAAGGGCAGGAATTGGGTTAAAGAGAAAACGCCTCATTTCAGAAGTGTGAGAATGAGCGAAGATCCACCAACCCTTCACTAACCAGTAGATGTGTGGGCACCGTTGGCTCTTCTATATGCAGCACATACTTTTCATGTTGAGGCATTCTGAATGTAGGACATGAGCTAGAAGGTGCTGAATTCGTGTCAGCTGGAAAGACTATTTGCCTGGGTCTTTTCACTTACTTTGTGAGGAACAGGGATTTTTAATTTCTCCAAGTCTACTGTTTTTTTCTGAGTGATGTTGTGGGTTTTTTAGTCAGGATTTGTGGACTGTGTGACAGCTTTATATTTAATGGTGAACCAAATTCACCTTGCAGGCTTAAATTTGTCTTGGCTGTTTAAGAAAACAAATGCACTCACAAAGCTTACTGCACGTAGAAAACACAGTTGTCACCTGTGACTGTGTTAGCACACAGGCATCAGATACCGTGGGAGTACGTGTGTATCTTAGAGCAGACTTGTGCTTATTTTTGTTTTACATACATGCATGTTGTATGCAAACCTAAGGAGTGAATACAGACTGGTTAGAGTTAAGTAAAATACCAGCAATATAGAAATATCTATACTCAGCTTCTATGAAAATACAAATTGGTATTTCTATCTTTGTTTAAAAACAACTGTTGTTTTAATTACAGGTTAAGGCTTAAAATCAAGACTAAACCAGTATTTCACATTCTACTTAGACATAAATGAGACAGTGGAACCAACTGAGTTACTGTTAGGAGCTAACAGAAAACAGATCAGGACAGTGAGTTGTTAAATCAATTGCGTTTTGTGTGTTAGATGACTTTTCTAACTTAACGATACAGTCCAAGGGGCTAGAGATGTATCGAACACAGCATTGTCCAACCATACATGATAAGATCACAGGTCTACTTATCTTTCCAGCAGTATTGCTACACTGATAGCTTCTTCCTTCCTTCTCAGTTTTCTCCTTCATTCCTTCTGTTCAGCACCACTGTGGTAGTTTCATGAAAGCAAGACACATGAAGGATCGGGGGGGTAGAGATAATAGTGACGCACTACGTGAATACTGAGTCTGACACCTAGTAGCACCTTGATAGAAATAGAAAGCTGTGATCACAGTATTAAAATATGCTAACAAGCTGAAGGAGCTAATGGGCTTAATTTTTACAGTGCAGATGTTCATCCAGCACTTGTGCTGAATGCAATAACAAACGTGGGGGGGCTGATGGTGATGTTATTGTGTTCTTGGCAGTACAGTCCTCCAAAACAATCTTCCTTTCTTTGATATTTTACTAAGAGTTAGAATGTTCTTTTCTGTGGTCTAAGATAACAAATGTATAAACAGATTGGTATGACTAAGGCTGGTTGGGCTAGGGCTATCTTTATTCAAATAGGGGTTCTGTAAGAATCGGTGTACCGCTCTGTTTGGTGATGGGGATTGGTGTTCCAGTTCTTGGATAGTTCACGCTCCACATCTCCTACTAAATTTCAGATAGTTTTATTGTTGTTGGTTTCAAAATGGAGCTCATCTGGCCAGCAAATAAACCATTTGCTTTAAGAATCTGTAGAGCCATGGTCTGACATAAAGCTCAAATCCCTGTCTTTTCCAGAGAAGAGTCAATAGTCTCCTGGAGAACAGTCACAATGGCCTGTATTCCACTCCAGTGCCTCAGCCTAACCACCAACCTCATGGCATTTCACATGGTCATGCTCTTCCTTTGTGTTCAGTGCTTTGCAGCTAATGCCAAGAATGATACTGCTATCTCGTGGAACCTTTCAGCTCTTTCAATAGGAAATGATCTTGACTTACTTCCAGCAGATTTGGATATTCCTGAAGAAATTACCTTTTGTACCTGTCAGAGATTTGCTAGACACTGATGGTGATCATTTACGTTGCAAACCTCTCCTTTTTTTTTGACTCTCCCTAACAAAGGTACTGGGTTGTTTGTTTTAATTAGCAGCAGGAAAAGTGCATGTGGCTTTTGTTTGTAATAAGCTGCAGCTCTCACTGTGAATACCTGTCACTTTTGATAGGCTGTTACAATGTAGGTGATCAGTCAACTTGGCCCTGAGTATTTGGGGCTGGTGGTGCTCCTCCAGCAAATAAATTTGCTGCGCTATGGAACACAGGTTTCAAGCCATGTCCCCTTTTGACAAACATCTTCAATAATGTGCAAAGAAAATAAATTTCACTGATGTTACAAAGCTAAAGGAAGGACTGAAATTATGTGAGGAACGGAAGATTTGTCAATTAGTGAATAGGTCTTGCCATCAGTTCCAAGTTTGCTTGACGTCTCTGCCACCAACTTCCTATGCAATCCTGATGAGATAATTCTTTGTTTTCTTTCTTAATTTCCTTATTTAAAAAATGGAGATAATGATGTTCTTCTGCTTTGCAAATAATAAAAGAAGATGAAATTTTTATGTGGCTGAAAAACATGAAAAGGGATGTTAAGCTGTAATAATCTCAGGAAATGGGTATTATGCTCTGGAAAAAAGTGCAGTTATAAACTGGCAGAGAGAATTAAAAAAAACCTGAAAGTATGTGCTTTGTGTTGTACATTAATGTACACGTTAATACACGTACCATCCAATATTAATACAAGTATATTTGATTTTTCACTTGTATGTCAACAAGGAAACTGATATGCTAGATAGTTTCTAAGTAGGTACATAAGAAGTGGATACATAATTTGCATTAAAGTGTGAGTAGAGACAAGAGGAGAGAGTTTCAGCAGTCAACTATAATTTCACAATTGAAGCAGAGTATCCTAAAACGTGGTGAATGTAATGCAATGTAATGATGCCTGGTGTTGTGCTAGTGAAGTTTGGAAAAGAACTTTGGAAGGATTTAATCAAATGAGGTCAGCAGTCAACAGAATGATGGATGAAATTCAATCTTGATTAATGCAAGTAATTCATACTGAAGGGCAAAGTATTAATACATTTTATTAGGTCCTAATTAATTGTGTAATTTAAGGAAAAGGACCACTAAAAAGCATCACTATGAAAGACTGAATGAAGACCTCTTTAGAGAATTAAGTTGTGGTCAGATAAAGTATTTTGAGTCAATAAAAATAGGATGTGAAATGTTATGATGCTGCTACATAAATCAACATGTAACCTTTATTTAGAATGCTGTGTTGCTGCAGCAGAGAAGCATACTGTGTGTGTAGAAAACATAGGAAAAATGAGAGAAGCTGTGAACAGACCTGGATATGTATAGAGCCCAAAAAGTTTGGAATCGTTTGCTTTTGAGTCTAGGTAAAGGATGGGGAAATAAAAAGGTACACAGAGCTATGGATGTGGAACAGAGGTGGCTCAGGCACTTAGGTTGTGTGGTAAGATTAGAAGATCACTCCATACAGTCCAAAGCTGATACAAAAGAAATTTTTTCACCCTTTCTGTCTTTAGGTTGTGTACCTCATTACCATGCAATGCTTTTGAGGCCAGGATTTAGCAATACTCGAAGAAAGGAAGCCTCTCAACACTGAGTCCACTTGTGTGTAATCTGTGCAGAGGGTAGTAGTTAAGAAATGTATGAGGCTGAAGTTTCAGGCATTCCGTTAATTTCTAGCTACAAGATCATGTTGAGAGCTTGGGAGGACATTTTCTCATTCTTCTGGAGAACTGAACATCCTTATCCAGGAAGACTGCACATGGGTTCCTAAGTGTGGCGTGAAACTGAAGCCCATAGTAAGTGGCTTGTAATACAGCTCATGGTAGCTGTGATCAAAGTCCTTATGTGCAGTTTCCCTGGCTTAAGTAATTACTGATATTGCATGCAACAACCCTCTGTCATATCTTACAAGGCAGAAATCTGGACTGTCTTGTATATGTCTTTCATAGAAGGTGGTTAACTAGTGAGGCTGGTACACTGAGTTGCTCAACAAGTGAAAACTGTGGTATCTCTGCCAGCCCGTGCTGGATTACCTATTGCATACTATGCTGTAGCCCTGGGAGGGGTGTTGAGCACATCTCCAGCACAGGAGAGCATGCTGACGGGAAGAGTTTGCTAGGGAATTGCAAAGGAAGCCAGTTTAAGCAAGCAAAGATTAGAATTAAATGTGTTGCAATATGGATTGGTGTTTGATTCTTTGAAGTTTTCTGCAGCCCTTCTGTCGATTCAACTCATGTAGCTAACCAGTCAACCAGACCTTCGGAAATGTCTACTCCTTAAACATGATGTACTGAACTTCATATGTAAATACCCAACAGTAGTGGACAGCACTTGTACATCTTCTCTTCTTGCAGGAGGTGATAACAGTTTCTTTGCCTATTGCAACACGAGCTCTCCATTAATTAGGACTTTCAGAGAGAAATGTGTATAGGCTGTGAACATGCAGAGTGAGGCAGAGAGGTGGGAAACAGATGTGTGGTCATATATGCACCAGCCAGCTATTACTCAGATACCATCCACCTGCTAATTAGTGCTTGGAATGTTGAATAACGTTGGTGTTTGTGAGATTGCTTGAGTGCAGTCCTGCATCTGGTTTTCACACTTGTCTCAATTGCTACACAGTACCATAAGGAACTGCTTCAATTAAAATTGTTTTGAAAGTGATGTATCTAGAACTTCCTTGTTGCAACAGATTAATTTCTTGGTGTAGATTGCTGTAAGTATAGGGCCATCAGCTTTCTGTACCCTTGAAGGGCCAGCATTTGGGTTAACACTGGAGAGGAAATCTGACTCATCCATTTTGCTTCTTGTCATACTAATGAACCCAGTGTGTGCCATCTCAACTTTAAACTACCCCCTTGGTGATTCTCACTGTACCTCGTTCAGTGACAAGTCAGCAAAGAGAAGCCAATTTCTGAGCTGCCATAGCTGGGGGAATTACATGATAATTTTACCTGTATGACAAGCGTATCCTTAGGAAAAATATTCCTATTTATCTAAAGTTTGCATTTTGCTGTATTATCTCTAAGAATTTTGATTCAAAGTATTAGTATTTCCAATTGCTATACATCCTAAAAAAAGCATGCATGCATGCATGCACACCCATGAGCATATATTCTTAGAACAGACTTCTTTCTTTTGTGAAGTCCAGATCTGTGATGCATTTCAGTCCTGCACATCATTATAGGTACAGGCAGTAGCAGACAGCACAATTGGTGTTGCCACACTGGGGTTATAAATTATCTACTGCTCTATACTGTGCTGTATTCCAGGTAAAAGGCACATCTGTAGATCAGAAAGACCGACTCTGAATTTGATGCCAGAACATAAATGCAGAGGTGATTTTTCTCTGATCCAGTTTCTGCATTTGTAAAATGTTTCTCACGCTTTCCTGGAACAACTTCCTTCTTTATCCATGTGAAAAAGCCTGTGAATTAGAAGAGTGCTTCTAATCTTCCAGGTAACTGGGGAAATAATCCCTCTTTCCCTCCTCCCCTTCTCCCCCTGCTTATCTTCCCTCCCCACAGAAGGATAAAACATTGTTTTTCCTCCCACAGTTGAAAGGTGTATTTTGCAGAATACAGATGAGATATTTGTTGGCTAGCAAAGAATAAAGTGAAACAAGAGACATGTCTTTCAAGTACAAATGGGGCTTTAGAGATCTCTGTTGGAGAGCCTAATTTCTATGTGAGCACAACTGTTTCTCCATATTGCCTGGAACACTTCAGTTATATACTTGGCCACACTTTCTGCTATGGATTCTTTAAAGACATCGTTTGTCAAGCTAATAATTGTGTACAAAATTGTTTATGGACAATAAAAATGGATTCCAGTGAACTGCACCCACAGATACAAAATTTTGCAGTACTTTTCAATATACTGAGCTGGATTCAATGATAGTAATAATAAATAGGGTTTCTTTCTCCATTCTGCAGGGCTAGCTGAACTTCATGCTTTGAAGCATATCAGTTAGATTTTATTTTTTAAAAATATTTCTAATTTTTGGCCTTTCTAGTGAAGAAGGTGAAGTATTATTTCAATATCAAAATCTTGCTCGCAGAGCATGTTTTCATTACACTGGTGGTCTCTGCCTGAAAAAGAGCAATCACAGTCTTTATAGCATATTTTTAACTAGGTGGATAGCTGGTTATTACAGGGAATGTGTTGTTTTGGGGTTTTTTTAGCTAAATAGAAAAACTGCATTAGTAAACTGCAGACTTCATAGGCTTTTTATAGAAATTATTTTCTTTAATTATGTCATATGTAAGCCACAGTCAAAAGGTGTATTTGTTTCTGATTTCAACGGCAGTTAAGTCATTTAAGTAGGAGCTAGGCACACAAATGTGTTCTATATGTGATCATAGTAGCTATTTAAGCTAAGGATTTAAGCAGACAGAATGTAATTATCCCCATTGCAAGACTAATACACAAGGGAAAAATGCCATAGGATTTTGTAATAGCGACAAGTGGTCAAGACATTACATTTATGCTTTGCTAGTTTTACCAGCTGTGTCTCATTCCATTATTCAGACAGACAGAGACACACACACACACACACCTCTCTTCTAATTAATTATAGTTGTCGACCAGTGGGGGAGGAAAAAAAACAACTCCAGAGGTGATTTTCCAGAGAAAATCTGATTCCAGAGTGGGGCCACCAACTGCTAGAAATCTGCAGATGTGAAATAGGGTTTTGAGGTTTAAAAATCTCTGATCATCCCATGAATCTGAAAAAGAAATGCAGTTATTGGGATTTTCTTAGTGATCTACTTAGTTAAAAGAAAATGTCGGAAAAATACTTCAGTTTTTCTGCCTCATGTTGTGCATGAAGCTGCATCTATGCATGATCCACAGTGATTGAACATTACTCTGAGGGAAATGAGATGAGGGCAGGTCACTGTGTGTTGGAAACCAGGGTTTAAAGTGCTACTTCCAAATGGACCTGTAGAGGTGATGATACCACATCACTTGCATTCCTAAATTGTTAATCTTTATGAAAACCCCTTCTATTTCACATGGTATAATATTTCCTTGCCAACAGTGCCTCACTCTCTGATGAAGAACAGTGTTTGTGAGTGAGAGCTGGCTGACCACAATCACTGGGAAATAGAAACGAAAACAGCTACAAATACACAAGTGTTTGAAGATGGTAGAATAGTGCTTTGGGGCTTTTTGCTGTCTTTGGTAGAGGGCTGGGGTAGAAGACAGTCTTTTAAAGGTTCTTGAATATAAATAGGAGCAAGCATCTAATCCTTTCGCTTGCAGAGGTGTTTGTTTTCTGTGTGACTGAATCACTTGCTCTCCTGAAGGTATCACCCCTGGTCTCTAAATCCTGCTGCTGGCCTTTGAATCCTGTCAATATTTTACGTTTTCAACAGGAATTTAAGTCCCACCTTGACTTTGTAGCCTCCATTTGATTCCTTCACAGGCTAATTGCTGGCCCTTGGCATTGTGTTGAAGTTAGGCATGGATAAAACATGTTTCATGGACGTGAAGCCCTTACTATGCACTGCAGTTTTGCACAGTATTTCCACTGCTTATAGGAGTAATTGTATTCTGACAGAGCTTTTAATTTGTTACATTACATGTCTGTAGTGTGGAGGAGGTCCCTTAAAAGAGCTGAGACTTCTACAAAATACTACATTGATGTGTTTAAGCAGTGACAATCCTTAGAAAAAAACACCTGGGCTTTTTAGGTGTGTCCATGAGTGATGG
The DNA here is from genome assembly GCF_009650955.1 of Corvus moneduloides. Taxonomy (NCBI): domain Eukaryota; kingdom Metazoa; phylum Chordata; class Aves; order Passeriformes; family Corvidae; genus Corvus; species Corvus moneduloides. Next base: position 108,543,677 of record NC_045476.1, on the reverse strand, counting down.
AGAAACAGGGGCAGTACTAGCCTGAGAGTGAACAGATTGGGTGAGATTTGGTAGAGAGACCAGAAGATGGATAACTTGTGGTAGGCAGAGTGAGGCTGCTTGACGAGTCAGTAGGTGGGAAGAAAGCAGGAGGTGTGGCAGGTTGTGGGAAGAAAAAGTTGCTGGAGTTCCCAAAGACATCGCCCTGCCTTGCGTAGCTATTGCCATCCAAAACTCACTGTGTGTGCACGTGTGCCAGCTGCCCTTCCTGCTGCTTGTCCTGAAGTCAATTTATTGTAACTCCCTGGGTTTTTGGTTCCTACTGCTTCTGCAGGAACCCTGGCAGGCAGCTGTGGGGCTCACGGTCCTGTGTTTGCAGTCAGCTGCTCTGTAGGAGCGTGTTGGTAGTGAGGATGCTGCTTCAGGTGGAGCACCGCAAATCCTCATTTGTTCAGATACAGGGCATTTGGAACACCTAATTGTACTGTCTGTGTTTCATGAAGAAAACAAGAAGCAATAATCCATCATTTTAAACACCCTGTAAAAGCAATTGGGAAATTAAATGCTACAGGATTAGGGTCCTAATTGCTCATATATAGTGTCTCAGCTCAGGTTAGTGGTGAAAATAGACCTTGTTCTTTCTTACATGGCATTGTTCCTTTCACTCCTAAATTAGGCAGTGATTAAAAAGATCTAAACTGGAGTTGTCTGGAGCCCTTTGATAGGGCTGGGTAGGAAGAACCTCGCATTGAAAGAAGCTTTGTTAATTTAGCTCTGCTGGGTATCTAATGATTCATCCTGTCTGTTAATTTCATAAGTACTAAATGCTGTAAATATGCTTAAATTAAAAAAGAAAAGAAAAAAATTTAAATGTTTCAAGTGTTGAATGTATTTAAGACCTACGGATAACTGGCAGATTAAATACCAGGGACCCGGCAGTGTGTGCATGACTCTGGTTTAGCTGCAGTTCCTTTGACCAAACTGATGGGCCTAAGGGTTAGGAAAAAGACAAATTTGAGGTTGCGACCATTGGTGGTGAGGAGGGTTAAATAGCATGAATGTGGAGGAAGATGTGTTTTAATAGTATTTGTGTTTGTAGTGTAAATTCCTTCATGTCTTCGGTTACTTCAGCAAATACAGTACAAGGGCTTACTACTTTTTCATTTTAATTTCAAAGGAAGTTGGGAGCTAGACACACAGAACACATCCCGGGAGGCCTATTTAATATGGACATACAGAGTAGCAAAATTGGAACCTGGTGGCATAGAGGGGGATATTTTGAAGTGTTTCTTGATGAAGTTAATCCATGTCACAGCAAATTTATATCTTGGGTAAGCTTCAGCAAATTCTGGGTTGGAAGAAAAGGGTGTGAGGACTTGCTGATTGTAGGACAATGATTCTCTTAGTGAACAGATACACTGCCAACTCGAACTGATGCTGAAAACAAACATGTAGAAAACATGTGTGGTGGTACATAGTATGGTGGTACTGGTCGTGAGGACTTGAATTCATGCTTGTAAGTAAAAATACTAAACTTAAGTCAAATGCTTCCTTTCAGTGAATCATACCTACTTTTTCCAGCGGCCCATTGCTGAGGAAAGCAGTGAAAGGGGCTCATTAAATCTGGCTCGTCTCCCTTTCATTCAGTTGATGCCAGGGATGGAACTGGCCAGTGATCTGCTCTCCTTCTTGCATCCTGCCATCCTTTGATGTTTTGCCTCCTAAAATCCTTTTTGCCAAATCAATCTACCTCCTTCTGGGCAAAGTGTGGGTGTTACAGTGTCCACTGACAGCTTTGAGCTTCCTTGCTTTCATTCAGGCACTTGGAGGCAGCAAGGAAGATAAAAGGAGTCATTTAGACTTCAGTTTCAGATGAAAGAATCAAGTCTGGTGACATATTCCAGTCTAACAGTATTGCTTCTGTTCTTTGGGGCAAAATATATAAGAATAAAGCGAACAAAGAAGTATTCATACTGTATCTACTGAATTGTAATCCTGTTCTGTGTTGTACAACAGGTTTTTGAACCATGTGGATTTTAATGAAAAAAATGATCTGGAAGTTTGGCTCCCTTCTCCATTCTCCTTTCTTTCTTCCCTTTCCACTGTCCTGTTCTTCAAAATCATCCCACGTGACTGCTGTAGGAGCAGTTTTCAGAAACCAGTTCAGGATCAAAGTCTGGATTTCATAGACCCATGTCAGATCACAGGGGTGCTTTGCATGAATTTGCCACTGTCTAATGAGCAGTTCCAACTTTAAAAGATTTATATCTTATTTATAAATATATTTATATTATTTAAACTTATTTATATTATGTCCTTAGTAAGAGGTGGTCTCCACAGTGTGCTGGAAGGGACTGCAGAGTGTTCAGTGTTTACTGAAAGTCTCTACAGAGCTAGAATCTGCTGAAAAAATACCCAGTTCATCACAAAGAGCTATTTTCTGGAAGCTTAAGAAGTTTTTTTTTTTTTTTTGGAGGAGGAGGTCATTTGGGTCTATATTAACTTCAGCTGAGTTCTATATTTTTTTCCACAAAACATAATGTAAACTTTGTACATTCCCAGTGATAAGTCAGATGTTACAGCAACCTCAAGGAGAGATTTGTACTCTGAGAAATGAAACTCCACTGAAGCTTGGTGTATTGTTAAAGATCTTCTCAGAAACAGGCTTCATTCAGTATGTTTAGTTAAATTCTCAAAGATGGCACTTATTCCTAGAAATAGATATTAACTAAACTGCTAAGTTGAAAAGGGCACGACAGGAAAAGAGTAATAAAAATTTAGAGCATGTCAGATGAAGTTCATTTACACAAAAGGACAACGCAATCAAGATAAACTAAATACTACTATAAACAAACTAATAAACTAATTTTAATTAAAATTAAGTGTGATTGGATTTAGGTCCTCCTCATTACTCGTGAAGAAGTAGGTTTATACTCTCTACACCATGCCCCCATCAGAGTGTTCCTGTTTGGTAGTTTTAGTCATTCAGTCCAGACAAAAAACAACCTGGGAATTGGCTTCTTTGAATACTTCTTAATTTTTTTCAATAAAATGAGCACAGTCAATTTCTTCCTCTCTTTTTTTTTTTTCTTGGAAAACTCCATTGCATCTGTGTTGTTTGGATTTCAATTATCTCTTTAGATCTGCCTCCTTCAGCTGATTAGCAGGAGATATGGCAAAGTATTTTTTTGCTAAGTTGACTTAGCACAGACTAGTTTTGCTGCCTGAGAAAAGTGTCATCTTTCACCTCTTGCTGGTATAGCTGCACTTCAGTATTTACAGGTTATATTTTCTTCTGTGGGTTTGTTTTGGTTTTGTTGTTTTATTTTTCATTACTGACTTTAAGAAGGCTAATTTTACACTTTAGAACAAAACTATTTGTGTACAAGAGTACTGGAAAAAAAAAAAAAGCTTTTGGAACAAAGAGTGATTATAATGAAACGCATCTTCTCCCAAAGAGCCTTCCATGTGAAATGCCCCAAAATTCTTGTTGGCTTGTCTTGGGTCCCCGTTTTTATTGCTTTGTTGAGTCCTCAGGTTTGGACTTTTGTCCTTATTCTCTACTGTTTAAAAAAAATAATATTCTGGTCAGGTAAACATTTGTTAAAAGAAAATGTGACCTATGATACAAACTTGTAAAATAGGTTGTTTTTAAATCTGTATGTATTCTGAGCTAAACAGGGACACTAAAATTTTTTTGATTGAAATTTTGAAGCCTGTATTTACATAAAAATATCCAAATTACCTGAAATGGTAAATTCTGATGTGTTCATCACATAGCAGTGAAAATGTTTTCATGTTGGAGGTGTGATTATGATCTGTAGAGTGAGTGCAACGGTGCTAGTTGGGATGTAAAGTTCTTTGCTGGAAGTTGAAGTGTGTCCAGTCACATGATGTCACTGCACCCCTCATTTTCATTGGGTCATGCATGTGTTCCAACTATTTTCAGAAACACTGAGTATCTTCAGATTGGGTGTGATGTTCTTCGTGCCTGGGAAAGTGGCCTTCAGTCTCCTGGATCTGTGAATATCCTACCCCTCATCCACCAGTGACTGGCCAGTTGTAGGTCTAAAACCATTTTTTTTTTCCCATGGAAAGGAATCAAAGAGCGCATATTAAATTAGAAACCTTCTGGTTTAGGGTTGGAATAGTCTCCTAGGGAAGCCATCATGAAAACAGCTTTCTCCAACCTAAAATACATAGGTAGGAGTACAGAGAGGTATGTTGAAAAGCAAGAAAACATAGGTGGCCCTTGAACAGCTGCTGCTGTCCACCATTGTTAATGATCAGAGCCAGCTGTTCAGAAGAGAAATAGGAGAGGAAAAAGCCCAGAAGCTCCTGAGGTAAATTTAAAAAAACCAGGGAGCAAGGCTTCCCTTAATAGGGAACAAGAGGGTTCTCTATCCTACAGTGATCCATTCCTGTATTTACCCATTGTAACTGCTTACCAAACCAAAACATCCTCCTGAATACCATCAGCGCCATAGATAGCCCCAAGCCCAGGCCTGTGGAAGCAGAAGCTGGTGAGGGAAAAAGCCACTTGATATGAAAGAGTAAAGGGCAGAGGTTGCGTTTATCTGGCAGAACTTTACCCTGGGTGCCCAGTCTTTGTGTAACTGAAGGGACTTTGCATAAGGGATTTACTAATTTAGCATCTTCCAGGAAATCTGCATTTTTTTTTTCCCCATTTTATTTAAGTTCCTTGTACATGGACACACATATTCCTGGAAAAGGTCAACATCAGCAAGCAGGTTAGTGGGTAAATTTTGTTGATGAGTGCCAGTGAATGACCAAAGAAGGAAATACGTAAAATGTGGAAAATGAGATTGGGAGGCTGATCTGCTGGCAGAGAGCAGAATTAGGGGAGAGAGGTTTGAGACAATAGAGAGAGAAAACCAAGACAACGTGTACTTGAAACATAAAGGTAACACACTCCCTCAATGCCTATATTGGGTTGAAAATGTATATTAATATGAAAAAATCTTCAGAAATTAAAGAACAATTTTGGGACACTTTGCATGTCTTAGAATCTCTGTCAGCCACAGCCAGTGGTTTGGTAGGTTGTTTCAGCTTTACAGGGTAATTGGTATATTTGTGCTGCAATATGTTGTTGTCAGCCTGGTACCTAAACACTTAGGCTGGATAGTTTAAGGAACTTCACTGGGATGGTGTGTACATTCACATATGCACATGTTTATTGTATTGTGTTTCATAATATATGTGTACAAAAAAGTAATAGCAACATAAAATAATGCAATATAGTTATAACTATTTAATTTTTAAATTAATATATAAAATTATATAAAAATAGTATATTGTAAAATAAGCTTCACTGTATCCAACATCATAGATGAAAACTTATTCTAAACACTGTAAGACTGTTGTAACCAACTTCTAAAATTCACAGAATGATGGCTATGTGAGTAGTAATAATTAATATATTGGCCTTTATATTTCTGTCTGCTCAGAGGAATTTAAAACACAGAATAGAATTGTGATAGCATAATATTTTTTTCAGGATGATTAAAGCTTTTATTAATATCCAGCATTTTTAGATGCTAGAGCAGAAAATGTTATAATTGAGTGTCTTCAACAATTTGTGTCTAATTATAAAGAGCACTGTGTAAGCGGAATTTGGTACTTTTTTGGAAGTCGAGGTTAAGGTTAAGCAGGAAGGAAGACTGGGTAATGAATTTTCTGAGGGGAAGAACAGATAAGTGGTGCATAAATATAGCTTCTCCAGACAGGCTTTGTGTTGGACTACCTGACCTAAAGCTAAAATTAAGCAAATTTTTGGCTGTTAGTGTGCAAGATCAGAAAAGCATCCCATTCAGAATTGGCAGCTGTCTGATAATTATGTTGTGGTTGTTCAGCATCTGTTTGTTGAAGTCAGTGTTTTTTCACCTAGACTAAAATACAGACTCCTTTCTTGTTCATAGTGTTTGTACTGTTGGATTGATTGTACTTGGATTTCTCTGCTTTATAAGACCTGGGGAATACCCTCCCAAGTGAGATGAGGTGTGTTCAATAGGTGACTCCTATTTCTGGGTAGCAAGAAGCGAGTAAGAAAAAAAGAACTCCCACAATTTTCTATTGCTTGTCTGTTCAGAAAATCAAGAAGACTTCTGGTCTCTGCTTTGATGTATAGAGACCAGAGTATTGCAAAAAAACCTGCCCTTGCCTATCAAAGTTGCTTTAAATTACACATCTTCAATCATCCTAAATCATCTAGAAAGAACAATTTTCAGGTAAGTTTGGAGTTTCCCAACAAACGTAAGGGTAATGGAATGGTGTCTCCATTTATGCTTAGTAAATATTAATTTATGGCATATCTACATTTGCTAAATATGTGAGAATAAGTACAAAAAGCAAGTTCAGCAATCCACAGGTTTCTGGTTTTTGGTTGTTCTGGGTTTTTTTAGTAAGCATGTTGGCTCTACTTGAGTTTCCTGCACCTGCTTGTAAAACAATAGACAATACAACTCCTGCTCCATAACATAACCTTCCAAAATTTTGAAGTGTGTTATAAATAACTTCCTAGTAAGCCAGAACAAGATTAGCATGTTCTTGCTGTTACTTTTCCCCAACATAGACTGGAAAAGTTTGTGCATGGGAGTCGTTTAAAAGTTGATATCCTGTCTTTGGTTTCATTAAAATGTTGGTTTTTGAACAATCCTTTATCAAGTTACTTCCTTTCAGATAGAGGACTCAAGCATATGTGTTTTTCCTTCTATTTCCCCTCTCCTTTCAAGCTTCAGAAATCAGGACTTTTGAAGGGTTAGGGAAGCTTCCCATTTAAAGAGCTTGGGCACCTAAAGCTTCAGGTCTGGGACAGAGCAGGGTCACTGAGCAGCACCCTGCAATGGTCTGCTCTCTCCCGTGGCACTGCTCCCAGCCCAAGTTCAAGGATCACTTTGTGCTCTTGCAGAATGCTGATGGCATTATGCAAACAGCTACATCAAGAATTTATTTATTGATCTTGCTTTTTAAAAGAGGAAATGTAAGGAAAAAAACAACTGACAGTATAGGGGGAAAAAAGTCAGAAAGAAGAATTTTGGGTCTTATGAGATAAGTGTTGAACACTGCTTCTTTGCACAGAGCACAGGAACACCAGCTGGCAAGGCATTTATTTTTGCCTCAGAATGTATTTGAACAGTAAACAATTTAATAAACTTTCCTTTTTAGTCATTTTCAAGCCTTTTCTAGAAGACAGCTATAAATTGTGTGAAAAAGATATGTATAAATTATGTCTCTGGTATGCATCAACAGTTTTGTTTAGAGTCTTCTGTGGCTTTTGTAGGTCTAATAGTAGTACTGACCCCTTAAAACAAAAAAGCTTAGTATCTTTGGGAGAGAAAGTGAAAGAATCTTTTCTCTTTGCTGGTTTGAATTTGGAGAAATCTACTATTTTCAGGCTGAAAGAAATGTCTTTTGAGAAAAGTGTCTTTAGGAAAAAGTCTCTTCTGGGAAGTGTCTTTTAGTGGTCTCCCACAGAAGAGAGATCTGGAGCTACCAGGCAGAATCCAGCGAAGGACTGTGCAGATGATGATGAGCATCTCTCCTATGAGGAAAGGCTGGGAGAGCTGGGACTGCTCAGCCTGGAGAGGAGAAGGCTCAGGGGGTGTCATCAGTGTATATTGATGCCTTATATTTTTATACTTTTATATTTTTCAAATCCTGTACTGCTTAGTGTGTAACTCTGAAGTTTCTTGTAGCCTGGTAACTTCTGCTCTCGTGTTAGGTAGACATAACAAAGCCTCTCCGGGCCTGCTCTTCAAGGACACCCAGACCGTCCTAGGCCCAAAAAGTAGAAACCAAAAGCCTTTGAGAGAGGGGCAAGCTGAGGGGAATTACATCATTAAACTGAAGCTTTAATTGGAGAATTAACCCTGATATGCAAATGAACCAAACCTATAAAAGTGTGAAGAACTCTTGATCTTGGGGTCCATCTTGGCAATAGCCTCTGGCTCCCCAGGGGGTACCTTTGAAGGCCTTTCAAATAAATACCTACCTTATTCCCTTACTCCTGTCTAGTCTCTCTTTCTAGGAGGCCTCTCAAGGCATCTATATTAATACATCGAAGGAAGGGTGTACAGGAGATGCAGCCAGGCTCTTTCCAGAGCTTCCCAGTGACAGGACCAGAAGCAGTGGGCACACGCTGAAACCAAGGAGGTTCCCTCTGAACAGTAAAAAATGCATTTTTTCACTGTGACTGAGCACTGGCACAGGCTGTCCGGGAAGGCTGGGGAGTTTCTGTCTTTGGGATTATTCAGAAGCTGCCTGGATACAGCCCAGGCCACTAGCTCTGGGTGGCCATGCTTAACAGGGTAGTTTGGACCAGAAGACCTCCAGAGGTTGCTTTCAACCTCAGCCATTCTGTGATTCCATGCAGCTATGCCACATCTTTAAAGGAGTTCTTGTATACTAATTTTTCTCTCTTCTTTTTCATCTTTCTTTTCCAAAGATTTGCTTTATTTGAAGCATTTGATTGCAAGCCAATCTAAACCTTTAGTCTAGACAGATAAAACTGTTATTTGCAGCTTATCTGACTTGCTGTCATAGCAATTCCACAGGTGCATAGAGCAAGTTCATACTGGATTTATTTTGCCTTCCCTCTTGGCTTGTGCCTGATTTGCATATGCAGACTGTCCACTGATGGCTGAAACTTGTGAATCAGTGTGTTTATACAACCTAACATCAGAAGATGTGTCCATGTGGACGCAGTCAAGATTGCTGAGATACCTCAGAAAACTTGTTGAGTATCAGAAGCATAATTGCATTAGTGTAGGAAAATGCTGTGCTAATGTGGATAAAATGTCCAAGGTAATTAATTGCTCATGTATGTTACTATGCTGTCCTGTGTAAGTCATCCCTAAAGTTGTTGTTCTGGAGTTTGGTATCTGCCCTCATTTTATTTCAACAGACTTCAACCCCCCTGGATGTAATGTAGGGTGTATTTGAACAATTTTGCTATTCCTAAACAGAAATAGAAAAAATAACACTGTTTGTTGTGATAAAATGTATCTTAATTGGCCTTGAGGAGGATGGTTTCCCAAAAATGAACCTGAGTTCTGTCATTGAAGAAAAAAAAAATGGTAATGGAAATTGAAAGGAGTTTTCATTTTGTTCCAGCAGAGTTCTTAATTCTGCAGGCAAAAATAGGAGCAGTTTTTCATCTGTCAATAACATTCTGCCTGAATTTGGAAGTAATGGCCTTCTGCATCATCTTGTTTACTGCTCTTGGTTGAAAAATGTTACAAATTCAGTATCAGATTAGACAGACACATTTGTTTATAAAACCTATGAGGCTGATGGGATACCAGTTTTCCAAGCAATTTATAAATAGCAGTATTTTAGGCTGGGGTAGAGGCATGAAAGGGGAAGCTTCAGAGGGAGAGAGCGTAGAGCTGTGACCCAGAGCTGCATTCATGCATGAAATGAGATCTTGTGCAGTGGACGTTCTTATTTTGGCTAATGTAGCCGCAGGCAGAAAATTCTCTTGCTGCATTCTTGAAAGAGTTTGTTTTTCTTTTCCTTCCTCTTAAACCTTGTACATTAATTATCACTTTGCACTTTTTTCCAAATGGTAAACTGGTCAATTTATAGACAGGAAAGTGCATATTCATGTACTTTAGAAACAGTGAGTGAATGCATGCTTTTTGTGCTGGCATCATTGTACTCAGAGTCCTTTCCTACCCTGGCTGTTTTCCTCAAGAATTTGTGCACCATCTAAATGTTATCCTGATGTTTGGGGACAGGTGTGTGTATTTGGGGATTTTTTTTTAAATTTTAATTTTTTTTGTTCATATATCCTTCACTTTTAGTTGATTAGTAACTTTGCTTTCTCTAGTGGAAGTATGAGGAGATTCATCAATGCATGCAGATGCTCCCTGAAAATTAATAGGAGCAAAAGGTACATTTGAATTGCCAGCTAAAATCACATTTTAAAAATTTGCTACTCTTAGAAATATTACAATTTTTGTGTAAAAGCAAGGGAAAAACAAACATCTTGGCACAAAGCCTCTGCAAAAGGGCAATAAAATCAGTCAGTAATATCTGTTACTGCCAGGAATGGTTAGGTTAGGTGAGTGCTAGGGCACTGAACTGGGCAGCTTCTTCCCGTAAAACCCAAATAGGCGTAGATTAAAATACCCTCTGAATTAACTCTTGATTCACTATGTTTACCAGTTAAAATACATAAAAGAAAGAACAGTTTAGAAAACAAAATGTCTCTATATTACTCTTAGTGCTACAAGAACCTTCAGATGCAAAATCAAGAATCCTGTTCAGCGTTACCAGAAGACAGGTTACATTTGGGTTTCAAAACAAGTTACATGGGTTTTTCAACCCCAAGCTAGTTTTCAGTGTTCTGGAAACCATTTGTCATCCTCTGAGAAGGTAAACCAAGGATGAAAAGAAATTGTAGGTAATGTGCCATGACAGTAATGCCTGAGCTACACTGTGTGGTTCTGGATTTTGGTAGTATGATGCTTGGAATGTGCTCCTGGACTGTCCTTTGTGGGGGCGGGGGGAGAGGTGGGAATGAAAAAAAAAATAGATTGGTCATTGACAACTGGCAGTAAAATAGATAAGTCAGTGCCAAATCTTATTTTGAAACTCTGGGGGGAACAAAACCATTTAGTCTTCATGTCAGTACAGTGGTAGTAATGTTGCCAGTTGCTCTGAAGCTCTGCAAAAAGACACCTGATTTATTCTTTGAAGTACCTGGGGTTTGTGTTGTTGTTTGTAGAACTTGTATCTCCTGACAGCTGATTATACTTGCCTCCTTTGGTCATGGTAACTGCTTCACATTGCAAAGTTCGTTGTGGAGTTCTCTACCCTGCTGTTTTGATAGATGTTTACTAGGGCTGGCTGTTAAATAGATATTAATTTCTTATATGACAAAATGGGGATTATCGCCTGTCTAGAGTAATCTGTACTCGCTGTTATCACTATATTTCAACAAAATGTGTAACTTGAATGCCACAAAAGCATGCAGCACTTAATCTAATTCTCCTGTTCATCCTCTTGAGTTATATATTCTGGGTATTTTTTTTTTTTTTTAAATAAAGGTAGTTAGTTACCATGCAAATTACTGAAATAAAGAAGTGAATCTTGTAGCTGTCTGTATTTTAGGCAAGGAGAAAAATTATTAGTGCTACTTAGAAGTGCTAACAATTTCTATTTTTTTGAAATTAAATCTTGTTTAAAAACTGAGTTTTTATTTGCAAAAAACTCTTACAGATTTGAGACCTCTTCTGGACAGCTCTTGCTGATTTTAAACTGAATTTTGGAAATAATTTCCATTTTATTTTTCACTCTTGTTAAAACATGAAGATTTTAATAGGAAAAATTATGATCTTTACCCACAACTAGCTTCCAGGAAGGTACTAATTACAAAGTGTCGAAACACCTACTTTGCACTGTATATCTGCTTTACTTAAGGTAGATCTGGTCACAGTGACAACCTTGACAGCTGTTGTAATTGTTCTAGGGAAGGTGTGGAGGAAAATCTCCAGTGTCACCAGACAGACAAGAGAGAAACCCACAAGAGGGAAGAAGATTGAGGAAATCGGATCAATCTGCCTTGAAGATCCCCAGTTTTTAATTTTGGTCTCTTTTTCTGATATAAACTCCATCCAATTATTAGTTTAGTTTGTGAGTAGATACCTCCTCAGGGGTGGATTTTGGCATGATACTGCTGCTGTATTATAAATACTGACATCACGCTAATCTATGCAAATCACTGCTCAATCAATCTGAGCATCTGTGGTTGATTAAACAAAACACGTAGGTGTGAAAGCATTTGCATCTCACAGGCTCTGCTGGATCTGGCAAAGGCTGAGGGGAGTGTAAAGGCACGGAGAGAGATTTGTCACTGCGATGCCTGCCTGGCAATTTGGAGTTCTAATTGCGACGGGCACAGAGATACCTGCGTGGGCTGAGGCTCTGGAAGAAGAGGAGATTGGAGAAGCTGAGCTTCAGCCCAGCTGCTTGAAGATGTGAATCCAGCTCAGACTCTGACCTATTTCTGTGGCTGCAGTCATGTTAAAGCTCAGATCTATGGGGTTGCAGCTTGCAAGGATGTGCTGTGGTCACACCCGTAGCCATCACTGCAGATCCCAAGCTGCCAGGGGTAGCCAGCCGCCAGAGAAGGCTCAGGATGTTCATGCTCCTGCAGCTGGTGGGTGCTGAGGTGGGCAGCACTGCGGGGGAGCTCAGGGTGCTGAATGGGAAGTGCCCTTAAGGTGATCTTTAAGAGACAGCAAGCACAGAGCAGCTGGACCCTGCCAGCCTCTCAGGCTTTTATATAGTCCACAAGTGACCATTCTTACCATTGCTTTTCTCCAAGTTTGTTTATTCTCTCCTTCTGTCTCTTCTGTGTCTGGGCCTGATCACAGAGAATGGGGGTAATGAATAATAGAGGAAATAGCTTGTGTTGGGCGAGGAGAGGAGGGGAGAAGTGGCCTTGCTAATAACTGATCAGACATAATCATAGTTTGGCTTTTGTTCACTACACAGTGCTAACACTGCTCATAAAAGGATAAGGAGAACTAAATTGTTCTGTCTCAGTGAATCTCTTTGTGAATTAAGTTGGTGGCATCAACAGTTGAGCAACAGAGAGCCCCTGGGTCACTGCTTGGGAGGTCCTCAGTGTCCGCTCTGCTGGGCGGGGAGCTTTCAGGAGAGCAGCTCCCGCGGGAGGGTGATAATCAGCTGGGTTATGACTTGCTGCCCACCCACTGCCTCTTCGTGGAAGCACTTCTGACTGTATGATGAGAAATCACTGAGGAATAATTCACAGTATTCTGTTGACTATGAAGTGAAGAAATGTTCCTTAAAGTAAATACACAACTTAATGAAACCGAGAAAAGCAGTTATTTAAAGGGACACTACCCTGTGAAGCTGCAGATTTCCCAACGCTGAGTCACAGAGATCTAAGGTAGCCGAGTCGTGGCACATCTTCACTTCAGGAGAGACATCAGCTCTCTGCAATAACAGGCTAGTTAATTGAGTTTTACATGTTTTGAGTTTGTCAGACTGAAGAAGTGTTGAGAGTGAAGAATGAACTGCTTTTGGTCCACCAAGGAAAGTTGGGGTTGTGCACTAGGGCTGGCAGAGAGATCTGCTGATCCCAGAACTGTGATGCTCACCTGACTGTGGTATGCTGCTTTCTGATCATTTAGTGCTTTCATAAGAAATGTGTTTCCAAAACTAAAAGTCTGTTTGAGCTACAGTCCCCTTGAAAACAAAACCACCTTTTCCCTCAGTGAGAGCCGGTAAGTATAGCTCACTTGTGTGATTGCATGCAGAACTGCAGTCCTCCTTCTAAACCTGCAATGGCAATGTGAAATTTTAGTGTCAAAATCACATACTGTTCAAGAAGTGCAAGTAAATCACTTCTTGTACAAGAGCTGAAATAGCCTTACTTAAAATGGGTTATTGGCTCTCTGGACTCTAGGCAAGAAGGATATGCATTCCTGTCTTTTTGACTTTTTATGGATGATGATCTTGATGTTGCTTATGCAAAAGTGTTGCTAACTTTCTGATTTTGATCTCGTCTCATGGTCTATGTTCCTTTTCTTTTGGAAAGCCTGTCTGCTAGCATTCTGGGATTTCAGGAAGATTTCAGCTCTTGCATTTGAAGAGCACATTCCTAACATTCCTAAAAAATGCTTAGAAGCTGTAAGTGCTCAGAAATTAGAAGGAAGTAAAATGTTGAAGTCCATTATTTGTTAAAAGAAATGTCTGGTTTTATGCCAAATGTGAAATTTTATGGCATCTGACTCATATTCTTGAGTATTTGTTACTGGCAGTACTTCAATGGGTAGAACATATGGACACTGCTACTATGAGCTCGCCCAGCATTAGTGTTTCAGCAGCAAATACCTTTTATGTCTTTGGTCTTTGGGTCAGGTAGAACTATTGACTTCTTTGCTGTAACAGTCAGAGTGCCAGCTGGGCTGATGGCTTTGTAGTGTGGACACTTGTACAATACATGGAGAGGTGAGATCTCATGCAGGCTGTTCAAAGCTATCCTCTTGCAACAATTTTAACACTGTTCAAGCTGATGCTGATACAGGATATATTTGGCTTTTCACTTCCTTCTCCTAATTCTTATGAACATTCAGATCTCGCTAGTTCATCACTTTTTTTTTAACAGCTATATGGCCAGACGTTTTCTTTGGCTATATGCAGAATAATTAAGGTCTGTCCATCATTTATTTAACTTCAGTTTTGTTTTTCCTTAAATAAGTTTCTCTACATTTCCTTATGGTAGCAGGTACTGACTGTCCCTGTCCACTGCAGAGCTGTGAAGTTGCCAGTGAGAATAAATGGGCCAGTGTGTCCATAGCTGGCTGGTTTACATTCCATGTTATAGGGTCCCTTGTACTCTTCTTTCCTTGATTTCCTTATTCTCCTGAGACTGCTGTGCTGAGACTATCACTCCATCTGTAATGGATGGGTTATAAGAACCCAGAATCACATCTAATATGAGCACTGTCAGTTTGAGGTGGATGATGGAAGTTTCATGTTGGCAGTCAAAGCACTTGCACCCTTTTCTTCTTCTTTGTAACAAAGACAGTTGCATAAATGTGTTCATGTGTTTATATACCCCCTTCTTCCACATATGTAGTGAACAATGGTATTTTGTTTAATCGTGTTGTTCTGCATTATTCATTCATTACTTAACAGCTCTTTCACAGAGGTAATGGCTTTTTGTCCTCCTCTTCCTTGCATAGCAAGCTCTGCCTTAATTTGCAAAAATTACATAGGTGAAAATGTCATGATGTGCCTTCCTCATGCCTCTCCCAACGCCTCTCCTGAATCTTACTGACAGATATATAGTGTAAGTTCTGCTTCTTCATTTAGTATGGATTATGTTGGCAGAGAGATCAAAGAGGAGGAATCTTCGGAGATGCCAAACAATTTTTAACTGGCTTCTTACAAAAGCCAAGGGTGTTATTTATTATATATGCATAAGAATAAAATGCATTTTGTTCCACCTTTCATCAGCTCCTTCAGTCCTCCTGTGTTACGGCAGAAAATTCTTGAGTTTATAGGGTTGCCATGAATCATGTTTGTGAATATCTTCTAATATATATTTTATTAAACATTACTATTTTTCTTTCCTTTGTTGAGCAAATACTTCATCATCCCATCCTAGTCCCTTTGCCAAAAACCTTTATAGCGGTTCCCACTGGTGACAGCCAACTTGATCAATTCCTCATTGCTGCTGAACTCCACTAACAAGACACTTACAACCACAGCTTTTTAAAATTTATTTATTTATTTATTTTTAAATTTTATTTTATCACCTGTCTCAAGTGATATTTGCCTTGCTTTGCACAGGCTCCAGAGGATAATTTCCAGAATCCTATTTGGATTTGAGTTTTTGGCTAGCATCTAAAAATATGTTAAGGTATGTAAAGTTGTGTCTTCTATTGGTAGTTCTGCTGCACCTGTTTGAGCACAGGCTAGCTCATGTCAGACCACTGGACCAAGATGGGCAAGTATTGGTCAAACAATGCCCAGACAAAAGTTGAAGGGATGCCCAAGTGTTTTCAACTAAGAGATCAACTTTGTTATCCTTTGTTCTTGTTTGTTTTCTATCAGAAGACAAATTTTCAGTGGCTGTGAACATTGGCTGTGCCGTTTTTCTTTTTTGTTTTTGTCTATCTGTGTCAAAGGGAAAACAGAACTTGGGACATGAACTCCTACCAATGCCTGATGTCTAATAGATGCTCTTCTGCCCCTATTTTGCCTTAAGAGTTATTAAGATGCCAGATTCTCTCAGAACTGCAGTAAAAGATGGTACTTTAGCTTGTATAGCAGAGGTATTATTGTGACCTCAACCAAACCTGTATGTTACATTCAGTGCATTCTTGTATTAGAGTTCAACATGTCATTGATTTAGGCTATGTTATTTTCCAGAGAACAAAATGCCATTTGTTATTGCCAGGAAGCACTGAAAAAGTGTGTGGGGTATAGAAGGTGTTTTATATAAAACAGTTTATATATAAACTGCTTATGTGTAGTTTCCTTGTCCTTTATTACCCCTCTTTTCCTTTTTTCCCTTGCTCTGTGTTTCTAGGCTGATCCAGACTTTGTTTTTTATTTGCAGAAGTAACTGAGCAATATTGATTCTTGTCTATGTTGGCATAACAGCTCAACCTCTTAGAAATATCACTGAAGTAAGAGATTAAATCCAAGCAGTTAGATTTTTACTCTCTTCATCCTCCACTGAGTGCTTTAAAAGCCCAGACTTTTTATATAACAGCTGAGGAGAGGCAGAGTAGCTGTTGAGTGCATTGTTGTTCCCCTGTAGCTTCCAGATGGTGAGGAAGGTCCCGGGAAAAATGTAGGACCAGCATGTTCTGTCAAAGTCAAGCTTGTGTCTAGACAGGGAAGCTTACGTAAGGCAGCAGGAGAGGAAGGGGGCCTTGTGTAACTGCTGTCCCTGGCAAATAAACACTCGCTACAGTACCTCTCATGATTTGGCCCACAGAGGCTGACAGCAAAATGCACTTTGGTGCTTTTTTTACTTAGCTTGCTCTGACTTGTAGCTTGAGGTCATTCTCTAGCTTTGGTGTTTTTTTCAAATGCATGTCTATCTTTCAGTTATTACGACTTTACTGAAGGCTTTACTCTTCCCTGTTAAGCTGAACCACTTTTCCAAAGAACCCATATACACCTGCACAGCTAATTTTAAACAGATATAGCAAGTTACCAATTTTAAATGGCCTTGAGAGGTTGTTGATGGCATTTGGCAAACAATGCAGACAATATGCAAATCACTAGAGGTGGCACAGAGTCTTGTTCATGAAGATAAATTCTTCTGTAAGGTAGCTTTCTAGTTTGACTTTGAAAAAGTGTGATAGTGTAATGTTAAGCTCGTGGTAATGTTAAGCTCCTCTTAAATACTTCAGTCAGTGCAGCTCCATACCTTATGGGGACCTCTGGCACCTCTCTAGTGCTCAACTTACCCTGTACCTACATTTTGTTTTGATTTTCCTCCGGCTGAATGCAAATCTCTGCCAGTGAGTGCTTTCTGGTTTACTCACCCTCTCATAACAATTCTCTCTTGATTTTGGAGCTATTGTTAAAGGTGCTCTGTGTGTTTATTTCTGCTATAAAAATGTGAATAGCGGGAGGAAATGTTTTTTCCTTTTGATTTGGATACAAGCTCTTCAGCACTCCATGTTCTGGCTTAACTTGGTTTCTGGGGTGTTGCCCTTAGCTTTGCTCTTATCTATGCATAAAACTTTCTCGATGTAGTTTGTTGGTGCTTTGTCCTCAGGCGGACTAATTTCTTGGAGGCAGGGTTGAGAGCCAAGAGCTCGGCTCCTTCTGTTCACCGAGGCCTGTATTATAGCCACCTTGCAGTGGGGACACCAGCCCAGTAACTTGAGGGTCAATGGTCCTTCAAAGCCTTCCCAGCATTTTGGCTCCCTCCTTTAAATGCCCAGAAGCACAGACAGGTTTCTCCTGGAAAAGCGTCTTTGGGAAGGTTGGCTTACGGAGACGCAGGCAGTGCTGGGACATGTGTGGTTGTGTGTAATGTGAGAGAGAAAGTAGTGACTGGAGTTTGGCTGTTCAGTGGTGTTGTCTGCACCTGGGAAAGAGTCCTTTAGCAGTGTTTGAATCTGGTTTCCAAACCCTGAAGTACATCTGAGTGATGGATTGCCCTTAGATATTCTGACTTTTTTTTCTTTCCTTGTTCAATGTAGCTTTAATCCCTCCATTATTTTTCCCTACTAGAGCACGTCATGTAGTTAATCTCTTTGTAACTTCCTTTTTGAAAATTATTTTATATAGTTTTGTGGCCTTTCCGACACCTGGCTTTTTTTCCTAGACAGACTAGATATTTAGTTCCACTACCTTTTATTAAAAACTCAGGGAAAATATGAGAAAAAAATTCCTTTCTGAAGCTCTGGAGGAAAAGAAAATTAGTACTTTTTCCTTGTGAAAAGAAATTTTTACCATGGCTCAGTTTTATGAAATCAATTTTTTTGGCTCCACTCTGAGAGCAGAAGTCTGGCTAAATTATTTTTTATGCTCTCAGGCAGAGCAATAAATGCCGTGATGTTGAATACTCCACTCCAAAGTGATGTTCTTTCCATGTTCCTGAAGAATTATTTCTTAAAGCTATAGAATGATATTTAAATAGCCTTTATCTTGGTGTGTCTCTTTTTTTCTCTCTTTTTTTTCCTTTTTTTTTTCTTCTCTCCATTACTCACTTGAAATAGTTCACAATTTTTGAAACTTAATTTAAAATAAAGTTGCAGACATCTCTGTGAAGAGTAAAAATACTGGCTTGGCCAGAGGAAGATACTGATAGTGCTAAGACTCCCTCATGACTCTGCAGGTGAAGTTACCCTCTTGAGGTATTTGCTGCCCTTGTGAGGGAATCAGCTGGAGAAGGACAATTACACTTTTCCACATATATGTTCTGGGAATGGGAGCATGCAAATTGGAAAAGAAAATGTTAACCTATCTTAATGTCTCTAAGCTTCAGATCAGTACTCTAAAGCATTTGCGTAGAGCAGAGCTGCTCCCTTTGCCACCTCAGGTGGGGAAATTATGTTTATGATACGTGCCCAAATATTTCTTTCCTGCACCGAGGTCTAAGAGCAAATTAACTGTGAAAGGTTATGCCAATGTTTCCTTTTCTGGTAATACCCCGCTCCTTTGGGAGGACTAGAGGGCCGTGCCAGCTGTAGGGAAGGGAAGTAATAGTGATGACTTGGTGTATTGTCTCAAATTAAATTAATGTGTATTCAGAGACTGATATATGCACTGAGTCAGATCAGTGACTCTTAGGCAGTTTAGTTTGGAGAGGGGCAGGGGGCTACTAGGAATAGCCCTGGCTTAAGCAGAGAGGAATGTAAGGAACATACTACCTCATGCACTTCTTTATTTTGGTGGGTTTGCTTTTTGAGTAGTACTCTTGTTCCTTTGATCACATCCTTGAGCACCTTCTCCTTGTGCACGCCTTTCTGCCCCACTGCCTTCTAAATAGTTCCTGTGACAGCAGATACCCAGACTGAAAATGTTTGCCATAATTCATAAGTCAAAGTACTTTCAATCCAAGAATAGAGGAGACTGCATGCAGACTTCATTACACAGTATTCATAACATAAACAAGCCTGCAATTATGTCATAGCAACAAGCACTGTGCTTACATGAAAGTTTGATTCAGGTCTCCAAGAGTGGAAGACCTTTGCATCCAAAATATCACAGCGACCTACTTCTCTGAAAGAGTGCCCTCCATAATTTCAGAAATTAGATATGACACCAATATAGTAGGCCATATGGTGCTTTTTGCTGGTGTAGGGTGAACAGTGGGATATTCCTGGGACCACACAAATGTCTGTCCACTGACTAGGTGAAGTCAGCTCATTATTAGGTGGCGTGAGGTGTGACGTTTGTTTTCCTGATGTTGTGAGGCAACAAACTCAAACTGCCAATTGTTTTAAAAAGGCATTTGCTAATAGTATGGGCATGATCCTAAAAAGTTTTAGCCTTTTTTTTTTTTTTTTTTTTTTTTTTTTTTGACCAGTACTGTCTGCCTTTGATTGCTGCTGAGAACCTGAGAGGCTGCACCTAAAATTATTTAGAGAACTCAGAACGTACCTCTCAATAATTCAGAGAGAAAGTGTTTCCCAGGGGCAGTTTGACATGTTTAACTGACCTGATCCTGAGCTCCCAGAGCAGGATTATTTATATTTCTGGCAGTGCTTCCCCAGACTGGCTGTAGAAGTTGTTAGATGTGTGTGATGTGTGCTGCTGGTGTCCCACCTACCAACGGGGATGCAGCAGATGGGGGGTGCCAGTGTGGGCCATCCCTGAGGGGATGGGAAGGGGCAGTGAGAGGAGCTGGCAGAGGGCAAGCTGCAAACTCTGCTCCTTGTAGGCAGTGGAGCTACCTGTGAATTTCAGTTGTCAACACATTGGGGTGGCAGAAGAGGTTTCCAGACAAAATGGTGCTTTATTCAGAAATTGGGAAGTTTTGTGATCTGGACTTTCTGAGCACCTGATCCGTACTGGATAGTTTTGCCTATGACAGTAACTTATTGAATTTCTGTGAAGTAATATCTCTTCCTGGCATGGCATCCACTTTTTATTTATTTACATACATGCATCATTGTAGAAATTATATTTGCAAGTGCAAAATAAAAAAAATACCAAACAATCTCATTTCAGCCCTTTCTCCATAGTTTCTGTATGCTCTACCTCTTAGTTTGATCAACTATTTTTTCCTTTCTCTTTATTTTTAAAAATAATACCTTTGGAGCCTGTGCAAAGTGAGCTTTTCTGCAGTGCTCATTCTGACAGCAAAGTTGTTTTTCTGAGGATTGCCCACATTTTAGGTGTCTGCTGCATAGGTTTTCTGTGTAATAACTCTTGTGCCAATCTGTAGACCTTGGCTGAAATACACCCCTAACAAAGTTCCTGCTGAGAAGAAGCAGCGCTGCTTTGGGTACACTGAGGCAGTTCAGGCAATGCCCCTTGACCCGTGCACAGGGCAAGACTTTAAAAAGCAAAGCACAATGCATGGGCCATAAAGTGTGCAGTGGGGGTGTCTAAAGTTCCTCCCAAAGGGGGCTGTGCAGGCATGGCAGGCTCCTTCTTTTGTGCTTCCCTCCTGCCAGCCTGTGCAAGCACTGTGGGTGGTTATCACTCCAGACACGTTGGCATCCCTTACAGCTTGGGGTGTGTGTTTATTAGGTGGCATCCATGGGGATAATCTCATTTTGGCTTTTAACTATGAGGTAAATGTTCGGTGACCTTCGGGCAATCTGTGCACACATAACGCTGTGTGCTGTCAGCTACTTGATGCTGGCAGTGATAGTGTTTCTGGCAGAGGCCCCAAGGTGGGAGCCCTCATTGTCTGGGGGCTGCCGTGTTTGCTGACAGACAGGAGTATCTTTGCCTGCTGCCAGCACAGGAGGCACCTGCTGATCGGAAACTTCTTTTATCACAGTGTTTAATTTGCTGTCTCACAGCTTTTGGAAAGAGAAGCTTTTCATCTCTCGAGTTTGGAAAGGAGTGATATGATTATATTAAGCAGATGATGCCTATCTGCAGCTGAAAGGGGGTTGGTTTGGTTTGGTTTGGTGGGTTTTTTTAAGATGGCAGTTACAGTAAAGTGCAGTGCAAGCGGCTGAGGTGCAGACATGAGATGAGTCAGATCTGGATAATTGCACTCTCCTGTAGAGAGTGCCTGGGCTGTCCTGAACATTCCCTCTCTAGAGCTGTCTGGTCTTGCTCCTTCTCTCTGGACCAGCGAGGGAGGTTGAATAACTCAGGTGTAGATGTCCTGAGCAGCAGTGTAGGGTGGACTGGTTTGGGTTGGTTTTTTGGTTTTGAGGGAAAGCTGCCTATTTGCCCCGATGGAGCTTACTCAGGCTTGAAACCAGCATAAACTCTGTTGGACAAATAGCACCTAAGATGTTCCTGCTGCAGTGTTCAACCAGGATCTGTGCTGATGGTGATTGCCAGCAGATGTCTGCTCTGCATAAAACTTTAGCCCCTGCACTGATCTGATGTAGATTTTTATTATATTTTATAGGAGAGTGGCATGCTTATGCCATTTTGGAAATGTTGTGGTCCTCTTAGACTTGTGTTTACTTGTTATGTCATAAAATACATGCCCTAAAACTAGTGCCAGAATGCTGAACTCTCCTCAAAGAATGTTTTAGGGGTGGACACATAATTTGAGCTGATAACCGTGGATGGTTGTGATGATTAAAGTATCCCTGAAGGTTAGAATCTGTCTTATTGATTATACTGGGCAGTGTTTCTGGGTGGCGATGCCAGTTCAAATGGCATTTGGACACAAATGATTCTTCTCTTAATGTTTTATAAGCTGAGCTGTTTTAAAAGGTGGTGGTTATGTGAATTGTCAGGTTTTGGTTTTGTTTTTCTTTGATGGGAGTGAGTTTGTTTCCTCTGTGCTTTGTATCGTGTCTGGAAATCAAACTAGAGTAGGAACATAATAAAAGCCATACTCAATGACTTTGAAGCAAAGAAGGAAAAACTGCTGAATTTTGAGTGTGGTGGGTTTCCTTGGGGTTTTGATGTTCTTTGAACCTGAAACCCCAACTTCTCTTATCTGTTTCCCTTCTCTGATTCAGGAAGGGAGTACTTCACCCTGGAGCACAAATACATATACCCGAAGTCCCCTGGGTCCAAAAGGTTTTTTACCTATTCCATTTTCTCTTTGCTGTTGCCTGAGGAAATGAAGTGATTTGGCTGGCTCAACCATTCCTTGTTTTTAGTATTTCCACAGCTGCTGGCCAACTACTTCAGGTTTTTAAGGTTAATTTGACTTCACTCTTCAAGACAACTGGCAGGGATGTGGGAAGGGTGTGGGATGTGGCAAGCAAGTCTGCCAGCTTTCTTAAAGCTGCAATAACAAAACCCAGCATAATCTTGAAGGTCATATTGCAGCTTTTCCTCTTCTATGGTCCAGGAATGTTTTGGGGGCCTAAGGGAGTGAAATGTCTCACAGAGATTTGTATTAATTCATGAGAACACTGTTTTGAAGAAATCCATTTTATTTTAAGGCTGCTCTGCATTTATGAGTTTGGTTAATATGGTGTCATCATTTGAATAATGTTTAGATGTAGCACATTGTTTATGACCACCTGTGCATGCGGGTCTGTAAATAATAAAGGGAGAGAATAAAGGGAGAGAAGTCCTCAGACGTGCAGTAGGAGAATGCAGTTCATTAAGAAGCCACTGGGGACAAGTAGCTTAGTGCTTCCAAGTAGCCAAGGCAGTTGCATAGACGCAGTGAGGTATATAATGAAGATTAAGTGGTTTAGTATTAATTAAACTGAAAGTTAGAGATATGTATGGTAGAAAAGAATGGGTTTGGTGGTCTTCGCCCATGGAGAAACCCTTTTATTGACCTCACATAGTTTAGAGCCAGAAGGACTACACTAGATTGACTAGTTTGAGGATGTAGAAGGCTGTGAAATTTCATGTATATAGTGTTCATAATATTGACACCAGAGGTGTTACACTCAGAAAAGAAGTCAGAACAGAGATCACATCAAAACTTTCATATGCCCATCTGGATAAGTTGAGATACAGGCTTGAACCCAGTGATTCACAGACTTTGCTAAAAAAGGAAATGAAAGTGTCATTAGACCACTGCAGGAAAATTCCTGTAGTGTTCCATATCTGGGGAGGTGCTGCCAACATAACCAGGTATAGCCATAACACCCATGAGACTAAGCACCAAAGAAGTAAAATTATCTGTGTTACTGTGGAATATTGTTCCATCCTACCCAGTAACTCCTGCTGTGGCATTGCACTTTGGAGGACTGCTCCAGTTTGCAGAAGAATATAAAACTGGGATGCACACCCAGAGGGAATCTCCTGCCTGGTGGCCAAAGGTCTGAACTGTGTTTGTCATTGTTGCCTTATGAAGAATAGTGGGTAAGTAGCAGCTGAGTGTGGTACTATTAATTATCTGCCTTTGCTGTAATGCAGTAAGAGATTGAATCTGGGGGATTCATGGATTCAAGGGGCAGAACTGATCGCTGTAATTATTCAGCTTGACCTTCCCTGTTAAGAGATAGGCATTTCGTTTTTCCTGTAAGTTAGTTGAAAGCATATTTTTAGAGAGAAATACAATCTTCAAGACTGTGTGATGGTGAGTATCACCTGGCAATCTGTTTCAGGTTTTAATTACCCACCCCACTAGAAAACTAGTTTGTAAGTCATGGTAATTTATTTATTCTAGATAATAAAGCCATTGGGGCTGTCTGTCCTTTTAGTAAGTGTTTTTACATTGCCTAGTACAAAAGGATCTCTGATGGGAGCCTTGGTGCCACCAGAATGCACAAATAGCTTGTTAACTGGGAAAAAGCAAACTGTGTTTCTCTTCACTTGGATAGTCTTAAAGAATATAAGATTAGGGAGTTTGGCTCCTCAGTGCAGTGATTTCTTCCCTTATATTTCCCTTCCTTTTCTTATAGGCTATATGGTGATATTTTCAGAGGGATTGAGCATTGTTTTTCACTTCTGCTGTTTTCTGGGGCTGGCACAAAAAATGCTCCCCTTTTTCAGTTTGTCAACTGCATTGACAAATTACCCTTTGGCAAAGAATATGGCACGGTAATTTTGGAGTATAACTCTTCTATCAGTCTGGCTTCCTTTATTTCTGCCAAGGGTCTTGCTGGGAAACTCGGAGATATGGCTATGTATTTTTGTAAATATGCTAATAAGAATGTTGATCCTTGCAAAAAAAAAGTGTTTTAGAGTAAAGGAATAGTTAAAGGCAAAGAAATAGTTAAAGTCTGGAGGAAGCATGCAGCATGACTGCATGTTTGTCTGATTTGGAGCTGCTGAAATATTATCTCATATAGGTTAGGACTAAAAAGGTGTTAGGCTTTTTGAATCAGCTGCCAGTGGCTCTAACAGGCTCTTGGAAAGCCAAGGATTAGTCAGATGGAGGAATGTCTTGGCCAAAACTCTCTTTTCTCTGGGTAAACCCACTCCCTTGGCAGCAACGCATTGTATTCTTATAAAAGCTGCTGTGGAAGCTTGAGGCCAATGCAAGCTTTCGTTATGAGTATTGGATCCTCCTGGGACCCGTTAAAGTAGATGGAG
Source organism: Corvus moneduloides (assembly GCF_009650955.1). Classification (NCBI taxonomy): domain Eukaryota; kingdom Metazoa; phylum Chordata; class Aves; order Passeriformes; family Corvidae; genus Corvus; species Corvus moneduloides. Next base: position 108,519,068 of record NC_045476.1, on the reverse strand, counting down.
AGCTCCTTTATTCTCTGGAATGTAACGGTGAATATGGGCCATTTCTAGGACATTCTGTTTCTTTTATGAACCTGCTTCTCCAGATTCCCCTTTTGTTTATCCAATCAGTACAAATGACTTCTTGACAAGGTTCCCAATTCTTGACAAGGTAAGTGGTTTTGTCTGTCATGCATTATAGCAAAGGACTGATGGCTCTAAACAATAGACATGTTGTTCCCATCTCACGATGTCAAGTGCAAGCATCTTTCAGCTGTGATTACTGGCATGCTGTCTTTGGTTCCATCTGAGATCTCTTAATCTTGCCTACAGTTGGGAGGACAGCTCACAACAAAACATTACCTAGCAACAAAAATGCCTCAGGTTGGTTCGGGGAAAGCAACAGAAGAGTTGTTATTAATCACGCTGAGATGATGCATTGTGGTTTAAAAAATTGGAAAGGAAAGGCCAGATTAAATATTGGCATTTAGTATATTCCAATTGTGTTAGCTTTCACTTTGGCTGACACAAAAATGTATATTCAGTGAAAATGGGAAATAAAAACCCTTGTCTGTGTTTTCCTGGATATCTCAAAGTGAAATAAAACCCCCATCAACAGTGATCTGATATTTGGGGATGTTGCAGATGTAGCCTTCCAAATCTGAGAGGCTGAAGAGACTTCCATTCTGGTCCTAAGGGCTACAGCAGTTTGAGTGTCAAGAATACACGGTAGATTGTTGTCAGTGGAAACCATTTTATTTTAAATGAAAACTTTGATGAGCTCACTGTGTTAAAAAATGGTTTTAACAAACAGATAATGTAGTAGTGAAAGACCTGAGACTTAACAGCAGCCTACAACGTGCTGTATTTAAAGAGTAAATTTTGGTGCATTTCCACCAGATGAAAGCCTGACTTTGCTTTAGCCATCTCAGCTCAGTGGCAATAACTTCACAAGGCTCAGTTAGACCATAATGCAACAGATCTCTGTGATCCCCATGTCAAATGCTGAGTTCCACTAAAGACTCTAGACAAGGGATGGTATCATGAGCTGTTACGGAAAATAGAAGTATAAAATGTGATAGTCTATAACTGTATAGGAAACAAATGTGGTCAGCAATGAGGAAGGTGCTGTTGTATGCAGAGGTATTTTGATGCTAAACCACACTGCTCTGGAACAGTTGGGGAACTTTCCACTTGGCGCTTTGTCTCAGAGGTGGTAATTTGGAACCGATCCGCGCACTGCGGCGTGGGTAGTGTGAGCAAACAGTGTCACGAGTGGGCATGGGTGGGTGGTTGAAATCATCATTCACATTTTTTCTTCATATGATCTTCTCTGAGCTGAAATGGTGCCAAATCAGGGCTGGTTCTCCTGAAGCCATTATTTTCCTGGTGGTAACTCATCACTGCGGCCATCCTTTGCTGCATGTGTTACCTGCAGGCAGTGGGCAAGGGGGTGCACACAGATCGGTGGAAGACAAGAGGAATTGGAGAAAGGGCTAAAATAATCTAGTATTCATTTCTATCACACCTTTTAAGTTAATTCATTCACGCAAAGATAATTAATTTGAGGTCTAGCCGTCAACATCCTTTTGAAAATTAGAGCTCCACGTTGACAAAAAATTACTGTTTGTTTTTTACTGGTTTCAAAAAACAAATGTCTTGTATTCATCAGCCTAACAACTTCAGGTTTGCTACTTCCAATGAATTAACTTGTTCACCTTCTGGCAAGAACCTGGTTTTACCGCCTGTGTGTGCAAACCAGAAGACTTTAAGCAGAACAAAAAGAAAAATTATTCCCCAGAGATTTAAGATTGCTGGGGGATGATACAGGCTTGTGTAAAGTTTCGGAGTGATGCATACAATGTTCTTGTCAGGGTTTTTTTAAGCTGTTGCTGTATCCTTATAAGTAGTTGAAAAATGTCTTTCCTCTGGTAATAGCCATAGTTTGTAGGTAATGGCTTGTCAGAAACACTGATGGTTCATAAAGATTAGCTATGTGAAAATGTCTGCAATGCTTTTTCTTGCTTGTCTGCTACCCAGAGGGTACAACAGAGGAACACAAGAGGGGGGCTGGGAGTACAAGGCGAGGAAGCAATCAAGGCTTTTTTTTTAAGAAGTAATTTGTAATTCTGAAAGTCCTGAAAATCCACACGGTAGAGACATGTGAGGAAGCCTTCTCAAATCAGAATCTTGCTCCTGATTCAGGGGCATCTCAGAGAAACCCCCTCACAAGTTTGTCATCAAGTATATGTGGTGATAGATCAGGTATAGCAGGATTTTTAAGAAGGGTAGAAAACCATTTGATTGCTTTCACAAAACCTCGGCATTAAACAAAATGTGTGGCTTTATGTGAAGGGAGTAATTAGGAAATATCTTGTATTTGGTATTTGACGTTGCCACAAAGTTAGTTAACAAATTAAGAAAAAATTTGAACTTTGAACTTTTTGTGCTAACACCAGTGGGAATTGAATGATGTCTTAATGCTCTGAAAGGCAACAGGCCAATTTCAATACAAGTTTTCTCATGGATCTCCGGACTTTTATGTAGTCTGACCTGGTGGTTCAAAATTGCTCTTGAAGATGGACTGAGAAGCTAAACTGTACAGGAGTGTGAACCACAGAGCAGGTGAGGTGTAAGCTTGCTGAGAAAAACAGTTTAGAGCTAATTCAATCCTGTAAAAAATTTCTGCCACACTTGGTAAAAAAATTTTTTAGGGAAATATTCCAGTATTTCAATTTTTAAGCTGTCAAAATGTTTCATTTCAGAATGGTTTTATGTTTTAAATTTCACATATTTTTTACAAGACAACATATGTTGGAAAAGATTTAAATACTAAATAAAAAAAAGCTTTTTTTTTTTTGTTTGTTTGTTATTTACTTAATTCACTATCCTCAGCTGCCTGGTTTCTGTTTGAGTTGAAGGAAGCTGAATATTTTTTGTAGTCCCATGGTTATGATGCACAATTAGAATATGGCAAATAAGAAGCTTCTCAGGAAAGATCCATCCACCTGGTCTTCAGGTATTTTGATTCAGAAAAGCCATGTTAGAAGCTCTTTTATTTCCTCCCCTTCTATCTTCTTCCTGCATTGCTACTCTAACAGGCTGGGGGAGGAAGGAGGTTTGGCAGCCAGCAGGAATAAGAGTACTTGTCACCACTTGAGGGGGTTTGGGAGAATTTCTTCAGCAGATTGGAGGGAAGAGTGTAAAGTTCACATCAGCCTAGAGGTATGTGTGAGATTTGTTGAGTTACTTTGGTGGTAGATGCCCTTAGTACACCCTGTTGTCAAAATCCTCTTGATTCTGGTTTGTTTGGGGTTTTTTTATAGACTAAATTCTTCTTGTGCCCCTGTTGTATCCACCATACCTCCTTTTCCAGTTATCAAAACCTTTGCTGAGTAAAGTTGCCCAATCCCCACTTTCCAGCTGTGGAGCTCTGCTGTGAGTTCCCATGTAGTGCCAAAGAAGAGACCCTTTTGTTTTTCCTACATCCTAAAGGTACCCTGGTGTCTGCCACCTCATCTGATTGTCACAGCTACCCCAGTGATCACAGAGACCTGACCATGGCTTTCCTGCTCCGGCTGCTTGCACCCACAAAATGTCATGGAGAATGTGGCATGCCCACTGATCTGCCCTGCTCCCTTTCCTTGGCTTGGCAGGACACCCCAGGGGCAGGGTTTTGTCCCAAACCTGGCCTGTTCCAGTGCAGAGTTTTAACTTGTCACAGAGCTGGTTTCTGGCTGGGACACTCATTTTTCCAGCTTTCTCCTTGTTTTTTGTTTTTTTTTTTAAGTGGTGCAAAGCTGCTATCATTTTATTAAAGAATAAATTCAGAAATACTCATAGAAACACGCTCTTCTTGTTGACATAATTATGAAAATTTATTGAGCCTGGGCATCCTTGGGAAGGCCAAGTATTGCAACAGGAATCTTGTCAGACTTGTGTCTTCTTTTTATCTTGTCATGGGAGTTTGTCTCTAGCGTAGGAACTGAAAGGGGCTAAACCTCTTGAGGGAGCTTTCATACAGAAGGAGAGAATGAGGGACTTAAGGTCATCATAAAACAGAGGTATCATCAACCTGTCAGGGTACTGGCACTCAAAAACAGCTGTCCTTGATTACTGTCTATCAGTGACATCATGTCTTAAAACTGGAGTTGCTGAAAATAATTCCAGTATTTTAAAATGAAATTGTCCCATATAAAACATGCTACCTTGGGGGACCTAGAGATGAGAACCTATTTTGTTGGGTTTTTGGCAGCAAATAGAAGCAGGCGAGGACGTGTGTTAGCACTTTGGTGTACAGTGCAATCTGGTAATGTCCAAAACTTGGATACCATTACTGTTTTGCAGTCGGCATATCCAGCCTTTCTCTAAACAGACACATTTTTCTGCTACAAAGTATTGAAAATTTATTTTAATGTGTCACCTGTCAAATCCATGCTGGTCTTTTTTTTTCCAGGGCATGGCCTCAGTTGAATATGCAATATGAAAACATATTCCTATCAGGAAAAGCAATAGTGCAGGGCACATCTTTTACCTTTGTCTTGTCAGCTCAAGTAGCTGAGGCTTGCTGGGCAAAGACTCTTAGTCCCAGTACCATCAAGCCTGCAGATTTCATTTTAGCTATGCTTCATAGTGAGGGGAGACATTTTTCCCTCCAAGCTGGATTTCTATGTCTGCCCATCCCTAATGCTGAAAATGGGCTTCTTTCTTCATGCTCTGGCTTGTAGTCAGCTTGGGAATAGTCACCACATTCTTGCCAGAGTCACATTCCTTTCTAGTTCTGACAAAGGTCCCTGGTTCATTCTCTGTCTCAGGTTTGGCAAATATCTCTGGTATCTGGCACACGTGAGAGGAAAGAACACACGCCTCACTTTGGTCAGACAATTTCCCTAAGTTTCCTCCATTTCAGTTCTCCTTGCTGTTTGCCACAAAAAGTTGTCTGGAAGAAATGGTGACACTTCCTGCCTCTCCTCTTCATGCAGATTTTAGTCTTTCTCTACATAAAATGTTCCTTTCATGTTTTTGTATCGCTGGTAGTGATGAACCAGAAACAAATTTGTAATATAAGTGTGATGCCTGAGCAGTTTCTTCAGCAGAAGCTACAAAGAACTTGTTTGAAATATGTATATACAGTAAAAGTGAGTAAGGTTCTTTTATATCTGCCCTAGATGGGCTGAACCCCAAGGAAGCAAGTATATTACTTTTCATCTGGTAGAGCATGTATTTTTAAATAAAATCTGGTGCAAGGAGTGGTTATGGTAGAACCAAATGGAACAGCATGGTTTGAAAAGAGGGCCTGTCCTGAAGCACAAAGGAATGGAGGGAAGAGCTGGAGGGCTGTTTTCAGTGTGTGGATGCTGATCACAAGTGGTAACAGATTTTAAACTGAAACACTCATCTATATACAGGTATCAAAGGTAAAAGAATGAACTCAAACATGTCCTAGCCTTCTTTGATGTTATATGATTTAAAATATGTGCTGACATTCAAGAGATGAAAGGTGGGACAAGGGGAAAATGCAGTTTTAATGCAAGACATTTGCTAGCAGTTTTCAAAGATTTTGGTCAGTTTTAATACTGAGAAGATTGTTCTAAACACAGTTAACTTCTGAACCGAAGAAAATAACCATGTTTGATTTTACCCAACATTCATATAATTGTGCACAACAATTACTGTAAATACAAACATAGCTGAGTATTTTGAAAGGCGGGATGCAACCATCTGCATGGTGGGTCTGAACTGGGGCCTTGCAGACTGGTTCTGACCAGGGAGCTGGTCACAATGCGAGCGTGTCCCACAGCCGGGGCTGACAGACCCCCTTAGAGGAGAGGGGTGTTCTGCCTGAGCTCCATGCTGTCACAGTCTCTCCAGACTGGACCAAGTTTGCATGGAACTGTCTTGGAGTGTGGTAGCTTCAAAGCTGTGATCATACCCATCATGCTGAGAAAGCTGATTTAAGATTGATACGGAGAGTATTTAGCTGGTTGGAATATGCTCCTCTGGAGAGACCTCATGAAAAGGGAGGAAAATACCTGTTTGTATTTATATTTGAGGCTTTTCAATTGAATAAAGGCAACATTAAGACTTTGAATATCTTTATAGTTGCGAAACCCAAACTTTTGCCCTTGTCTCTGTTTCTAAGAAAATATGAGCCTACAACAACCACTGTTGTGTATTTTGGATATATATGTATATACATGTATACATATATGTATATACATATATATACGAATATGGTGGATATTGTTTTCAGGTAGACTATAGAGTTCAAAAGCAAATGATCTAGAAATGGAAAATGTGGTATATTGGGATATATTGAGTTTGGGAGAATTTATTTTTTTTAAGGCACAGATAGTTGGTTTTGGTCTATCTGATAGTGAAATGAGAGCATGATTAAGGCCAAGAATGAGTCACTTTGGGCAATTCTTGGTTTGCAACCCTCTGCTCAGACCATAAGTTGATGTTCTCTTTTATCATGAAACCTTTCCCCCAGAACTCTTTGCTCGTTTTGGAGCCACCATGTCATGGAGAATCCATTCATGTTGTTTCTGCAGGACTGTTCCACTTCTCTCTTGCTACTGTTTGCAAGCTTTCATGCTCCTGACTTACTTGAAACATCTCTTGAGATATCTGACTATGTTGTGAAGCTCTGGGATGGACAGACTGATCCTCACTTCTTGTTCATATTTTCACTTTAAACTTTCAAGATCTTTTCTGCTTGGGAAGAGAGCAAAGAGGGTGCAAAGATCTTTCTGCCTATTTGCTGGGCAGTGTTCTATGAGAAGTTTTGTTTGATGGAGGTTTTTGTTCATTTTGACAGTTTGAGAGAAGAGCTGGCTGTGTTAATATGCAGGTAGAGCAGTGCCGGCATCAGAAGCACTTGTGGATGACCACAGTATTGCAGTACTGAATGGAAGGTGGGTTCTGTGGTACAATAAGGAGTGAAAAAACATGTGCTGTAAGTGGAAAAGGGGATCTAATACTACATAAACGGACTAAAGGAGATAACTGAGCAGACAAATGCCTGGTCCTTCATAAAGAAGATGAAAGGACAGTGTTCAGCAGTGTTCAGAGGAGTGTGGGGAGGAGTGTGAGGAGGGAGAACAGTGCTGCAGCATGAAGGCTGCCTCACCTGAAGCCCTGTGCCCCTCCATCCTCTGCGTTAGCAGGTAAACTCATGCATATTCATAGCAATAGAAATAATAACAATAATGAAAATTGGTAGCAAAATCAAATTAATGTGGTCTCCTGCAGCAGAAATATTTACCCGATGTGTCCTGCCAGTTACAGAGATTGGCATTAAACCTAGACATTACCTCATCTTCCTGGGCAGACAGCCTATTTCTATGCTAAGCAAGTCTGCAGGAGTGAACAACTGAATACCTGCCTGATTAGCTGTGCAGCAGCAGATCCTGGTTAGAAGCGATTTCCCTCAGTGCTTTCTCTCCCTTTTGCTCGCATGCTTGCTCTCTGCAAGGTTTGTCACCATGCCTTATCAAACTATGTTTTTCATCTTGAAGGGCACATTGCAGGGGAGATTGGCCAGACAGGTGGGCTAGTATAAATGCTGAACCAAATCAGAAAGGTCAAGAAGAACAGAAGGAAAAAAGTGTGTATATATGTGTGTGTATCTCCCTCCCTGTCTCTGCATGTGTCGGTGCCAGCTAGGTGAAACTGGATTAATGAGGAAGAGAGAGATAAGTGCTAAGAGGATTGTGCTATAAAAGGAGATTTTGGGGTTTTGAGAATAGATGAGGGTTTCTTTATGAAAACTTTAATTGGCTACCTTAGATCATTTCTTCAGCTTTGTTCCTGGGTGGTAAATCATAAGTTTCCTGCTGGGTGTAAAATCATAGCATAATTATGATAGTTGGCCTGTGTAGAGTGTCTTCTATCGCAGACTCCCAGCATGCTGTATATTCCTTAAAAAATTAAGCCTCATAATGTATTTCAGACAAGTAGTCTGACAAGTAGTAATAAAAATAGTAATAGGAAAAAAACAAAGTGGAGGATAAAAAACCTCCGGCAAAAACAACAGTTGCTTTTGTTGCAACACCTTTAAAAGAGCATCATACTCTTGCATCCACCTGCTTGGCTACCGCCACTTTTTTTCCATAGCAAGGTTCAAGGACTCTGGGATACAGTATCACTGTTACTGATTTGTCAAAGTCCTCACAGTAATGCCTTTGTGAATTCAAGAGCTGCAGATGTCCATAGGTCACTCCTCTACCTTGGTGTTGGCATGCTAGTATTTTCCCATGTATACCTGTATTTCCATTTCAAACCTGTGTGAAGCTGGAAACCCCACTACCTTTGTGCTTTTTCTTCACTTGGCTCCATTGCTTGCATTATCAAGAAAGTATGCAGCAAAGTCACAGTGAAATAAAGCCTCTTGTTCTTCTGGTTTGATGTTCATAAATCTGAAGTCATTCCACACAAGGGTAGTATTTATACAGTAGATTGCTTATCTGTTTTGGATGTATTTCTAAATTTCAGTCCACTCAGCTGTTGAAAATGATGAGGAACTACCTAACGGAGAAAAGGCCTGGGCTGATTTGCCTCTTCTACCTTCTTCTGTCCTGCCAAAACACGTGGCGTCTCCTGGAACTGCTCTACTGGGTGGCCAAACTCTGGAAGTAACTTTCCACCTCACACTTACTAGCCCTAATTCTGAGAAACTGTATGCCAAAACATGCATTACTCTCCTGGAAATGGCATGGGGACTGGAGATGTACAGTCCAGGACCAATAGACCTATGTAATGGCTAAGTTATTTTTCAGGAGGGGAGTTTGTTGGTAAACAGCAGCAAGTTGCTGTCTCCTGAGTGTCTTAAAGGAGGAGAAAAACCCTAAAAAAATAATCCTTTGTCTTTCAACTGCAGGGTTAAAAGCACTACGAAAACACCGAAGTGGACACTGGTTCTGCACTCTCTAATTATTGGTAAAGCTGAGTGTTTTAATTTGTAATGCTATCATTTTGGTTAAGCAGCATTTAAGATTTCTGTCAGAAATGTTAAAGAAAGCTCACAAAAGAATAGGGAACCAAATGTTCAACCTTGGTTATGAGGATTTTGTTATTGTTTTCATTAAGCATCTTGAGACAACAGCACCATCTTATAGTGAGGGTTTAAGAGGCGACAGCATAAAGGACATGCCATCAGCAAAAGGGGAGCTGTGCCCTGACATTCCTCAAGAGAACAGTGGGAGGTTATAGCCCTCTGGAGCAGAGAAGGAAAAAGATGTTTGCTTGATCTCAGTAAATTATGTCAAAGCTCTGCATTTCACCAAAATATCTGAGGGAGGTTTCTGATGTAACTGTTTTTTTCTTTCCTCTGCAATATGAAAGATAATCAAAGTCTGTATCATTCCTGTATTTCCAATGCTTCAGAGTCAAACAAAGGGCACTCTCCTGTTACTAGTGATTTGAACTAGTCTGATGTAGGCAGAAGACCTCGAACACGTTTCAGAGAGGTTATTGAAGTGGTAAAAGATGGGCAAAGTCAGACTGTCCTCTTTATGAAAGTACAAGTAGACTGCAAAGACATTTCTGGATGTTAGTTTGTACCTAAATTATAAAAGTTATTTGGCTTCTTGATTTAAGAATTAAATCTTCCACAGCATTGGGGCCAGCTAGTTTGTTGGAAGATTGAGCTGCCTATGTTATCAAAGTATACAAGCATTATCTTTTCAGATGGGAAAAGCAGTAGTACTCTAAACACGAGTTTGAAGGCATCATTTCCACAACCCTTGTGCCTGCAGGCAGGAATGACTAACACAAGACAAAAAAAGTAGCTTATTTCTGAAGTAAAGTGGCATTTTCCATTTTGTCATCTGCAGATCAGAAGAATGGACATTGAGTTATGACACTGCTCTCTAAATCTTTCTCAGGGGAAAACAGAGGCGGAACATAATCCTAGTTTTTTTCCAGAATATTTCCTCACTCAAGGCAAAAGAAAGAACACCATTGCTTAAGATGTGACAGAAAATATTACGTTGCTTCAGTAGTGATGTACAGTGCCAGCACAACCTGTGCTGCTTTTTGGCCAGCAATTGTCCAAAAGTGAACAAATTTTTTTTCGGTATGATCCGAATGAAAGTTTCCTTTTCAGTTTCAGGGCTCAGACAAAAAAATGTGTGAGGCACTGGTTACACATTTCTTTTTGGCAAGCACTTTTGCTTCTACTCAAAAACTCGATGCGTGTAGAAGTTGTCCTGTGGCTTATCTTTTGACCTGACAATTTACATCTCCATCTAAATTGGAGACGTAGCAGGTTGCCAACAGTATGGCATGGTTATCAGCAATCTCTGCCTGTGTCAATATGACAAAATAGGGCTGGCACTGTATACCTGGTGGCAAATAAAGTTACTTCCTCTTCAATATATATCCTTTGTGGCCTTGGACTCCTAGATTCATTGAATGGATGGTGGCATCTTGGCATTAAGCAGATGGATCCTTTCACCTGATGATTATAAACTCATGAGCCTCCACCCCCACCCTGAACTGTGATCTCCCTACATTTTCTTGACTTAAATGTTTAATTTTATCACTTCCTTACAAATTCTATGAGCTTATTCTGTAGTGATATTTACCCTAGGCTATCATGCCATTAAAACATAACACCTATCCTGTTATACTTACATAAACAGGTGAAATACAGACAATCAATCAATCAATAAGTAAGGAACAAATAAATAAAACACAGAGCTTACTTTTTTTCTAATAGCAGTGTCGTTAGCAGTTGTCAAATGGATACGCAATGTAACTTCAATTCCTTAGTCTACTGTTTTCATCCACTTATCAGCAGTTCAGATCATACACTACTTTGGATATTGATAATCCGATTTTGCCAGTTCCTTATTGTTTTAGTGGTAAAATTGCAACTCCAAATAAACAGACTCTTGGCCCACTGCACTAGAACACAAAACTAAAGTGTTTCCTTCACGCCTTTTGTAAGAGAAGAGGTTTTTTGCATAATGTTGAATGGCAGGAATTTCAATAATGTCATGTGTTTTGCAGACAGAAGTGGAATAAGCAGAGCTCAGATCTGAGAAGAGCCTGTTGAGTCTTTGTTTACCATACTCTATCAGTGGCATTCAGACCTCTCGGAGGGCTGCACGGGAAGAGACAGTATCCTCAACATCCTAAATTTTCAGCTGATTCACAGCTGCTGCAGTCTTGGTGTTGTGGTGGGAAGGTGCACTCTGTGCTCAGCAGTGTTGTCTGTGGACAGGGAGCAAGTGTCAGAAGGCTCCTGCAGCTGCACGGAGAGATGCTCAGCTGCTCTCCTGGGGGACAGGGAAACTGAACACTCATCTCCACTGAGACAGGAGCTCTGGCTGACTTTAACTTCATAAAGTTCAAGCTGCTTTTTTAATGCAGTGTGGTGTTTAGTAGATGCTGCTAAGCTCTGGATATTTTCCTCTGATAATGTTCCAGACACTTAAAAGAAAATGAAAATTATGTACTAAACCCACTGCAAAACATTTCTTCACTGTTTTAAATTCCCAAAGAAATAAGGCTTTGATGACAGTCTGTGAACACTGTGTGCATATGTACACATGTGTGTGTATGCTTATGTAGACATTCATTTACTTGTGTGTTTGCCTGCTTTGCACCCTTCACAACAATTTTGGAATCAAGAATTCCCTGAAAGAGGAACAGGTCTTAGAGATGGAGTGGTTTCTTCAAAAGTGAGAAGCCGGTGAAAGAGAGTCCTTACTAGTGAGCCCCTTGAATGAAAAGCTGCAGGAAGAGCCCCATGCCTAATCTGCACCAGAGTGTTGGCAAGAAGGGGATGCCATGGATGCTTCAGCAACTGGAAGAACTCTTTTTTAGTGCTTGCATCTTACTGAACCAGAAAGCTGTGGCTCAAATCAGAGTTCAGCTGTTCACAGACCCATGTGTGATTTTAACATCTCTTTTGAAGAGCACATAGGGTGAATGAATACTGCCATGTTGGTATCTCCAGAGCTGCATGTTCTCCAGTAGCAAAGGAGTTTGAGTAACAGCCTACATGCCCTGCCTGCACATTTCATCAGAGCTGTTCAGCAACGCACAGCGGCTGCTGCCTGCAAAAGCTTGAAGGTGCTTCTCCTTTCGTATCCATTTATTCTTGTATTTTTGAATCAGCCAGGAAAGGAACTTGCCAAGTTGAATCAGTTGTCAAGGGGCATGTTGTGGTCACCTTTGCTCCAGGAGCTAGTCTCAGACCTCAGATTTCTTTTACATAATCTAAAAAGCCTTCAAAATGACAATTCATTTCAGGTATTACCAATTAAAGATGGATTTGAATTGGCAATTTAGGAGCAGAAGACTGTGTTCTGGCCACTTTGGGTTTGGAGGCAGAAGGAGGGGGGAGTGATATGAGGGTCCCAGGGTCCTTTTTTTTACACGCTTTAGTGTGTAGCTCTGATTAACTAGTTTTCAATTCACAAAATCTACTGTAGGTTTTCCTTTTTGTTCACATTTCTCTATCTTGTTGTTAAAAACAGAGATTGGATTTTTAAGTATCTCAAATACTGAAGGACAATAGGTTAAAGTTTTATTAGTGGAGTTTTTTCTTTAGCTTTCAAAATTGGCAGAAAGGATGGCTAAATAAATTATATTATGGTAGTGAAACTAGAGTTTAATTTAAATGGTTTTGCAATATCCTACGTACTTAGATGGACTAAAGAGGAGACAAAAAATAGATACTAAATGCTTTAGCTTTTACTAATCATTAAGATGGTGTTGTTAGTAAGAATTTAGGGGGGGTTAGGGCCTGTTTTTCTTTTTAGTTGCCATATTAGAGAGTTCTGAAAGCCCAGTTTAGTTACTGAAACAGGAGTTAGCCTTGGCTGTAACCAAAGGTGGGCAGTATTTTTCAAAAGTGGTAAGAATGTGGTATGAAAGAACAGGCATCAGCCTTAGGGAACTTTCCTTGCTAGTGGGCTGCCCAAAATTTTGTTTTTCTCACTGACTTGTTTCAAATCCGTTGATTCATTACATTATTTAGTCTATATTTTCTGATCTTTCAAGATGTCATGGAATGTATCTTGAGAGATGCTTAAAAATAGTATAAATTGAATTAAGAGGTGAATGTTGAGTAGGAGGTTAGCTAAGGAGAAGAACATACTTTTCATAAAGTCTTCTGATCTATGGAAAATTAATAAGTAATAATTTTCAGAATCTTAAAAGTGTTCACAGATCTCACTCTACTCACAGTGTGTATGTCTCCATGTACACACAGCTGTGTGTGGGATGCCCTCCATCACTACCCTTGCTCAAATAAAAGTGTTTGCTTACAACAAGATTTAATGAATTCCCCTAAGACCAGGGTGATGCAGTTTAGCATCAGTTGAAGACGAAGCTGCTTCCTGTAGTAATTTTTTTCTGGATCATGCAGTGTTTGAGAGTAGGTAAGAGAGCTTGTGTGATGCTAGGAATGTAGTAAAAAGCACATGTGAATAGATATACCTATGTGCTTGATGTATTTTGGTGGTCATACACACCTGAGACTTGGTGTATCTTGAACAAGAGTCACTTCCAGCCTTCTGAGGTTTTTTGGATCTCATGCCAAGAGCTTTTATGCACTGTGAACTTGTGCAAATCACTGCTCTTTGGATGAGTAACAAAGCAAATATACAGACAAATGATAATGTGTTGAATATGGCTGTTTAACAAGTTTAATTGAAAAGTCTTATCTTGAAGCTCTTAATATAATTCACAAATATCAATTTAACTGCAATGAAAACACTTAAAGTGGGATTGACATCATTTCAACCCCCTTTTTTTAAATGGCAGATGGAGTGACACATAAAGAGGTGGTGTTTTCCTGTGTTCTGCAGGTAATCATCATTAAAGTTGGACTCCAGAGCTTTTAAATCTAAAATGATTTGAAAATTACTGTTAGACCATTGGTAGTGCATGCACTTACTTGATTCAGCTGTGAACACTGAATTATGTGTTCATGTGTTATGTAATGTTGAAATCCAGTTACATAAACCTTTAATGCATGAATAGGGGAAGATTGCATAGAGGGAAAGGTGAAATGTCACATCACATTGGCCCGCTACTTTCCAACCTGACTTTTGGCTTGGCACATCTACTTAACTGAAGGGCCACATCTTAAATTTACTCTCAAAATGTCTGTGCTCTGCTTTATACAAAGACAGTGGTGTGTGATCATATATATGAAATTAAAAATGTGTGGCTGGATATGCAATTGAGTTCACACTGCCTTCACTTCAGTAATTTCAGGTTTGAATACCAGATCTTATGACTCTTCTGATGCTGTCTGGAAGTAAAAAACGTCTCCTGGAAAAAAACCAACCAAACAAACCAAAAAACCTGCAAGAAAGTATCCACTCAAGTGCAATTAGAAGAAGCATCAGACTGGGGAGGGACATGAACCCCAAAGACAAATACTCTGCTTCTGAAAACAGAAAACTGGTGCCATTACTGTAGAGGCAGAGTGTTGAGACTGTTGCTCCAAGTTTATGTACGTGATGTTTCTAGTATGTGACTGTTCAGAGCACCCTATGCTTTGCAAATGCTTTTCTTCAGTTTGTTGAATGTATTTTAGGCTCTGAAAGTCTCAGGCACAGGGAAGGAGGGAGTAGAGAGAAATGACTGTAACAGGTATTAACATTTGCACCTTTTTTTTTGCTCAGAGCTGAACATGGAGACCTTACAAATCACTGAGTGCCAGAGTGTTAGAGAGAAGAAAACATTCATGCTAGCAAAAGTGTAATAAAATTTGATGACTAAAGCAGTAAAATGGTGAATTATCTTTATTGCTGAAGTTCCAGGGAATGATTGAAATTGTTTAGCAGACCTTTATATCCTATGTCTTTTCCTTTTATTTGCTTATCAAAGCAATACTGCACAAAGATTACATCACTTGGGCACAGTGTCACACATACTAGTCTGCAGGCCCCATGGAATCTGTGATGCATCATTTTGCTCACTATGATTAAATCTCTGCCATCACTACAGGCTGGGCAAAAAGCACCTGAGCACTGAAAGCAATCCAGGAGGCCTAGATGCAATGGGAATGGTGGAGGCGATTTCAGGTGCTTTTGTTGCTGACTGAATGGAAGCATTTCTCTTCTCAGAAGGAAAGGGAACAGAATGCCTCTGAAAGGAATTTTGTTGCCAGATTTTGTAGTTCTAACAGGTTTTGAGTCATAGTAAGACACGTGACTTTAGAGAGGTTCATATTATTGTAAGGATCATGTTACCACATGTCCAGAGGTGTGGCACGTGCACTGGAGATTAGTAAAGCAGGAGAGAGAGGGCAAGATGTGAGTCTATAAACAGCAGAGAAGACTAAACCTTTCTTCTGAGATTTTCTTGCTTGAAATGTTTCTTCACATAAATAAACACTGTCTGGCTCTTTCTGATTTTTAAAAAAATTAGTAGTTAATTATTTATTTGCTGAGAACATGATAGTAAAAACAGTCATCAAAATAAAATTTTGAAATTACCTGATGGTGGTACTGATATACATCAATGTTATTTACAGATGAATGGCTCAGGCTGTATTAAGTCCCTCCGAAGGAGTCAGCAGCTGATAACCGCTCCTGAGTCACTGCAGGGGTAGTGCCAATGCCTTGCTGGTCTTTTCTGAGACCAGACATTTCCTGTAAGGAGCGGTGATGAGGCAGCTCTGGATGGTTGGTGGTTGGTATTTGATGTCATGGATGATAGCTCTTTGCCAGAGAAGTGTTTGATGCCAGTTCAGGATGATCAGCTTCTTCAGAAGCAACATATGTAGGTACCAGCAGGCTGATGGGAACACTCTTGGTTCCTGTGCATTTGAAATTCCTGCTGAGTTACAGGCATTTGCAAATCTACATCCATACGCAATATGATATGGATGAGTTGTTTAGAAATATATTTGTTGATTTTCTTTGGAATTGTTCTTAATACGTGAAACCTTATAGGTACAAGTTCCTGTTAGCAAATCAAGGGCTGAAATTCTTCATTATAGTGCTGGAAACAAATTTGAGAAAAGAGAAATGGAGTAAATTGCATCAGGAACAATTCAGTAACTACTGGTTAAGACCTTTCAGGTATAAATTAACGGGGGAAGCTGAGAAGCAGTTCAGCACTGAGCTCCCTTCCAGGGCACTTTTTTTCTAGGAGTAGCCAGGTAGCTTCTGGTTATAGCCAAGTATAAGTGAAACATCAAGCAATCTCCTGACCTTCATCAAGCTTTCCCTGTAACTTACTGCACTGCAGCTTTGTTCAGGTGGTGCCTGTTAGTAAGCAAATAAAATGTTTGGTATTAAGTTGGGGCATGCAAAACATTTCTTGGAATGTTGATTTCCTGTTTTTGGTTTTAACTGCTCCCTAAGAAGGTAATTGAAGTGCAGTTCTACCCAGTTATCCTGCATGATAAACCTTTTTTTTTAAAAAAACCTCATGGCTGACCATTTATGTTAAAAATGGGTACTCTAAGAAAGTATGAGGGAGTGGCAATTGCAGCATCTTATGTCTCCACCTTTAATTCTGAGGTGGAGCCTTTGGTAAGGGGAAGCTCTGTACAGAGAATGAATGCAAATAATTGTCACAGTTTATTTTCTGTCATCTAAAACAGTAGATACCAAAGTACTCATCTGGTCAACACTTTACCACCTCTTACTTATATATGGTATTGAGCCTCAGCTTTTTAAAAGTAGGGGGAGTGGGATAGCATCAAACAGTTTTTTGACCACTTTTGTGATTTCCTTCTTGATATGCCCTCTTCCTATAAAGAATTTCATGAATTTAGTAGGAATTAAGTAGCTTTACCACCTTCCACCCTCCGTAACAATTTCTTGAGGTTGTTATGCTTTTTGTAGGGATTTTTAGAGGGGAAAGGGGTGGATAAATGACATCCCTACAGAACAGAGCTAAGGTGTTTCTATTCTGTAAGCTGTGCATCTCCACAGCCTTTAAACACAGATTTCATGTCAAGCTTGGTCTCTGAATTTTACTACTTTCTCAAGCTGCTTCTTTTTACAATGCCTCAGAATCCCTTTTTTTTTTCCTTCTCCTAAACTGTGGTTATGTTCTCTCAACCATAGCTCTAAGTCAAATGTCTTCCTTTTGTTTGGAGAATGGTGCTATATTTGAAATGCGTCTGATGTATATATTATGAAAGCTAAATGGTAGGGAGACGAAGAGGGGCAAAATGTGTGTGTGTATATGTCATTACAATAATTTACAAAATGCTCTGCTTTGAAAGTCTAAACCTTATTCAAATGTAGGTTGTGTAGTCTTCTTTGATTTTTTTCAAGATCTTATCCTGTATGTTTTCTACTGTACAAATAGAGACTCCCAAAAGAAGTCTAAAGTAGCTTTGTGTGTGTGTATTAATTATTTTTTCTTCCATTTAAACAAGCCGTCTTTACAAATTAGAAGTACCCAGTACATTGTATTAGATCACTGAGAAGCAAAGCAGTGCTCGTTTGATATTTGAGAGAAAGAAAAAAAAAAAAACCACCGGAAAAAGATTTATTAAAGCCACATCTTGGGTTTGCATTGCTTAGCAGATAAAACTATTCCTGGTGGTATATGGAGACCTGTTGAGAAAGAAAGGAGCACAAGTCTGTGTTACGTGTCCATGGGCTGTTGAACCCTCTTTGATTTAGCAGCCAGAGCTGAACTTTGTCTGGTGCAATGCACACTTCTATCCTAATGTGTCTGTCTTTTCTGTAAGGGTAATGCTGTCTGGTTTTGGAAGTAGAAAAAGGACAAAATATATAAAAGCTTGCAGTTTCATGTTTTTAATCCTGCTTTTATATTTTAATATAATATTTTCTCAGGCAGCTACTTACTTTGTATTAAATTTAAACTACTTGGATTTTTATTTCCTATTAATCTCTGTATATTTCTTTCAGGTTTTTTTTTTGCTGCTGCACTGCAATTTAGTTGCAGCACCACAAAATCCAGTTATTTCTGTTAATATAGCTTTTGTCTATGTAATGCATTATATTTTTTCTATTTGTTCATCTTTCCTGTCCTCACAGCTACCTATACTGGGCACTGCCCAGATGCATCTTGGAGATTTGCTCTAAGGCAGTTAGTCTTGATGCCATCCTCACCATATCCTAGGACATGGGTATTTTCAGGCAGTGTGGTGGAGACAGGGAGAAGCTGTGGTTAAAGTACTTCAGCTCTCTTTAGCTTAGAGAGGATGTTTTGAGTTTTTCTTTCTGCTGCATGTTAAAGCAAACTTGAGGCTTGTCTGTGTTTCAAGGCTGGACAAATAAGTAGGGAGCTGTAAATGTTTTTCTAACCCTCCTTCCTGCTGAACCAAGCAGAAATTCTACAGCAAAGAGAACCTGAACCATTAT
This sequence comes from Corvus moneduloides, assembly GCF_009650955.1. NCBI lineage: Eukaryota > Metazoa > Chordata > Aves > Passeriformes > Corvidae > Corvus > Corvus moneduloides. The sequence goes on along the minus strand of NC_045476.1, from coordinate 108,500,769 downwards.
TTTAAATAGTGACATTAATTGTACCTCATCATCCATTACCTAATCAGGTCATGCTTTATTTTGTTCACTTTAAATTATCATTCAGATTTGGTTAACCCAGGAATGCAGAGTAGTGACATTAAATACTTGGTTAATTTGAATATCTTACGATTCAGCAACCCAACCTCTAAATATCAATAACAGAATGTTGGAGGGGCTGCAGCATTCTTTCAGCATCGTATAATTTTTATAGACTTGATTGCTCATACTATTGCTTTTTTTTTTTTTTTTTTAATAGTTCTTCTCATTTGCTCCCAGGAGAAATTTCAAGTTGAAATAGTAGAGTGAGCAATATTTTCAAGTACTTCAAGTGGTAGAGAAATAGAACTATTCCACAAAAAGATTTTTTTTAAAAACATGTGTATATCCAGAAGAAAAGCATACTTGCAGTTAAATAAGAGTGTATATCCTTCAGGAGTTTTGAAAAGTTCTTTCACTCCACACAGTCAAAAGCCCTTTTGGTAACCAGCAACTCTTCCATGATGTGGAACAGATCCCCCACTTCCTCTGCCAAAGAAGACATTATTTTACATTTACATTTACTTTCTTGCAGTTAATGTGGTATTAAAGCCTTCTCTTGTGCTTCAACACAGTGCTCAAGTACAGACTGGGTTATAAAATTAGATGATCATTCTTGCAGTGATTAGTCCGCTTGAATTCTTGCATTGTGTCCATTATCCTTGGCACCTCATTGCCTGTCTGAGGGTCTCTGCCCATCAAAGAACTGATATTTTAATGAGATGGATTGCAAAAGTTTATTTTGCTCTATTTGCTGAAATGCTGCCTGTTAGATTGGACCTACGTGGTCTTGGTGGGCTGCGTAGTACTTAGGTGGCAACTCATCATCACCTGGCCTCTTGCCAGTCCTGAAGGACGTGTTAGCTTTGCTGGTTCTCATCTTGTGAAAGGCTTTGCACTTCATTGGAAATAGCTGCTATGTCAGGCCCATTCTGGCAGATCTGCTGGCAGATTAATTATCATCGGATGTGTACGATTTCGGGGGCAAAAAAAACCCTGTCAAGTGCTAACTGTATGAAGAATTTCTGCAAATAATTTCTCATCTTCAAGTGAAATACTTTTGTTGGCCTGGTGTGGTTTGTGCTGAGCCAATGATAATTTTTTTGCTTGCTCCTCACACTATCTCTTCTTAGTGTAAATTAGAACTCTTTGGCAAAAGGATAGATTAATACTTAGTCCTTGCTGAGTGCTACAGCAGTGCACTTGACATCTGTCTTTTTTAACATTAAATGCTCTCTGGATGTCTCAAGTATTTGTCAAGTTCCAACTCAAGCTGGGACTTAAACCTGAAATTTAGTCCAAAGTTACAAGTCTTCTGGTGTTTGTTTCCATGCAGTCTGTCCATAGCTCATTCAGTGCTGCATTTACTGCAGTAATTTTACTGCCTCTGTTTTGTCTATGATTGTTTTGCTGCCTTTCATTATAATTGATTGGATAGGTGACTCTTCCTTTAGAAAACAATGGAATGTTTTTGCATTAAGGCAAAAGCAAGGAAAGACTGCAAAAGTAATGAGAATCTCAAAACACAACCTTGTTTTGGTTTTGAAATAGTGTGTGGAATTACAGCTGCAGGAAGACTCTGAGAAGAGTCTCAGACAAATTAGAATTTTCTCAAAACATTCTCTGTTTCTATCCACTTTCTCATCTAACTAAAATTCACTTTCATGTTTCAACTACTGCTGTGTACTTTTCTCTTGCCCTGACAGAGTCTTGCTCATATCTATGGCAAATGCTCCTGCAAAGATTGTTGTCCCAGCTTGTCACTGAAGTTGGTGATGAATGTTGGCATCACAGGTTGATCAGAGACAGGAGCTGATATTTCAGTGAGAAATGAGATGTGATAGGTAGGAAATGAATAGGTCTTGAAAGCAAAAGCAAGCAATTTATGTGCTAGAGTTTTTGTTATGGAGGAAGAGGAACTGGTGGAAGGATTAGAAGAAGAGTGACATGAGCAAACTTTTCTTAGCTTTGCCCTTTCAGCACCAGTGCTCTTTCTTGAAAGCCCCCTTCTGGGGACACATCCTCTGGGCACTCACAGGATCCTTCTCAGAAGTCTCCCTTGCCGTTGTGTCTGCATGAAACATGGCAGTGATGAGGTTAGGGTATGTTCTGATTGACATCACTGGATGGTTTCCTTGCACTCTTGCTCTCTTTTAATGTTCATCTTGTGCTTTTTCAGAGACTGCAGGGCTCATGCAGCTGGAGAAAGGAGTTTTTGCTCGCAACCCTCTCTGCAACAAGGCTTTTTCATCAGACTTTGCATACTGGCAAAACTGGCATACTTAACCCTTATCTAACAAGCAGCCTCTCCAATCCTTTGCCTATGTATTTGCCTAGGGATCCAGCCTTAAAATTACCTGGATGGCCTCCTACATAAATCTTGCCCCAGTCCAGCAGTCCCTGCCACGTCTATGCTTGGCAATTTGTTGGTCTGGACTTCCCTTTTCTGATCAGTCTCTGCAGCCTCTTCCTTAGCCATAACCCCTGCAGTACAGCCATCTGCCTAGCTTGATGATGCTTTTTTACTTGCAAATCCCTCTTCATCCCATGTGAGTCATGTAAATCATTTAGTGCACTGCTTGTGTACAGCTCTTTCATGAGCGCATAAAGACAAAAGATGGAGATTTCAGTGCATAGTAGAGTCAGTGGATGCAGGAAGAGACGTTACGAGGCGAGGCAGAGTGAATAGGTTATGGACAAGGAACACTGGAATCCCACACTCAGATAGTCAATCTCAACTACCTGTGTGGCAGATTAAGAGGAATGAGGAACAAGAGAGCCTTTTCCCCCTGCAGAGCCCCTTCTGGCTGAAAGGATTTCTTTAGCTGAACTCTTTTCCAGATTATTTCAGCAATGCCATCACTTGTCATCAGCACTGAGCTATGTACAGCCTGGTGGCCACTGGGCTGACTCCTTGCAGAAGAACATGGGTGTTAGTGCACTGACCTCCTCAAGCTCTGCTGCCTTCGGTGCTATAAGGCACAGATAGCTCAGCTCAGGGCTGGCCTCTGTGCCTGAACCGGGCTGCCCTTTCCCTCGGTTTGCACCCTAGTGTCCCAAAGGGCTTGCACTGAGCAGGAGCTGATAAGCCCTGACAGCCCAGCATGATCCGTGTGCTGTGCTCCACCTTTTCCCACTATGAGTTTAGTGAGAGGCTCCTTATTGGGTGCCAGGGCCACAGGGTGTCATATTCCCACTGAGAACTTGTCCTTGTCATGCTTTCCTTCAGTATGGCTGGGACTGGTCCTGCATTGGTCTTACAGAGATGAATGCTCTTCCTGGAACACCCTTGACTCAATAAAACAGCTGGATGAGAATAAAAATCCCCTCTAATGAAAATCCCCCTTAATTGTCCATACGTGAATCATTATGGTTTTAGAGGAATGTTTAAGGGAAAAAAAAAAAAAAAAAAAAGACAAATGTTCCATATTGAGCTTCAGCTTGATTTCTCATCATGATTGGCTTAAACCCAGAAGTCAGACACTTAATATTCTTGCTGAATTTTTAACTGTTGCAACTCTGGACAGGCTTTTGATCTGTACAGATGTCATCATACACTTTGTGAAATTCTTAGCCTCAGCAGCCTTCATCAGCCAATTCTACCATCATTAGCATATTGCAGGGAAAAGTGTTTCCTTTCATGAAAGTAGTCAATAGTATTTCTCAATAAGCCTTGTTTTAGTTTAGATTTGATCAGGTTGTAGATTGCCAAGTGTCAGGCTTTGTAGAGACTGCAGAGCCCTAGAATGGTACGGCTCTGTCACCTAGGATAAAGACACATGCTTTATGGTATTTTTTATGCCCAAAATAGCAAACAAATACCAATCCTCACAACATATGGAAAGGCATCTGTTTTGAATCTGTGAAGCTGAGGAAGGGCGGGGGGAATTCGCAGAACCTGGAAGAGAGTTCCACCTTTCAGCTAGAGTTGGTGGTCTGTTAAATAGTGTGGCCAGATTTCAAATCAGAGGACTCTTTAAAACCATGTGAAAAACCTGACTTAAGCTATTGCACAGAGGATTGTTTCTAAAATTATTAGTGAACGGTTGAGTATCGTAGATAAGAAAAAAGTGCATGGTTGGAAGTAAAATTGATTCAACGAATTAAATCAAGAGAAAGCTCCTAACCCTGACTGCAGAAGTTACACCTAAGATGTTATGGACATCCTATTGTTTCCCATTAATCAGCACAGAAGAAGGCACATTCTTTAGCTTTGTTAGAGGAGAAAAGCATTGGTGTAGATATTTCTCCTAACTTCCATGATTCTGTAGCAATTATGACGCACTTAGTTATTTTTGGCTTAAAATGTTGTAAACAATAAGCCTTGAAACATTTTTGTTGACAGCATAGCATGGAATGGAATAAAATCTGTTGCATCAGAGAGGTCCTAGTATGGTATGTGTGGATGTTAACCTAAACTATATATGACATAAGCTCTCTTCTTACTAGGTGATTGAATCATTGCCCAAGATATGCCAAAATTCCTTTGGTACTTTATGGGCAAAATTGAATCTTATATCAACTACAGTTACAATTATGCTAAAGAATTAATTTGATACTGTTAAATCTTAAGTTATGGCATGCTTAATTTTGTCGGTGTAGCTCAGGCTAAAAGGAGTTGCAGTTGTGTTATTAGAGCTAAAGCTGTGTGCTGAGTTAGGACACAATCCGTGCCTGGGAAGCATGGCTGGGTCCTGTGGGAAGGCTAGAAAGCAGAATAGTTCTTAAATATTCCTTTGACTAGAGCCTAATTTTCATAGATAGAATATGTTCTACTGAGCATTTTGGACAGCTTTACACTTGAGATACTGTTTTCCTTTTCTGATACTTCTTGAATATTGAGGAAGCTTTTATCTTTCGTTTTCCTGGCTGAAGGTAACTTTAGGTGATGCTGTGAATGGCGTGCGTGCCAATACGTAATGAAATTTCCAAGTGCAATTTATGTCAGGCACACTGCTTTGACCTTTCTGTTTTGTTTTTGTAGGATATGTGCAACAACAGAGTCTAATCTTCCTCTTTCTAAAGTCAGAGCTTGTTTGGTGAGGTTTTCAAAATATTCCAATCTGATAAATATATCTGGCAAGATTTACGAACCTGTTACTATTCCTTAAATTATCTTAATACATCCCATCAGATAATTACGCTTACACAATATCATGTTGGCCATTAATTTGATTTCATATCTAGCTACACACAGGCTTTGAAAAGTTTTATGCAACACATGCGTTTGTGTACTTTTATCTGTAGTATTGAGCTACTTACATGAAAATTGTTTTTGGCCTTATCAGTTCTCGGTAGGGCATGACATGTCTGTATGTACTGTGTGTGACAGCGCCATGTTCTGTCCTACCTCTGCCTCGTCTTCGCTCTTCTGCAGCTCAGGACAGAGCTGGGACTCTTCACGAAATATTAAAGAGGGTAGCACATTCCTCTCAGGACTGTTGTGTATAGAAAGTTGTTGGTAACTGTCAGCTTCAAATAGCACATAGAGTCTTTCAGTAAACAAATACTAATCACCAACAGACTGCAGATTCTGTAAAGCAGGGAGTAGCATTTATTTGGCCTGTTATAAGTTTTATGTAAAGGCCTGGAGGGAAAAATATTTTGATACAGGCACCATCTTACCCATTTTGCTGTTAAATATTTACATTTGTACGTGAGGCTTCGACCTGGTAGTATATATCTCACCAGGCACATATAAATAGATTCCATGCAGTGATTTATCAGTCTATACAGAGTTATTTCATGAGCATACGCTATGCAAGCAACACATCAGCCTGACTTCAGAGCTTGGGCATGGCACCATCCCAGTTCTTCCAAATGGTGACAGGGTCCAGTAAACTAACAGTTTATCTTGTGTCTCCACAGTGGAAAGTTCTCTGTGCCTGATCAGCGACTGACTCAAACAGTTGCTAGTGAAGCAAAAACATCTTTGAAAAGCTTTGCTAGGCTGTGCTTGAACAGCAGACTTGTCTCTGCAGCCGGGGCAAAGCAACTGTCAGCCCTGCAGAAGCTGCTGCCGGAAACCACTGCATCCTTTCTTCCAGCCCTGACCAGCTCAGCTCTCAGACGGTGATGGGGCAGGACCTGTGACAAGGATGGTTCAAAGTAAAAACATCTGCTGGAGCTTCACAAAAGGTTATCAACACCAGTACAAGGCAGTAGTTGCCTCACACAGGTTTTGTAGGGGCACAAGCCCTTCTTAGCTGAGCCACTCTGGTTTGCTCATTGCAGAACAGGTGGATGAAAGGTTGGACTGGATCCCACTGCTCCTTCCTAGTCTCTTCTCCCTGCTGAAGCTGGGCCCTGCTGTTGGGTGCAGGGCTGACATATGTCCATGGGCTCATTTTAAGGACATCTGTGTTTCCCTCTTAACCATTTAAATGCACAGTCACTTAAATGAGGAAGACCAGGCTTGCTAACCTTCTGCTTTGTGGTCATTATCTAGAGGCGTGTTGGACCAGGAAAACTGGCTTTGGGAAAGCTTAATGCAGTTTTAATGGCAGCTGTGCTCCATTCCCCAAAGCTCTTTTCTGTTTGTTTCTTTCTGGTATCTGTGGAACAGATTTTAAACTGAATGAATAAAAGCGGTGCAGAGCTTAGCAGGTCTGGGAGGAATCCTGGGTATATTAAAAACAAATGGGAAATAAGACATTGACCAAAATCTAGAAAAATATGGACTACAGGTCTCCTGTGAATTGCCTGGCTGGCTTTCCATCTCTAAATTATTTCCATGCAGAAAGTTTAGTAGGGATAGACCTAACAGGCATTGAGAGTTGCCAGGAATTCTTTGTATGATTGTAACTATTTTTAATTTCCATCTTAGAAAAAAATGTGCTTTTTATTGTTATTTTGTATTTTGGCATGATAGCAGCTTTACAGAGAGGAGGGCTGTGAAAAGGATATACCTATCTGTGTCTAATAGAGATAAACAGACCCTTTTCCTGCGGGAAAAGCACCGTTCTTATTCTTCCGTGGTGATCTGCCAAATGGGCTGGATGGGAAGAACTTCCCTGCCCTGTTTGCTCTCGTCTCTGGTGTGGCTCTCGCCAGCAGGCTCAGCTGCTCTTGGCTAGATGTGCTCCGGTGCTTGTGGCAATGATACCCTGACAGAACACTGTTGACTTAAATCAGACCAGCCTCCTCCCTTTTGTGAAAACAAAACTTGCAACTGAGAAGTCTGATCGCTTTAATCTCTTTGTGTCTTCCTCTTTGCCTTCCCTTTTAAATTAAAGTGCACATCTCAGTGTTCTGTCTTACTTGGAAATCTGAAGGAGTGGTGGGGGGGAGTGGAGAAATAATGATGAAGGAAGAGATAAATGTAGCAAAGGTGGAAGTGATAGTTTATTCATAGCGTTACATCCCTGTTATCTTGATCTGGCCTACTTGAAGACTGTTTTTTTTCCCCATCCAGGCTCCTTTGATGAGTGTTGATAGTTCTCTCCCACTGCTGTGGCCGCAGCCTGATCCTCTCGCCCCACTTCCCTCACAGTCAACATCCACAGGATGTATATTATAATTTGTGTGGATGGAAGTAGAAGCAGCAAAAAATAACCTTCCCTGGCATAGTAGGCAAACCATCCATCTGTTTTCCACCAGCTCCCACATCTCCTGTTTCTGAAGTTGTTGCACCTATTTTGCAGCTGACTGCCAGGCTCCAGCTATCGTGCTGGAATCAACAAGCCAGAGATTCTCTCCCACTTTTTATTACCTTTCTTTCTGGGAATGGCTCCATAAACCCAATGTAGTTCTGAAGTTCTGCTGATTTTGGTTATTACCCTTTGATTTAGAGAAGTATGAGATTTATGTTCTTTTGTCTGGTTGAGAGACTTTCAAAGGCAAGCCAATGCAGAGATAGCTTTCCATTCTTGCTGCCAATTTTCTCATGCTGTTGAGGAATTCATTTAGGCTTAGTTTTTAGGCAGGGTTTGTTGGGGCTTTTTCACCTCTCTGATATGGCTTACACCAACTGTTAAAGTCATGAGCCAGTCTGTCAAAATCATGATCAGCTTAAAGATCACGAGCCTTTAATAAACAGGTTATTTTCTTAAGGCTTTGCAGCCTACTCAGGCTTTTCAGGCTCCTCTGTGTAAGCTCTGCTGGAGGCCTTCTTTAATGGCAGCTGATTCCAAGGTAATCAGTTGCTTTCAAAAGTTATGACTTTAAATAGTGCATCATGAGACTTGCAATAAAATTTCAAGGATTGGCAATGCTGAGTCTCTTATTCTAGAAGCTTTACAGTATTTTAATTGCTTTTGTGAGATATTTAGAGTGGCACTCCCCCTCCCCCCCAGCTGCCTCATTTGAAGCAGTTCATGCAGCTTGCAACATGGCTCTGTCAAGGTTCACAGAGACTCCAGCTTCTTTCCTATGTGACCCAGACATTCTGTCCCCTGAAATGTGCCAGACGGACAAGAGGTTACTTTGAGAAATAGTTCACACTTTTCCCAGACTCTGCTGCTCTGCTTCTCTAACAAATATGTAGCTGAGGTGATGCCACTGTAGATAGTAATTTGTACATCTTTTCCAGAAGCTGAATGCCTAAGCTAATAAAATCAAGAAACTGTCACAAACTCATTTTTCCCCCCCCCATGTTCCCTTCTGTCACTGCTTTAGGAGCAATAATTTGGGCTGTTCCACAGTGTAGAACTGACTTTTTCCTTTGACTGAAGCAGTACCAAAGGACTTCCCTGCTAGTGTACAAAGATTTTGCTTGAAGGTTTTCTGACAGCAGCAAAGCATATTACTATTTTTTTTTTGCAGCTGAGCATAGTTGTGTTTCCACTCGCTTGCATTGCAAATAGTGTTAGTTACTGCACAAATACAATTTCAAATCATGCTGCCTTGTTTTAAGGCACTTCTCATTGCCCTTATCAAACTGTTGTAAAATCCTTTCTTTCCAGCTATCTTTCCCTCAGTTGCACGGTAACAATAGTGACTGCACGATTCATTACTCTTTGCATGGTGTTTTCTGACTACGTTAAACATTTACAATAGAACAAGGTATTCTGCTGTGGTTCATTACCATGTGCTTTCCGTGGACTGGGTTGGAGTCAAGGGTAGTTGAACCTACAGAAAGCTCTTAGGAAAACCAAGGGAACATAAGAGTTGCAGTGCAGTGCCTCTACCTGAAGATCTTTTCCTAGATGGAGGTGGAACTGGAGATGAATTGGGTTATTCCTAGTTCCTTGAATCTCCTACATACTCCAGCAGAGCCTCACATGAGGAGTCACTGCTTGCCTCAAATCGCATGTCTTGGTCTTGCTTGGTGGAGTTTCCACTTTGAGCAGGTACTTGCAGGTGTCAGCAGAGGTGAGCAGAGACCCTTCTGTAGCCTGACAGGGATGCTTGGGGAGGCCCACGGTCAAGTGCTTTCTTTAAAGCCAGCGGAGGCAGTTTTCCTTACCCCCAGGTAAGTGCTCTCTGTTCTGGAAAGCATTTTTGTAAGCTTTCTCTGATCAACCTTTCCTCCCCCCCTCCTCCCCCCAACTCCCCCTTGAATAATTTAATTTCTGCTTAAAGGAAAAACATTTTCAAATTCTTTTTTCTGGGTCTGATAGTGATTTATTGTTCTTATTGAAAACTTAGCACCTTTACATACACTGCAATTAGAAACAGGGACATAAACTCTCTAGAGTACTGTGCACTAGTAAAAACTGTGAAACCAGACAAGGCAGAACAGAAAACAAATCATAAAATGGCCAGGCAACCTGTGTGCTGTACAGCTGCACAGAAGTCTTCAATCTTTGCCTCAATGAGTTGAAATGAAAATAGAAAAAAAAAACCAACAAAAGCAAAAATAGAAGACAAGGAACAGAGTGAGGGAGGGAAACAGAGATAGAAAGCGAAGTGAGTTTCTCACAAACTGCCTGACCACTGATGCCTGAATCTCCCCACCTGATCTAACCACTGACTTTAACCCTGCCCCGAGTCCAGCACCATGCCAAGATCTGCAAACTTACACTGAAAAGTGGATTTGTACATAGCCAAAACGATGATTCTCCCAGCGACGTTCCACACCGCATAAACAGATGTCTCCTTTGTTAGTCATTTCTTATGTATCTTTGGTGGGATGGTCCTGGCTGAAGTACAGTGTTAATACCTTCCCAGTGACTCCTGCTTACCCTAGCTGGAGGTGGAGTTGAAATGGCAGGCAGATGTACACCAGCTCTTCCCTGGCATATCCTGTTTTTTCAGGGATTTAATCTAAGGCACAGTTGTCACTTGGGATGAATGTGAGACATTCTGCACCAGCAACAGGGAAGGTTTGGCTTTGATTTAATTTAACCAGACTTTGCGATAGACTGGTCTCAGGGGCAAGGAGGCAGTGGGGCTTGCATCACCAGCTCTCAGCTTGCACCTCTTGGCTAGAGATGTCTCCTTAAGGACTCTTCTTCCAAGCAGTGGGTTATGGTTTACTGAAGCCCATCACTTTTAGTAAAGATTGGTTTCATTTTATACAAATTCAGTGCTACTTGGATGAATTGCAAATTTGGTGAAGCACCAGGTACCTCAGTACCATAACGAAACACAATTTAATTTTTAATTCAAGTTTCATTCTTTTAAAATATTTCAGGTTGATTTTTCTGTGTCTTTTTTTATTTGTATGTTTTTTAAGTTGGAAGCTGCCTCAGCATGTTATATATGCTACTGTGGTGGCATTTCTTAGCTAAGCTCAAGGGGAGTTTTAGAGGTTGCTGCCTCCTGAGAGCGTAACTCAGTAAGACAGTGGCTTCCTTGGCGGAGTCAGTGCAAGAGCCTTCTGGCTCTGCATCTGCCTGCCACCACTGAGGGTTTGGCAGTAAGACACTGCTGGCAAGGCCAAACTGCTGAGCCATCGCTGGAGAGATCTGTGTGGAAAAACAACTCTACAGGAAAAAACATGCTGGATATTGTTATTCTGGATCAACTCAACGATGTTTTGTAGGATGGTGGCGCAAAGAGTTGTGGTGGCTAGCTGTGGTGTGAGTCCACGTGAGTGGTACCCTTTAAACCTCAGCTCAGTGCCATAGCCAGCAATCTGTCAAACTCCACACGCTGCTCAGACGTCTGAGTTAGTTTAAGTACTAACAGTGGGAGTGTGTTATGGAAATACCTTGAGCCAACCAAGACACAATTACAGGCTTCTGTGACTTCTACCAGTTGTCACATATTCCCCAAGTTAAAGTTTCCACGTTAAAATATGTAAATGTTAAATTAATCAGACTGATTACTGAATTCATTTTCAGAAAGTTGGTTAGCTGCTGGTATTTGTGGATTGCTGATTCATTTGGGAGATGCAATGCAGCAGGGAGTGTGGATATGTCCATTGGAAAAAGAGGCATTTCAGTTGTGTCCTTTAAAGCCTTTCTCCTCTTCAAATACACAAGTAACAAAAACACTTTCTGAAAGGTATTCAGTGGTGGTTAAAAGCAGAAGATGTGTTTATGCTGCAGGTTGTTAAATGTATTTGCAGCCTTTTTTTGGAGCTCAGTGGGAACTGCATTATTGTTGTTTATTGGTCTGCTTCAACAGCTGCTGGTTAAAATTAAAGGAAATCCATTGCCTTGATTTGCAAAAACATTATGGATTGCTTGTGCTACGATGAGGTGTGAGAGGCAATTTGAGTGAAGCCCTACGAATGTCATGAGAAAACATGTAGTTTGCAATATTCAGATAATCAATATGAATTGATCTGCAGGTTCTTAAGATATAAAAATAGTTTTGTTGGAACTGATTTCTTGATTTTCTTTGGGATTTCTCAGGCCTGGCCAAAGGGACTGAAGACTCTGGTTTCACATTTGAGTAAGTGGTGGTTACTTCGGCTCATGCCGTCCAGCCACTCTTTCCTGTCCCGAGCTGCACAAATGCAGGCGTTTTCCACTACTGTGAAGTACTTCCGGGAACTTACTTGGCAGAAAAATAATTTGGGGAAAAAAGCAAAGAGCTTTAGAGCCAGTCCACATACCCAGTAGTTTAAGCAGACACTTCTCCAGATTCCTGTTTTTCTGACAGCTTGCAGTTCTCAGTTCTTTCAGGTTCATCTTTGACAGAAAGAGGTGAAGTTGGCAAAAATCCTGTGTATGCAAGTCCCTCTGACCACTGGCAGTGTGCAGTATGGGAAGCCCTATGAAAATAGAAAGACCTGCTCCCAAACACCTGCTTATGTTAGCTCATGGCAGCAGTGAATCTTTGGCACTTGGTCCACATCTTTTCTGTTCACTGGAAGCCTTGCTGCTGGGAGCCTTGCTCTCCTTTTTCATTTCTTTCCTCTGAAGTGGCTGGAGAGGCCACATCAGAAAGGCCAGTCCTTGCAGTTATTGACAAGTGCAACTTTTGTCTCATCCAGGATGTTCCTACTCAGTCTTCTGACTGTAGTGACAAGGTCATGGCACACAACATTTCTGAACAATGAAGAATGTTGAATAAATAAAAGTACATAACAAGAAATGAAATTTGAAGGTCATACAAGCAGCTAGCCAGATTATAATGTGTGTGAGAATGTGTGTGTAATTATGTTGTTTCAAAAGCTGAGCAGGGATTTTCCTTGCATCATGTTTAATTTTATTCTCCACATAAAAATATATTGTTGGAATTCACTTGGCGTTTACTGTTGCATGTAAGGATAAATCAACTGTCAAACAATGGAAGTCTTTTCCTGCTATGTCTGGTACTGATCCTCATCAGCGGGATAGTGTGTTTGGTTTTAGTTCCCTCCCTTCAAGAGACAAAACTGAATTGGAGAGAGTTCTGAATTATAAGAGATTTCAAATAGGTAACCACAGAGAAAAGATTGGAAAAAAGGAGACCAGAAGGGACATAAGTCTTTGATATGCAAAATGTCAGTATTTAAGTGTTGGTAATCAGTGGTTTGCCATAATTTCCAGAGGAAGCAAAGAAATCAGTTTCATGTGCCACAGGGGTGATTTAGGCTAGAAGTCTATAAGACCTTTATGTTGTTGAGATGATAAAACATCATCAGTGGCTACCTGAGGGTTACTCAATGCAGTATCCTCACAAGAGCTGAGAACAGCTTAGACAATCATCAGCCATGGGCAGTGTGCATGCACTTGTTCTTACCTTAGAGTAGAAGGGTTGGGCTAGTTAATATGTGAATTCTTCAGCTCCATATTTCTATGTTTTTATGCATGAATAAGAAAACCCTACAGCACCCTGTAGCTAAGCCAGAGGACTTTGTTAGATCACTGTCTGTTCTCCGTGTCTAATTTTATCTCTGTCTGCACTTGGTCTTGCTCTCTACCTCCGGCCACATGTTCTTGCCCACTTCCTTGTGACAGTTCTCCTACAGCTGTGTGGTGACCTAGACTGCAGTGCTGACCCAACAGGAAAGCAACCCAGTAAGAGATTAGTTTATATAGCCATTCAGTAGATATAATGTAAACATTTATAGGGGTGATAGTCTATACTTACATACTCTGTCAGGAATGTTGATTAATGGACAATACAAGACACAGGATCAAGTCTTCTGAAATTTTCTTTAGGTCTAATAATGGTTTGGAGAAGTCACTTACAATTTTTATCTTGTTTCCATGTCTGCAAAATAAAAATATTTGTCTAACTTGCAAGAACTGTTGTACAGCACTTAGAATTAAGTTTTAAGAGTGAGTGAAAGTCTGAAAATACTGTATTTTTTTTAAAGGTCAAAATAACATTTTCTGATAATTGTGGTACAACATTAACTTGAGCTGACACAATTTTTTATCTCTATGTGCCAAAATAATTTGTCCCCTGTGAATGTAGTTAGTAGAGTCAAAATATCAACTCTGAGAGGAGTTTCTTAGACATTTATTATATTGAATGTCGCCTGTACTTTCTTATTTTTATTCTCACTGCATAAGGAGAGGCTTAATATTTTCTCAACTGTTTTTGCCTGCACTCTGGAGCAGTTTTTGGTCAAAATGCATTGAATACGATGGAAAGGTTGCAAAGATTTGAACATTTCCAAAATGCAAGCCATAATCAGGGGACTGTGATCATTGCTGTCTTTCTTCTGCCCAGGGAACTGGAGAGTTCAGAGCCGCATGAGCTGTAAACACACTGTGTCATCCCTCCTTAGGCTCTAACAGCAACATGAAAGCCCTGATTGGCGGTCTTGGCACATTTTCGTGGAATCCCGTTGGTGTAGAACCTACTAAGGCAAAGGAGTGAACAGCTTTTGATCCTGCATAACTGCAATGGGAACAAAAGTCTGGAATACAAACACGAGTTCAGGTTGGTTTTAGGAGCAACACTTGGCAGCCCATGGGGAAAAGTGTTGTGCTTGTCCCTGGTGGCCAAGGAGTGTGTGCTGGTAGGATGTGTCCTGTGAATGGGTCTGATGAAGTGTAGGCTTCCTCCTGAGCTGCTGGAGCATTTAGATGTGGATGACTGAGTACAGTCACTGAGGGGTTTTGGTACACAAAGCAGTCAGGTTGACCCTCTTATATGAACAGTGGTGTCAAATGCAGCTGTAAATACTGAGCTGCTTCCAGTGGCTACCCGTCCTCTAACTATGCACTGCTATGATGCTTTGTCTATGGTTTGGCCAGCATGGTGCAGATACTCTGGATTACAGCTGGAAGCTGACACTGTTCAAGACTTCACTGAAATTTCACCCTTTGAGTCTTCTGAAGTTAATATCCAATTTGTGGTGTGTTGTCATTGCTGGATTATAGTTACCAACTCTTACAGCCTTCCTCTGCAGTTGCACATTGACTGCCATTTTCTTCAAAACCTGCCTTCCAAGGCTACTGATTATAGAAATACTTAAGAATTTTGGTCTCACTGTAAAAAATTTCCAGCTCTCTCAGTTGCAAAGAAAAGCTTAAACACATGATCCCTGAAGGCTTTGAAACGAGATAAAATTAAAGAAAAAAGAACATTTAAGCTCTCCTGATATAAGTGCTGCCATAATTTCTGAATAGTTTGAAGTGCTAACTCATGTTATGTTGATTGATTCCGTATAATATTAATTTGTTAAATCTCTCTATGTGTTTGGCTGTGTTTTTATTCAGTGCCAGTTTCAAGACCTAAAACAAATGACTCCAGGCTCCAAGTATTTTTTTCCATTGATGACAGTATGTTTAAACACAGAAAATAATCTTGTTAACAAAAAGTTTTTTCTTCATGATCTTACTGATAAAGCCCGTAAATATACTGGTAATTTTTTCTTTAAAATTACTCAGATTTTATTAATTATATCTTTTAATGTAATTGACAGGCTGCTTACCCCTACCTCACAGTCTCTCCTGTAAGTTGCTAACTAAAATGAGTTGTTAGTGTAATCTCCCCATCACATCTGTGCTCTGTATCAAGAAAGTCTTATGTCATAACTGTTCCTGAAATACAGTTGAACCCCATCTGGATTTTCCAGTTACTTGTTTGCATTTATGGTGAGCACTAGGAAATCCGACGAGAGCTCTGTGAAGCTGCGGGGAGAGAGGACCAGCCACACAGAGACCCAATGTGCAGTTTTAAGGATTTCCTATTCAATTTCGATAATAGAAGATTTGCTAAATTTGAACTAATGAGAAATAGATGTAGCTTCAGAAGTTACTGACAAATCTAACTAAACTCAGTCAAAAACCTCTTAGTTCTGCTAAACTGTAGCTCAGTATCTTGACAGTTGCTCTTCTGATCAGGAGTTATTTAACACTTTTGCAAATTTTCTCTTTGGGAGAGAAATCAAGAAGTTCTATTACATGTAGTGAACCTACAAATATCAAGATGCAATATGAATGCTAAACTAGTTTAACTTGGCAGCACCTTTTTGTTAGTTGTTTTGTGACTCCATTAATATACCATTATGAACTTGATGATTTTTATGCAAGCCAACTTCCCTGTTTTAAAAAAATGAAGAGGTGATTGTTCCTGAGTAGCTGTATTTCTTACCAGGCAAGTGCAAACGTGGTAATGCAGCGATGTGGCTTTCCTGCTTTTAATGTAAGGTCTCTAGACAATACTTCTCTGCAGGGTGTAGACAGGCTGTTAGAGGATCATGTTTCCATAAAAAAACAAAAGCTTAAGTTAGTGCATTAAGTTTGCTAAAACACGTTTGCTTCCCCATCTTAATATTGTTTTCATTGGATACAATCAAATACTTTATCATTCAGATAACAAAGTGTGTCAGCAAGTAATTGTATTTGCAAATTTCAGGACGTAATTATGTGAGCATATACAAAATTATGGGCAAGGAAAGTTGGTAACCCAGTTAAGATGAGACTGAAAATTTGACTTGTGATACATACACGCTGTTTGAAACAAAGAGGGAGAGGCAATGCTTTCCCTGGAAAGAAAGAATTCAGTATGGTGTTGGCATTGGTCTTTAGTGTGCTCTGCCACTACAAAGGACTCAAGGGTTTTTTTTTATTATTTTAATCCTTTTCCAATTAAAGTTTTCTTTTTGGGAAGGTGACAGAAATTATTTGAGAACAAATTGAGAAATAAGAGCTGTAATGATATTAACGCTTTTCTTCTGCTTAGAAATTAATGTTTAACAACTGAAGTAAAGAGGCTGGGAAATAAGCAAAAACCTCAAAAGCAGCAAAATAACCTTACCTGTCATTAGTATTCAAGCAAGTCTACAGCACAGGACCTTTGTTATATAGCTGTTTGTGGGAATAGTGAGTTAGTTGCAGACCCCTGGCATGCTCTCCCAGCACAGTAAGAAGGTAGATTTTGGGGGATGGTCAAAAAACAAGAATAAAGCCATCTTTTCTCCCAGTCTGGAAAAAAAAAAACAAAGAAAAAAATAGTTTTATTTTTAGGGTAAAAAAGATCCATTTCCTAAACACAAACACACCTTTCTTCCTTTAGTCTTTCCTATCCTGACTCTAAGACCCCTGGCCAGAGCTGAGCTTCTGTTCAAGGCAAAGGGGTGCTATTTCCCTGTGGGTCTGATACATTTTGCCTCAGAATGGGTCAGTGGGGCTGTTTCTGAGGGACTGGAAGTTGGCTGCGCATGCCCGCTCCACACTGCCAGCTGAACTGAAATCTCCAATTCCATGCTCAGTAGCACTGGTTATGCACTGGGTGGTCAGTTTGGGTCTATTTTTAGGGTATGAATAAGGATTACGTGTTTCAGCTGTCTGCACTTTTTGTGTGACACCAGACTTCTTTCCCCATTTAAAGTCTGAGCTGATGAGGAAATGTGAGTGGAAAAGGTTTCTGAGATCTGTGGTTTCTTAGTGTCAGAACAGTAAGGTTTGGGTTAGGTTGCAAGGCAATCTGACACAGAAGGCTTGCTTATTGCAGAGTAAGTCCCTGGAGTTTAATTTTATTTGCATTCCACATTCCTTAGAGCAAATAAAAAGTGTGAGTTTCGAAATGGTTTAGATGGATTTTCCCCAAACCTCAACAAAATCTGTGATCTCATTGTTCATAACTCATTTTGTTAATTCCATACTTGGACTATGGGTGATGAAGACTGCCTCTGCACTTCTCACAGCTCTGTTAAGCTCTGTCAAAGATGGATTTTTGTCATCAGGGCTTGTTAGTGGAAGTAAATAGTTCTTACCACCATGGCAAACTGGTTTTTAAGGGATTATCTCTTGTGACAGCCTGAACCTTTACCTGTTTCTCTGGTGAAATCTGGTATAGTACATTTTGACTTCCATCTGATTCCCTGATGATATTTAGCCCTACTCTCTGCTGTGCTACTTCATGCTGCTTTAGCAGGAGCTGTTGGCTTGAGCTTTCCATCTCCAGGAGCTGCTCCTCTGTTATTCCTCTCTTGCAAATATATCCTGAGATTGGAGCCTGCTACAGAAGGAACAGTGCAACCGTATACAGAGAGGCTCTGTTTGGCCTGAAAAGGTTGCAATCTAAAAATGAGCTGATGATGTCTAGACAAGACTGTAAGTATTTAGTACCTTTACAGTGCTTTGCATCTTCAAAGTGCTCTGCAAACATTAACTGATTAACATAACTGCGCCATCTGTTTTGATGTTTACATTTTGTGCAGGCAAAATTCCTGCTTTGTTTTATTACCTCTTGCAGGTATGTGGATGTCATTATTATGGCCCTTCAGAGGGTGGTAAAGTCAGGTCCACACATGTCTCCAGTAACATTTTGCCTTAAAACTCAAGCCAGTGCCATTGGGGCCCTGCTCTCTGACCTGGCTGTGACAGTTGGGATTATTTCCCTCTGAAATTTCAGCCTCTAGTCTGTAGAAATTGTTGTTCCCATGGCTGCCGGAGGCTGCTGCCTCTCTTGTCACTTTGCTGCTGAACTTAACTGTTTTCTCCCCAGCCGTGGACAGGCAGGGACACATCCAGCAGCATGGGAGCTTCTCTGCAGAATGCTCCCAGATAGCCAGCTGAAATATTGGCTCAGGCAGAATAGGTGGTAGAAACCATAAAGATAGTGAAAAGAAGGGGAAACTGTTACTTAGCTTTTGGCAAAAGGTTGTTTTTCTCTCCAACTTCATGCATGGCTATAAAAAATTTCATTGTATTCTTCTTTTTCCAACTTGTTATTGGAGATTTTGTGTAACTGAGGGGCTGTACTGATGAGCCAGTGTTAATTTTCCATTTCGGTTTAAATTTCTTACTAAAGATTTCAAGACTGTTTCAAAACTGATCTAAATCAAAGCACGAGTAGCACTGACAAGAATCAAAGCTGAAAAACCTTAAGCCAAACCCAAACCACACTCTTCATTTATGTCTTTTTTTTTCTTTTCCTTTTATTTCCAACTCCTTACCATTTCAATGTTTCACTGCCTGAGTGGTGTTTCAGGTAGATCACACAACCTAAAACTACCTTTATTTCCAAGTTCCTGCAAGTTTGTTTTGCAGAAGAGCTCGAAAGAAACAGGTGCTCTGCTGTCAGCAGGGAGAGACCGGCAATGTTTTGATCCAGGGAAAATTGCAGAGACACTCTGTGAGAGAAGTGAATCATGAGAGATGTGTAGCGAGGCAGGGTGCTGGCAGACTTTTGCGTCAGTAAAGGAGTCATCATTTAAAATCTCAGATTAAACTCAGATTAAATTGTGCCGTGCCATCTCGTGGGAATCAGCCGTGACCGAGAGGAGACGCGGCGGCTGCTTGGCGTCAGGGAAAGGGCTGCTGTAGCTGCTCCTCCCCTCGGAACTGCTCTGCGCAGAGAGGCAGACAGCACACATGGGCCTGGGAGAAGCTCCTTCACAAATTCGATGTCTGGGATAGTTCACACCATGGTTTTAAGTGTGACCTCGAGGCATTTGCAAGGAATATCTTTATAAAGACTGTAACGAATGTGCAAGAGACTCTCACAGACAAATTTTCAATTAATAAACCCTCAAACCTGCAACATGAGGATATAAATATATTGAAAAGATGGACTTGGACAGACCTAGGTGGTGGGTGTGGTTTTCCTTCACACTGAATATTTTTGCAGCATTTTCTTGTTTGTTTGCATACTCTCTTCTGGTAGAGACATTTTGCTATGTTTGCAGGCTAGGATACAGTAGTGGGAACAAAGCTCTGACAAAATGGAATTCTCCCTTGTCAGACTGTGGCATCAGAAAAGCTGATGTCAAATGCCACCAGGCTCTGACTGGAAGCTTTTAAAGAAAGGTTGAACTTTTCATAAAAGATACAGTGTGGAAGTGGTTTAGGAAAGGATTATGTCCTGTAGCATCCCTGGGGTGAGGTGAGACAGCTGCAATTATTCTCCTCAGAGTGAGCCTCTCGTTTGCCAAAGCAAGGCTGGAAGAAGCCAGACACAGCTGTGAGTAACTGGCTCTGGGGGCCCTACTTGAGCAGGGGCAGGTTGGACAAGATGACCTCCAGAGGTCCCTCCTTCCCTCAACTCTTCTTGAGCCTGCGGTTCAGAGCCTTTCTCCTATTCCCTCCTAAAGTTTCCTCCTGACAGTTTGGTTTCTTTTGTGTACACGCTGCAGTCCCTTCAGTAGGTTACTCTGGGAAGGAGGAATATGAATACAGAGAATTGCAGATGTTGTAACCAAGTTATGTGCAGCCAATTTTACACGATGGAAGAGTGCCTCCTATAAAATGCTGAGCGTCGTTCGCTCAGATGGAAGGAATTACGCTGAGCACATGAAGCATTCTGTAGGCTCAGTAGACTCTGGCTTTATATAGAGAATCCCACAGCAATCAGAGTGAATTTTGCATTTGACTAACTCAATAGAGAGGATATTCTACACCTGTCTTCCTTATGATTGCCCTTATTAGTCCAAACATTCCCCTCCCACCCCCCCAAAAGAACATACTCAATAGCATTTTTATATTCCATAAAGGCAAATGTTTCATATAATCTAGGTAGATACTTCTGTCATCTTAAATGTTTCTTCCAGCATTTTGTATCCTTATGGACCCATATCTCATCTGCCTTTTTTGGTTCTAGTCTTTCTTCCACCCCTAAGTTTTGGGGGATGAAACAGCAGTATCAGTGTATAATACGATCCCACATGGAGTGGGGAGCTTTATATTTTTAGCCAATTTACAAGTAATTTTGTTTTATTCGATAAACTAATGGTGATAAGCAATCAATGCTTTGCATTTACTTCTCACATGAACAAAAAGGGAGGAGGTCTCTCTTACTGCAGCACCATGATGAAGTTTCTGAAAGTCTGTATAAGATGAAAATTATTTGCATGTAGGCACAGAGGGAAGCACTGTGCAAGCATCTAATTGCAGCACTCCCTGCTGACTGTTCTTAATGTGTGTTGGTTTTATTAAGCATTCTTAACATGAAGCTAGACTTTTGCTTAGGCAAAAAATATAAGAGAAACAGCAGCTTTAATTCTCAGATTACTGAAGTGCATGCAGTTGGGAGAACCTGTCTGGATGCAGTAGATTAGGTGAATTTGTTCCCTCTGTGAAAAATGATAATAAATTGGTTTTGTGGTCCTGCATTGCCTGACTGGTCTTTTGTGTGTGTGTGTGTATGTGTGAGTATATGCACAGTACGTATGGCTCTGTTACATCTTGAAGTTTTGGTATCATGTGTTATGCTATGCATTGCTTATGAGGGACAACGTTTGCATGACAAATTGCAGATCCATATGGCATAGTTTTTTAGCATCCTGTACTTTTAGGTATATTCAAGGAACTGTGCCTGAGGAGGTGAAGAGAGGAATCTGCTGGTGACTTCTCACTGCAAGTGACGTCTCTTCAAAACACTGCTATCAAATAAAAATGGTCATGGTTCAGTCCTAGATCAAATGCAATATAAAAATGACGTAACTTTGTGTATTGATATATGGTAGCCATACTTAATTTGATTCTATGATTTATCCCAGTTAAGAGATTCATAGCTTTGCAGAGAAACACACACGTCCATCTAGTATGGAAGAATCCAGATTTACAAGTCTTTAATGATGCACCATTTCTGGTTGGGGATAAGATCCTGCAGATCATTATTAGCCATCTTAGCCACTCCTCCTGAGCTCTTCATAGTTACAGCCTGACTCTGACCAGGTCTGTGACTTTACTAAGGATAGTAACTAGTAATGAAATGATTTTACTCTCTTTAGTGCTTAGCTTAAATAGTTTTTAGGGACATGAATGAAACACGGTGTAGCACCATACAGATTTATCAGCTTTCACTTTAAATTACTTTTAAAATGCATGCTTGGCTTTGTCTTCGTAATTAATGTTTCCATCCCCACTTGTGGCTCAGAAACCTTTATATTTAGCTACATGATGACTTACTTGTTCTACACAAATCTTATGGTTCAGTTCTCACAACAGGCTAAATATTTCGCTTAAAGTAATTACCTGACTTCAAAGGAACTTTCATAGAAAAGTAATAATATAAAAAAGAGCCTATATGCTATAAATAGGGTATAAAATTCCACATTAAAGATGTGTGTATATTACAGGAATCTTCAGAGCAGTGTGAAATATAATTAGGGCCTTCTACTGAGGCATAAAATTCTCAGTAATACATGCTAATCTTATTTGCTTGGAATGAGGTGGGAATATACCTATCAAGACATCTTTTGAAATATTTGAAATCTTTACATCTGAGTTTCCAGTTATACTTGTCTGACTTGATCTTTTCTTCCTTGTCACTTTCCCAACCTGAAAGATTTATTTGTGAATAAGCTTTCTCCTCTGCACGAAATTAGAAGCATGAACTTTCAGTAGGACAATTAGAATTTTAGTGAGACATAAAATGCTTTTTAAGAAAAGAGGAAGAAGAGCAACACAAATAAGTTCATATGTGATTATGTGCTCTTCACAGTGTGTGTTGATTGCCTGAGTGGTCATGTTGTAGTTGAAGGCAAGTCAGATCCTTCGATGCCTGCTCTATGCAGCATCTCATTCTTCCCACAAATAGAAGTCTGTTAGAAAAGAACATTTCTAATTAACATACAGCTTTTCTGAGGAAAATATGTTTTATTTATTTCCCTCATTTCCCTCTTATTTTGTCACCCCGCAACTGAAGTATTTGTCCAGCATACATCTTCAGAAATAATGTTTTAATGGAAAGTATTGATTGGTTGAATAAGGATTAGTACACTTACCTCGTGATTACTGAAGGAATGGTCTGCTCCCAGTGCTGGCCATGCAAGCAGCTCAAGAATAAGGCAAAGAATTGCTTTTGTCCAGAACAGGGACTTTTCTGGTCTTTGATCTCTGGAATCTAAAGCAGTGCTTTTTGCTTGGAAGGTATTGTTACAATTAATATTGTACAGATGGACAAACTGGGGCAGAGAAGGGCTGGTGACTCATCCAGCAAATTACCGTTGTAGGGAAGAAGGGACTGAGCTGTCCTGTCCCTGCTGGACTGATGGCTGCCATGTCTGGTTTGGCTGGCTGAATGGAAGATGGTTTGGAGCAGCACTGCTTTGGGTATGGTTATGTATCAAGACATCCAAAATGTAGTCACTTGGCAGAATACTGGGTTTGTGAACTGGCTGTTGCTTTAGTGGGAGAGAGAGAAAGAGAGTTTGGGAGGAACTGGTATGTGCACGACAATTAAACCCAGAAGTTTACGCCTGTCTTGTGATTTATTACAGGACTTGTAGGAACCTAGAGTGAAACCAAACCAAGTTACCTGAATTACTGTTTTCTGTTAGTTCTTGGCTCATTTTCATCTTTATATTGCTGGGCAGGCTTTTGCTGTTCCAGCAGGGTGTAAAAGGTTTCGAAATGTTCCTCAAGGTGTGCTTCCCACAACCAGTTGCCATTGGTAGCCATCCTTGTAACTTGCTGCTAAAATAAAATCAGAGTCAAAATACACTCACTGTTTTCCTAATACATTCTGTGTAGTTCCAGGTGTCTGAAGCACTGCCTGTAGGTGAGAGGGAGAGTGGCCTCACTTCAGTGGTGTTGCTGTTACAGCAAAACTCTGTGAAATATTTTTCTGTTGAAAAAAAGGATTTGCAATCTAATGGTCTACCATGTTGACTATAAAAATTCCTGGGAATCTGGAAACTTTCAGCAAGAGACTGGGCCAATTCACTCCCAGCATGCTTGCAGACAGCGCAGTGAAGTCTGGGACCTGCATTTGCAGAGCTCCCCAGGATCTTACCTGGGCACCTCCCCATTGGATGAGGGGGCTCACAAGCTTGGGGGTCTGCAGCACTGCTGGGGCACCCCCGAAGCCTTGAAAGCCAGCCAGGGGAGGTGATTAAGGAAACCCAGCTTCACCCTACTCTGACTCCCCTGAAGTAAAGAAAGCCAACTTATTTTGGAAACTCTCAAAAGGACCCCTGTCATGGACAGCTGTGCTTCCAGAAACGTACTCCTAGTACCACAGAAGATAAAGTTTTTCAAATTTGTTTTGAAAAACACTCAAGACAGTTTTGTGTGTTTGTGTGTTTGTTTTGGGGGGATTGAATCGAATGGAACTGGACTGAATTTTTAGATAAGGAAAGTCTATCCACACTTATTATGTGGTGTGATGAGATACTATTGTCAGGTTGCCCCTTATTCCAGTGACTAGATATATGAATTTAATACAGGACGTTTATTTTAATATCGAAAATTTTCCCTAAGTCTGGTCAGCAAGCTTAAGATGCAGAGGGACCTTTACAAATAAGTTGTTTTCATTGGTTAACTGAAGAAAAGTGGGATGATTGGGGCCATTCGGGACGTGTCCTTTCAAGTTCCTCTTAAATTTTTTCCTTCTGACTTAAAAGAACAAAATAAAATAAAATTAAAAAAAAAAAGAAGCAATAGGTTGATACCATGCAGACATAATAAATTAGGTTCCACGGCTGTTTTAATTTAGACGGGTTCTTCCATCTCGGCATCACCGTTGCGTTGTTTACTCGGGAAAGAAGGCACAGCGATAAACAAACACACACAAAGACTTACGGCCGGTGCCTGCCTGTGTATCACTTAGCAACATCAATATTTTTGTGCGCAAATAAAGGTCTCCTGCGCGGTGCCTGCTGCCAGCATGTGTGCGTGTGCGCGCGTGTGTGCCTCTGTAGCACTGACCTTGTACGCAGAGAGATCAGGCTGTCAGTGATTGGTCACTCCTTAATTTGGATGTCTAGACATTTCAGCCCGCGCGAGCGAGAGGCAGACATCTAAAGACGTGAGAAGAGATTCTAAGGGATACTAGGGCCTTAAAATAATTCCCTGTCAAACTGCGAATGTATTTTGTTCATTTTAAAAATATATGGGTGCAAGTGACTGAGTGGAACACATGACTGAAGGCTTTCTTTTTTATTATCACTATTAATTAATGTGCCTCTTGGATGTTTTCATGGCTGTGATATAAATAGGTAGAGCTTCCTTAAGGGTTATCGGCAAGCGTGAGAGAGTTAATATTATGATTGGTCTGCTGGCTGGAAATATGTTTTCTTGATTTGCTGAGAACCACAATCCAAAATCCTTAGAAAAGAAATGAACAATGTTTAAAGGAACTACCAAATCTTAATTTATAACGCTAAAACTATAGTCAGGAATGTCATCTCCGAGAATGTCCAGATGAATAGGAAATTATTGTCCACCATCTGCGTTTTATTCAAAACCTCTCTATGTGCAAGCAAATGTGTTTATACCCATATGTAGAAAAGGCTCAGTTCTGCCAAACGCTGAAATCTCTCAATTCCCACTGATGCCACTGGGCATTTGAAAGTTTCCAGGGCATTAGTCCTATGTTTGCAAAACAATGGCATGCACATACATTTACGATGGCCCAAATTTTCAGCTGCTCTTTAAATATATGTACAAATGGGCCAAATGATCACCTAGTTATCATTTGCATGGATCGTTCTGTTTGGGATATGGGGTATTTGTATAATTAATTGGAATTTACTTTTTGGTAAAAAATGTTTAAATTTAGAAAGCCATATCTACTACCTTAAGAATATTTTAATGTAATAATAAGATCTAGAATGGGGCAGAGCTTGAAGGAACTATTAGTGTCCTTTGGAGATCTATTTTAGTTTTCTTTGGCTTTAATTCTTTCAGTCATAAATCCCAGAAAACAGCAGCTGATGCTTGAAGAGCAACCAGCATTTGGAAGCAGGTACTCTGCAGCACTGCAGCAACAAATTGTTTTGAAAATAATGTGATAGAATTTGATTTCAGTACTGATTCTCTCTGTCCACTATCAGAGTATTCCCGTATGGAAATAGGTACAGCATCACAGAGAAACTTCTGTACAACTGTAGAGGTGTCTGTATTATTGGTGTGTTGGTGTAAACTGCTTAGGTAGGACTCACACCTGTAAATGAACCAAGTGTTCTTGTGCAGAAACAAGAGACCAGTTCTTAAAGCTAGTTTGTACTGTAAGGATCTGCACTACAGCATTAGCAGAGTGGCTACCCAAGTGGTTACCCAGCTGTAGCTATATTGATGTCGCACTCACCCTCCCTCCCCTCCCAGATCTGTGAGAACAATTAATTTCAGCATAAAAGTCAATTTATTTTCAGGTAAGTCTCAGCTTTAATTCTGTGAGGAAATTGTTAATCTAGAATAGCTCCAGGTTTTCTCTCCTACAAGACTGTCCTGTTCCTTTCTATTTTTCTTTTGCCTTTCTTATGGTTGGCTCAAATAGTAATAGCAAACTGCATTAGCTCCTTAATTCTGTATCAGATGAAGAGCTGCTTTCCCTGGGCAAACATACCCAGATTTCTGTGGATGTGGAGGCAGAGAAAGAACCCACACAGACATGTGATGGCAAAGCACTAACACTGACAGGTCTCTTGATGTTATAAGTACTGTCCTCTCTGGTAAATCTGTCCCATTTTTAGAGGCAGGCCACAATTACTCTATATTCCTTCCCCTGTCTCTTCAGAAAACGTTGTCCCTATGCAAATAATTAACATACAATCAGACCCTAAACCTCGTCTAACTTGCACTGCTGATGGAGGTTTTCATGGAGTCCATTTAAATGTGCCAGGAGAAATTTAAAAACAGGGATGAAAGGGAGGTATTTCTAACCAAACATTCTTTAAACACTTTGATAGAGCCAATTGTACTTTAAAAATCATTAACTAGGTAAAATAAACAACAGTGGGGTTCTCCATCACTTGCCCTTTTTATGTGCTAGTGTGTTAAAATGTTTGCAGTATTGCCTGCTAGTTCTTGTGATTTTATTGTATATTCCACAGTTTTCTGCAGGTTTCAACTCTGAGGTTCTAATGATTATCTGAGAAGCTCATGTTACTTGTTAACACAAAAAAAGTAATGCAAAAAAACCCTCAGAGAGACGTTGTGGAAAGAGAAGGTGGTATCTGTTTTAAACAAAACTGGTTTGTCCCACACTTGTTTCTTACCATTTTCATTCCCACTCTCACAACCCCCATGCTTTTAAGAATGGGGTTAAGAGATGTGTGCCCAAGAATTGATGTGGCCGGGATCAGTTGTGTCCCTGGAGGACACCCACCAAGTTCTTGTTGCTTGAATTGTGCATCTGTGATGCCTTGTTTTTTGTGTAGGCCTGCTCTACCTTTTGGTAATCAAGCACACTAATATGGTCCATCCTTTCACCTCTTAGTCTTGCTTACCTCACCCTAGGTGAATCTCAGTTTGCAGGCTCTTTGCTGGGTTTGCCTGCTGTGGGTGTCTTCCTGGCTACAGTCATCTTCCCTTTTGTGTGAACAGGAAAATAAGGGACACATAGAGCATGGTGCAACTTCACTGGTCTCCTCCCCCTGTCAGGGCACAGGTCTTCTGCTAATCCATGCTGTGGGCTTCCTAGGGCACAACCTTCCTGGTGATGCAAATACCACATTCCAGTGCTTCTCTGTTTGATTGCTGTCAGTGTGTCCATGGTTCTCAAAATGTTTTGGGATTTTTTCCATGACTTTGCTCTATTGCCCTTCCTGTTGCTTTTACTAACTGATGTTTCTGTTCATGCATTCTTCAAATCAATATTAGTATTTCTGCTACAAATACTATAAAACTGAAAAACCAAGATTCTAATGGGAAGTATTTTAAACTGTGACTTAAAGAAGTGCAAATTTAAGTATCAGTTGAAAAAGAAATTGCACCTAATGTTTTTGTAATGATTTTGTATCTGTCTTTTGGGTTTGGCATATGTATAATTTGGGTTGCCAGCATTACAGCTTAAACAAGCCAGCTAGGACATTTTAAAACATTACATTTTCTTGTAGTCTAGACGTATTTTCACAGAGAGTCCAGCCACAGTTAAGGGTCTCTGTAGGTCTAATATAATTCAGATGTTGCTTCTTTTGGGACAATGTTCGAGCTCACTGGCCCTGAACACAATACATGAAGATTACTCGTTTATTGGCCAGATTGGCAGAACTGAGTGGTTGCTGCCTTGTGCGGTCATTTGCTCCCATTCCTGTGCTGCCTCCTGTGCTTTGCTGGCACTCCAAAATTGCTTACCATTTTTATGATGCAGTTCGTTGTGTGGCTGCTCAAAGATTTCTACCACTACATCAGAATGAATACAGCAAGATAGGGAATACCTGGAAGCTGCTCATCAGTCTGTCCTGGGATTTTCTTATCTATGTCTCTGGGTGCATTACATCAAGAAGGAAGTACTGAATATGTGCCCAGCACCCGTAATGCAATATCCTAACATTCATATTAAGGTTCCATATTCCTAAGCTTCCATTAAGGTCACTTGTTTTTGAATCTTTGGAAACACATTACTAGGAGTTATCCTGTCCCCTGAAATACTAGTGCTGCAATATGAACTGATGGGAATTTGAACAAATTGTGGTTTTTGAATGCTCTCTGTGGTTTCATGTATGATTTGACTAGATGTATTATTTAGCTTGGTTAACCTAGGCATGTAACTGAGCCTGCGTTCTATAACTGGTCAGCTTTAACATTTGTACGTTCCATTTGTTAAAATTATATTTTGTGCTAGCAGACACTTAACGTCTGCATTCATTCAGTAAATATGCATTGTGTTCCCATATCAGGTCCTTTGACAAGGTATTACCTAAATGAGCTTCACAGAATTGTTTTAATTCCAATTCCTCTCTATTTTTTTTTTTCTTCCTGTCTGTAGTGTTCCCAGCAGTGCAGTAGCCAGGATTTGATTT
This sequence comes from Corvus moneduloides, assembly GCF_009650955.1. Lineage (NCBI taxonomy): Eukaryota > Metazoa > Chordata > Aves > Passeriformes > Corvidae > Corvus > Corvus moneduloides. The sequence goes on along the minus strand of NC_045476.1, from coordinate 108,472,301 downwards.
CTGTCAGAAATGATAGTGCTTCAGTCTCGTCTCTGTAAGTCTCCGCAGGGAGGTTAGAGGGCGGTTATCCTCTGGCTGGTCTGGACCTAGTCCAGCATTCAATGAGAATGCAAATCCCCTTGAAAGCAGATACCTTTGCTGCAGTGATACTGCCTTTGTGCTGCATGTGCTTCAGGAAGCTTGTGATAAGTTTATATTTGCATTGAAATACTGTTAGTTTTTAAAGGTACCTAATCTTTTGCGCTTATGGAAGGTTAGTAAATGAGCCTAATTATTTTCTCTCCTTTTCAACATGGAAAAAAAAAAAAAAGAGTATATGTAACATGACTCAGGGCCTTGCCACAGCAGCGTAGGAGATTATTGTTAGCGCTTTGCTGTAACATAACTTTGATTGTCAAGGCATTTGCTGCAGTTCAGAACATTAATTTTGTGATGAGAGGATTCCACATCTTCCTTGTTTTCTAAGGTACAGTGTGGCAGC